>NW_017306280.1:2810308-2847236 GCF_000935625.1 Nanorana parkeri | reverse complement strand
TTCATTACCTCAAATAACCCCACCAGCAAGTGCATAACAAAACACTAATTCACATCTCCTGTTCAAAGTGCTTCCATTGAGGGGAGGAGGAAGGAGGGTTATTTATAGCATAAGACAGGTAAATGAAGCACTTCCACCCAATCTCTCATTACACATACAGTTTTACTTCAGTGTTTTGTAAACACGCCACAACAGTACAAAACATTGGCTTAATATCCTGCAATGGATGCCAAAAGAACAATGAATAAAGGTCAGACAAAGACTTTCTATGGGATGCCTGCTTGTACTGCTGTCATCCTTAAAGGGCTAACCGTGCGAGTGTGCGTGTGTGTGATTAAACTCTGCAATGTATACATTGTTGAAGGATAACTGTATTGTAACACATTAGCTTTTCAAATGTAACCTCTTTTTTTCTGACTTTTCATTCCCTCAGCCATCATCAAAAGGCCAATGTAAACACTGCCTCGTTTATATTCAGCCTGTCTACAGTCTGCACATTATCATAAGAACAGGACGAAAGCTGGCCATACACTATGTGAATTTTAGTTGGTTTTTGATGAAACAGCCAAAATTCACACAGTGGGTGCCGCTGCCGGCACCCTCTCGGCCGGTGTCCCTCCATCAGCTGATCGAAGGAGCCGGTTGGAAAATCTAACAAACAGAGCTGGCAGCCAATCAACTGCTGACTGTTTGGATATTCTGACCACAGCCAGCACTCAAGACAGCGGGAGATTCCACAATCAATGCTCGTAAGCAACAATGGAGAATCTGTTACGTTTTCTTCATTAAAAAAACAGATGTCAAACTGCTGGAAGGAGACAGCCTGTGCATATATATATATGCATGGTGTAGAAAGCCGACAGATTGTCAGTGTGCATTTTGCTTTACACAGCTGGCTAGTTGAAATATTATGTGATGGGAATAGCGAAGGTTAGGCTGAACCCATTCCAGGGCTGTCTCTGCTCCCAGCAGTTTGATCTGTTTCACCAGTGAATACACAAGTGCAGTGCAGTAATCATCACAAATAATGGCTTTCACAGGAACAGATGATTTATTTGTTGTTTTTCCTTATTGCTGGACACAGAGCAGCTCTACTCCAGTTGAGCTGCCCACCATTTAAGAAATTGCAACCTTAAGGATGACACTCAGGGCCTGTTCACATCTATTTAGCGGGTAAACACAGATCAGCTGAAGTGAATCTGGCAGTGGCCTAATAGTCGGCATGAATACAGTTTTGACATGTCGCAATATAATACAATATAGAGCAACAGCATCATTTTCAAAAAAAGCTTTTATTGTTTACCTGTGGATAACTTATCCTGGAAATTCAGGTATATGCGCTCTAGTGCAGTGACTACACCTAGACTGAGATGTCATCAGTCCACTGCAGGGAGAGGAAACATTTCCTTGCAGAATGCAATGGTGTAACTTAGTAGAAAGTCACAAGGTAAGAAAGAGACCACCTTGGTCTCTTTCCTTGCGACTATCAGCTGCCAGCACCGTCCGTGTCTTCTGACATGGGCCGTAGCTTGTATGTACAATGAAACATGTATTTTATCCTAGGTACTCGTAAAAAAGAAGTTGGAAGCTATGTTGCAGTACAACACATTACGTGTCCTATAGGAATGAATAGTGTGTAACATCCCCCCCAATATGTGCTACGCTCTCCCTTCTGGTGCTCGCATGCATTAGGCCTTAGCCTCTAGCCAACAAAGCCAGCACGGTGCCTAATCAGATTTTGATCATTGCTGTATCTGCCATAATGGGAAAAATTGTCTGACATAACACAGAGCACGATCAAAGAAAAAGGGAGGACCGAGGGGTTACCTTCAAATCTCTGTAAACTACATTTTTTTCAGAGTGAAGATAATCTAACGCAGAGACAATTTCTGCTCCATAAAATCGTGCTCGGTCTTCAGAAAATATACGTTCTCTCGATAGATGAAAGAATAGCTGAAAAGAAGAAGATTACTTTATTAGTCATTAATTCACCCAGATATATTTTTGCATGTTGTTACCATTACTGTTGGCATCACAATACTAACACTTTACAATCTATATTAAAAGGGATATTAAAGTCAACAGCTTTTTACGGTATTTCAAATGCTGCTTCCTGATGTTTACAAGTTTTAGCTTAATGAAAATTCAGCTGGCCCCCTGAGCACTGGCTCTGATATCCTGTTTTAGGGTGGCTCCTTTCCCTTGCAGGGTCCTATGGTGTCACCTTTGTGTGTGCTAGTAAGCTGTGCATGTCTCCACAAACACACAGACAAAGCAAAGCAAGACACTCCCCTGCTCCCCTTCCCTTCTCCAAGCTGTAGATGGAAAGCTGCAGGATTCTGCTCTGCCCTTGTGATCTTGTACTTGACAGGAAGTTCAGGGAAACTGAGCTGAGAGAGTTGCAGCCAGCTATTTCGGAAACATGATAACATGTACACAAATATTTTTCTGGGCAATGCATGAATGTTTGATCTGGATTCATTATGAAAAAATAAACTGCAGACTCACTGACCCACCACATGGATACTAAAATATATCCCATCAAATTCTATATTGGGATCCTGTTATCATTGTGCGCTGTAATTGGTTATCTTTATCACTGGTCATAATTCTATTAATTGTGCACCCCTATGGATCAGAGACAATGTACTGTGACCTAATTAATTGTGCTCTGCTAGAATACTGTGAAAATAAATATAAAATAGTGTTGTGCTATATAACAAGGCCTTCAATCCAAATAGCACTTCAAGTTATAGTGATATATATATAAAAAGTGTAACACCCTTTCAAAATGTCATCATCTGTGGTACTGCGATTTTACACCGTGCTGTTCAATAAGAACATAAATCCTATTTTTCATACAAAATCATCCAATATTTCAACAAATAAAAATAATTTACCAAGTATAAGATATATAAATGATACTTGGCAAATTATTTTTATTTGCACGGATTTCAACGCATCACACTGTTTAATTTGTTTTTTGGTAGAACTCCTCCCCACCCCCACACACCTTGCATGAACGGGTGTATTCGAATCAGATGGCAGGGCTGGTTTTACATTTTAAAAAAATATTTTTTACTTATCACTTTTTAAATTATTTCCCCCTAACTTTTGTTATCACAAAGGGGATAACAAGGCCCTATGTGACAACATTTGGAGGTGACAGGTTCAATTTATGGAGACATCAGGGGTCTATTAGACCCCTGATGTCTCCCCTGCCTTCCAGTACAGATGATCAAGCACAGGATTGTTTACCTGTTTGCCTGGCCTTTCAGCTGGGCCTTAAAAGCTCAGAAGCAGGAAGTTCTGAGAGCACAGCGTTCTGTGCTTCATTCATCACAGAGCAGATTGCGGAATGGACCTTCCTCGGTCTACTGCTGCTTCTCCAACCTGACGGAACAGCAGGACTAGCTGTACCCCCCAATAGGTGGCCCTGCCTGATGTCACTGGTTGTTAGGACATCATTCCTGGTAACCAATGACTGAAGCAGAGGAGGGCCTGTGCTGGGTTATGGCTGGCAGTGGATGCACCTGCCCCATGTCCGGACCATGGTGTGACATTTAGTGACGTCCGACATATATGATCACAAGTGATGGCCAGAAGATACGCAAACGAAATGGGGAAAATCTATGGCAATTTCAGCAAAAGTGAATGCATTTTTCCACCACATTTAACGGGGGCAATTTCAATCCCATCGCTTTGCGGTCAGTCAAAACCAACATTATACGTCTTCAAAGAAGAACGATTTCCACTCATCCTCATAGTTAGAGCCGCCCTGTAACAAAGCAGCTTTCACAGGTCAACTCTATTGATCGGGAGCAGAAACATGCAGCCGATCCAGTCACTTCCCGATCATCTCCCTGCAGTGAGCGGTGACTGTCAGTCACCACAGGGATTCCACCACCCCCCCCTCCCATCTCCGATCCTCCAGCGCTGAGTGGAGGAACGAACAGAGGAGGGAACGGGCACAGCTGGCTCTTCCTCCAGATAGGCTCTGGCTCTGGCTGTGGCACTCTCAGTATATAGCAAGCAATAGCCCGCGATATACTGAGCTTTGTGTCACAGGAGGAGATTAGTATATGTCCTCCCGTGACCCTAAAGGGAACTATGGGGACTGAACTATGGGGAAAAACCCATAGTTCTCTTTTAATTACTTTCAATTTTCAACAAAAATAATAAGACTTGATCACCCTCAAATTGCCTCGTATATGGCCAGCTTAAACCTGTAAACTTGGCTGAGCCTACACCTGCCTGATAACAACTGGGAAACGTCAGCATTTCCCATCGAACACAATCGATCTTCAAAAGATGATCAAAACAAGAGAGGTAACAAGTTGATCATTTCCTTACCTTGCATTACAGTATACATTTGTTTTGCTATAGATAGGGGAGTTACACTAAAATGGTGCAGCACTCTTCAGCTCTAGGTTAGTAATGTTTACCACCGACCATAATCAGAGCAGGGGCTGTCGCTATAAACATGCTGCTAGGATGCTCCAGTAGGTCTCAGAAAGTTTCAAGTAGTGCTCAAAGCTTACTGAAAGTCTACTGAAGCCTACTAGCAGTTTGTTTAACCCCTTCATGACTGAGGCCTTTTTTTAAAAAATTTTGCACCCATGTTATATTCCACATTTTAGGCCTGAAAATGACTTAAAACCCCCAAACATTATATATTTTCTGAACGCTAAGACCCTATAGAATAAAATGGTGGTAGCTGCAAATTTTTATGTTGCGCAATATTAGCGCAACTCCTTATTAATCCCCAACATTTAGTGAAAAATTTAATTAAATGCCCCAAAATACCCATTTTTTTAATGAAATATAAAAGATGATTACAACGAGTAAAACGATACCCAACATGCCCAGGTTACAAATTGCGTGCGTCCGTGAAACGGCGAAAAACTGCAGTACCCCAAAAAGTCCATAGAAGACGCTTTAAAACCCCACACAGGTCATTTAGAGATACCCCAAAATACTGGCACTAGAATTATTGCTCCCACTCCGGCGTGCGGGGCGATACCCAACATGTGTAGCGCGTTCGTCGTTTTCATGCGTAGGTTCACCCGACGCGTGTTTATGTGGCGACGCACATGTAAACGTCGTGTACACTGTACGTCGTCAGTCACAAAGGGTTTAAAGTGACTTTCAGCATTCCCATTATAATCTGTGTTTAATACACAGATCATAATGCACGTCTGCATGTCTGTTTTACAGCTTTGGGGGTCTTTGATTTGAACCTTAACCAGGACAATATCTGCATGGCGTTTGCATGTTCTCCCCGTGCTTGCGTGGGCCTCCTTCTGGTACTCTGGTTTCCACCAGCACCCAAAAGACATGCTGGTAGGTTACATAGTAGGTAAGGCTGAAAAAAGACACAGGTCCGTCCAGTTCAAAGTATGCATGTACGTACTTATGAATATATATATGTGTGTGTGTGTGTGTGTTTTATATTAGGGATGCACCGATACCAAGTACAGTACTCGGTACAAGTACAGATACTTTCCAGCTCCAAGACTAGACTAGAGAAAAATTAAAAAGTTAGGAGGCAGTTGTCATTTGTAAGGCGCACACGGAACTCCAGTATAAATATATATATTTATTATTTTTATTTTTTCTTTGCTCCAGTTGTTCCCATATCCTTGTATATTTAGTGAAAAGAAACTCATGTAAAAGTTTCTTGAATTTATCAATGTTATCAACAGACACTACTGACTGCGGTAGGGAATTCCACATTTTTGCTACTCACACAGTAAATAACCCCTTGCACAGTCTAAGATGAAACCGCCTCTCTTCTAACCTCATGTTGTGTGTCCTCATGTCATTAATAGAGTCGTTGCTGTAAACATCTTGTCCCCAATAATGTTGTTCCCATTAATAATTTAGAAAATTGCAATTAGGTCTCCTCTAAAGCGCTTCTTTTCTTAGAAGAGCAAGTTTAATCCTTAGAGGGGATCTTCATAGCTCAGCCTTCCACTACCTTTATTCATTTTGTAGCCCTTCTTTGAACTCTCTCATGTTCAAGGACATCTTTCCTGAGGAGTGATGACCAAAACTGAACCACATAGGCTGATTTATAAAATGGTAAGATTGTGTTTTTTATCCCTTGCCAAAATCCCTCTTTTGATGCAGGATAGTATTAGGTTTGCTTTGCTAGCCGCTGCTTGGCATTGCATACTGCTGCTGAGTCTGATGTATGAGCACCCCCAGGTCTTTCTCCATGTCTGACTTCCCCAATGGAGCACCCCCAAGTAGTAGTTTGCACACATGTTCTTTGCTCCCATGTGCACACCTTAGAATTTTTCAACATTAAATTGCATGTGCCATTTTGCAGCCCAGGCCTCAATTTTATCTAGGTCCTGTTGAAGTGAATCTGTCTTCTTGAGAATTTACTGCCTGACAGTTTAGTATCAACTGCAAACACCGAGATTGAACTATTTGTACCAATCTCTATGTAATTTATAAATGAGATAAACTGAATTGGTCACAAGACCGAACCCTGAGGCACCCCACTCACAACTTTTGCTCAATTAGAAAATTAACCATTTATTAATACACTCTGGATCCGGTCGCACAGCCAGTTTTACACCCATGTACATACTATTTTATCGAAACCCATAGACCTTAGTTTATAAATTAACTGTTTATGTGGTACTATTGCAAATGCTTTAGTAAAGTCAAGAGACACCACATCTTCTGGTATTCCAGGTTAATATGCTCACGTCTAAATCAGCACTAATATGAGTATGTATGCATACAGCATAGGGACCTTAGATCGTAGGCTATGAATGTACAGTATGTAAAGAGCTGAATAAATCCTTGGCACTGTATAAATGCCTATAAAATCAACAAAGCTGCTTGAAGCTGACCGAGGGCTTTGCAAATTATTATTATACAGGATTTATATAGCGCCAACAATACAATTCAAGACAAGATGGTAAGGAGGGCCCTGCCCAAGGCGGCTTACAATCTAAAAGGGAGGGAGAAGTGAATGCTTATAAAAGCTTGCTGTTCACACAAAGCGGGCCTTCAAGGGCCCATGTTGACAGATCTTATTTGGCAATGAAATGTCACACTAGGCTAAGCATAGAAGTCTGGCCTCATAATAAAGTTAAAATGAAGTTTTCTGGTCGATACTGTATTAGATTTACCATTAGGCAATGGCAAAGGCAGCACAGGCAGCTTCTCCCTTACAATACATTTTTTCTCCATCAGTAGAACGGAGTCATCTCATAGAAGATTATTTACACAATCACAATATTAGAAGCCAGGTTAGGACTCGTAAACTAAGAAAACTTTCTGGTTCCTTGGACACCAATGGGGGTGTTCCACAGGCTCCAATGAAGAAAATCCTGTCGCGATCCCCTACTTTTGCCATCCTGTCGCGATTCCCCTACTTTTACCATCATCTCTTCTGAGTATAATCTTAAATAATCGTTCACAAAATAAAATTTCAGTATTTACCTCTCCGCCATTTGCATATTCCATAACAAAACATAAGCGATCGTGAGTTTGAAAGGAATATTTTAATGCCTAGAAAAAAAAGAAACTAAATTAGATATAAATAGACTTTGGTTAGTATTCCTTCCATAGAGCACAGACATACAAGGCAAAAATCAGGGAATGGGGACCAATGTGTCATGAATTCTTGGGTCTGTATTTCCCTCAGTTACCATTAGGTGCATATCTGGAAAATGTAAGATGTGATCTGACTGGTGGCCGTAGTAGGGAAATAAAGTAAACTCTAAGGGGCTGATTTATAAAGTGTTTGCACAGTGTATAGCTGGGTGAACGCTGATCACAGCACATTACTGCCACTAGAAGGAGCTGAGCTAGTGGCAGTATTGCTGTGTGAATGTCACTAGGCCAGCTATACAGTGGGAGAATATGTGAAGCATAATTTAAAAAATAAATAGCTGTAGAATTCTTACAGAAAGGTCTCCTCCTTAGTACAGAGACTGTTCAAATGTAACAGATTCCCTTACTGAATTTGGGGGGGGGTTATTGCCTAAACCTGCATGGAAGAAGGGAACATGTCAATTAAATAGTCAAGTATAATTTGACATAAGGGTTCTTTAAATGGCCATGAACCTAAAGTACAACAACACTACTAGAGCTAAAAAAAAAAAAAAAGCTGTCCTCTCCAGGCTAATTATATACACTGCAAGAGCATCTGGAGATATAGACGCCTGCCAGTAACTTTCTCAAAGTGGGAAGGTCTGCCTGCTGTAATTACCTGACCAGACGCAATCAAGTAAAATGATAAAAAAAACATTGCATCAACACGCCTTTAGATGTACTGTAGACTTGTCCGGTATGTCACAACAGATAAACAGTTTTGCATGGAATGCCTGAAATTTGACTTTAAGCCTATGCAGACTTCTGTGAAATGCACTGATTGAGTCCCACAAGCAGGGAATGAGATTTCGGGCGGCATCCATAAACAGTTTAAAGGACGCCCCGGGTCCAAATTAAATGGAAAGGGAATTTGAAAGGGACAACTTACTCCGGAGTTAAATTTTAAAAATGCCTTCCAGTATAACTATAAACAAAAATGTATCTTATTTGTGTAACACTTGGCTGTAGATCCTCAAATCATCTCTGAATTGGTGCTGACACTGTCCTTCCTTCTGGAGGTTGGCTACCTTTGCTCCAAGCTTGCTCCCATGATGGACTACAATCTCACACATTCTCAAGTGCTGGCTACTTTACAACATACACAGGGACCATGGGGAACAAAAGTAGACACCCTCCAGAAGGAAGGACAGTGTCAGCACCAGATGATTTGACTGAGTGATTTGATTTGAGTGATGCACAAATAAGATACATTTTTGTTATATTTAAGGTACCTGAATGCATTTTTAAGATTTAACACCTGAGTTTAGTTTCACTATAACAATAAATTGCAGACTAGGTTGAACATTATACTGGCATTAAGCCAAATCCACTCAATTAGAGCTGACAACACACACATTACTCCTGGGCTGGCATCCTCAAACCCTTTGCACTCTCCTGTTGTGAAGCCTACATAAAAGCAAGCCTGCTAGAGAGCAAAGTGCACAGAGGAATGGGACTAAACCTTTTCAAAAGATTATACTGCAAACAATACAAATAACTTAGAAAATGGTAACCATAGAAAAAAAACTGCCATTGTAACAGAACTTAATAACTTACCGTTAAGAAAGGGTGCCTAGAGTTCTGTAAGACGCGGTTTTCAGTCAGTGTGTGCGCTACTTCATCCTAGAAATAAAAACACTCAAGGTATAAAACGATTTTGTTTATTCCGAATTCATATTCAAAAGTGTAACGTTACCCAAACAACTCACCTTTGCAACAATAACTTCTTTTTTTAAAATTTTCATAGCGTAATATCTTCCGGTTGCTTTTTCTTTGACTAAAATAACTTTTCCAAAGGTACCTTTCCCCAACAGCTTCAGATATTCAAATTCATTCATCGTCTGCGGATATCAAAAACAAAATAAAACCTGATGAGCTCCTTTGGGTTTACACTTTTATGTCCGGCCGCCTGCAATCTCAGTCACCACCAAGGATTAAACAATTCAAAACAACCAGTGAACAAAGTGAAAAAACGCATCTGAAAAAATCTCCAGGTATTTTACAAGTCAGCCTGAGAATTTTAGAGAAAAGTTGGTAAATGGTGGAGTGAAGGGGGGAATAATAGATCACTAAAGCAAAGCTAGAATGTAAAGTTAGGCCTGGTTCAATGCTTTATCTAGGCATTAGGGAGGTAGGCTAGGAGTATAGCTGGTCCCAGGGTGTCCTGGTTGCAAGTCACCACATCGCTCAGTCCCAGAACCAGAGCTGAAGCACTTCTGGACAATGCAGGAGAGTTGATAACTTCACTTGCTTAGCCTACGTCCTTTTTGCCTGGGTAATATATTACAGGAAACCTAGATCTAAAGCCTAACTTATAACACTAAAGTAGTGTGTCAATTTCTATTGTTTATTATAAATATGCTTTCCTTGCCATACTATCCCTTGATCTCCTCCAGCCTCGTTCAGCCACTTCTTGACTACATGCACTTGCCAGCATTGGCTGTGCTTCATTGTTTAGAACCGGCTTCCTGATAGTGACAACTATGGATCATGCCCGCAAAGTGTGTGTCGGCACAGCCGCTTGTAGTCCCCACCAGAAGGCCACAAGACAGGGTGAGAACACCCATCCACCAGGAGGCCACGAAACAGGGTGATAACACCTATGCACAACAGTTCTCAACCCATAACAGGAAGTGCCTGAACAAGGACCTTTGTTGCAGGGTCACCAGGTATTATTTCAACAAAGGTTGCATATTTTAAAAGAACATTAACATGTTAAAGCTTAAGAAGATTTTAGTGACTGCCTGTCATGAATGGTGTAAGAGTTTATTGAATCTAGGATGAAAATGGCACTTGTCCATCAGGTTTAAACTCTCATACTCGAGCAGCTTCCACTGAGAACAAGGTAAGATGCTAACAATTGTGTGCAATTTTGCCTCTTGGGTATAAAATAAAAAAAATCAGATCAGTTTACCTAGGTCACAATACCATACTATCCTTTAGTAATTATAACTGTGCATGTTAACATGGCTTTTAATTACAACTGGAATATAGATTTACTGAAACCTTAGAACTACATTTAAAGTGTAAGTACATACTGTATGTCATGGTGGAAGTATGTAGCCCACAACTGCCAAACTCCTTAAGATATTAGATCCATGCCTATTATGCTGCTTGGCTTTAATACTTTAGTACCTAACCTGGAACAAAGTATAAGAGATAAGAAATTCCAGCTTCATCATTTTATTGCACGCTTGTTCCCAGTCTGTGACTCAGAACTACTGAAGTCAGAGACAGCAAGCAACTATACATTTTGAGGAGGCCAACAATGGCAGCCCATCTATTTCTCTCACGGCACTTTACACAAAACCACTCCAGTTATTACAGGTATATCTACCAACAACTGAACTATAAACACCAAGGACAGGTAATAAAAAAGGATGAGCAATATCAAATGAAGCTCATTCCATCCAACTTACTACTTTGTGTTTTGGTTTTGAAAGGGAAACTTCCATTTCCTCTGCACCGGAGTTATCGCTCGGAGAGCCAGACCTAAATTCCATCATTTCTTCTTCTTGTTTCTTAAGGCTGTCGGCTACTGCCTGTATGGCTTTTATCCATTCTTCTCTGGAGGAACATGAGAAAGCAGGGATCAGGAGAGGTGAAGTATCCATTATACAGTGCTAGGTGAGGAATGGATTCTGATTTAATGACCTTCCACTTACTCGCAGAGTTGGCTTTTCACCTGTCAGCTCATTAACTTACATTGGAAAGCTATTGCCTGTGTGAAGCCTCAGACCGGCTTTGAAACTTGCAAACCTATGATGGATGGGATCGGTTTTAAGATGCCTAAAGTGAAACTCAAGGCAAAACACAGATACATATAGCTTTATTTTTTACCTGTCAATGCCCATTCTTGTAAACACACTCCTGCTATTCAGAATGAACACTTTGCTACCTATTGCTTCCTGCTCATCGCACAATAAGGTTGTGCGATGAGCTCATTGCACAAGGTAATGAAGTTGATTCATGATCCAATAAATATGACCTAGGAAGCTGCATTGCTGAACCAGAAAATAAGTGTAATCTGCCTGGCTGTATAATATAACAGGAGGTGTGTAAATCACAAGATTGGGTAGACAGAAGTAAACTAGTAAACATTTATGTATTTCAATTGAGTATGTAACCATTTGCCTGCAATTCTCCAATAGCATGAGTAGTGATTTTGCCCGAGGAGAGATATTTATTTCCTATGGACATTAGTCTTTGGTCCACTTAAGGTGGTACTAAACCCTCCTTTTTGCTGAGGACGGCGCCATCTTAGCCTCTATTTAGAAGAGCAGTTGCCATTGTGCATGTGATCAGCTAGGACACCATTTATTTTGAGGGCTTGAAAGATCAGTTGAGAGCCGACATAAGCATACTGGCAACTGTGACATTTATCACCAGAACCTTGAATTTTGAATTAAGCATTTATTCAAAACATTTTAGCATGACCTTTCTTTTGGAAAATGGTTAAATAAATTGGTGCATTTAGTTCCCCTTTAAAGCAGATTTACACCCAAACTTTTTTTTGGGCATTATATTCTGTTTCTGTGCACTAAATTTTATTTTAGTGTATTTTATCCTAAAAATATTTTTTTGATAAACATTTGCGCAACATAAAAAAATGCAACTAGTATCTTTTTATTCTACAGTGCCTCTGCTTTCAGAAAATGTATAATTGTTTGGGGTCTGAAGCGGTTTTCTAGCCAAAAATTCTGATTTTATCATGCGTGTGCAAATGTAAGAAATTGCCCTGGACAACAAGTGGTTAAAGTAGGGATGTTCCAATACCAGGTACCATACTCGGTACAAGTACAGATACTTTTCCAGCTCCAAGACACGACTAGAGGAAAACTAAAAAGTTAGGAGGCAGCTGTCATTTTTAAGGAGTATACGGCGCTCCTGGGATTTGTGAATCCCCGTTTCAATGTATGTTTTTTTTATATAAATATATATTATTAGGGATGCACCGATACCATTTTTTCAAGTACAAGTACTGATATTTGTCCAAGTACTCACAGATACAAGTACCAATACATTTTTGTTTATTGTCATGTGACAGTTTTCTAAAACAATACAGACTATTGATTTCAGGACAGTGGTGGAGCGCCAGAGACCAGGCACAGCTGCAACCCTGGTAGTTCTCGTGAAAATGCCAAGTATCGGCACTAGTATCTGAACTGGTATCTGGACATCTCTAGTTTACAGGCCATTCATCGCATTGTGGTTTTAAAAAAATCTCCTGAATCTCAGCAAAAAATCTGCCGGGACTGCAAAGCTCGAACCTGCAGCATCCATCTCTTAATCTTGGTAGCAGAGAATCTGAACCTCATCCCTAGCCATGACTAGGGGTGGGTGGAGGAGGGGGGCAGAGCCCCCATTGTATAACCAAGGTAAGAGTAGTTATTGAGAATGATCTTCTACTCTCTGCTCTTGATTTGGCTTTAGCAATGTAATGGGGGCCGAAAAACAGTCACCATATCACTGGACTGTAATCCTAATAGCCAAGAAGATATGTGTCCTTTTTTCCAAGCTCTATCCAAATCCGTGTTTGACGGAGCTGTATTTTACTGGGGCAAGAGTGTGTAATATAATGGAAGTTACAAGGTGCTTTATGTTTTTATACCATGAAAATGACATTTTCATTTTGTCATGCTTAACGCCACCGGCTTTTTGTGCAAATGATGGCCAGAAGAGGGACAGGAGTCAAACGCTACAATCTCAGACATTTCTGGGACAAACAGCTTACAAGTGATGAACGGGAAAATCAGACAAGTTTAATTCATAGTGACAGATCCAAATCTGGTGCACCAGTGTGGGTCTCCATCTGTATTATTTCTCAGTATAACATAGAAGTATCTTAGGAAGCTTGTGTGCAAAATGTACAGCTGGACATGATTAGCTGTCAATAATCATATTTTAATACAGTATACTTGGAACAGTGGGACAGGATCCATCACATTTGATTCTACCACACTTAGAATGAACCATTACAAAGTGCACTTAACCTAACCTCCAGGTAAATGCAAAGATAAAATAAATATATCGAAGCCGATTAATCCAAAGGATTTGTATTTCAGTACATTCAGTTCTAAGAATCACAAAGTCCCCTCAAACAGCAGAGTCTGGTGATGCCATCACTTACAGTTAAAGTATACATTGCACACTGGACAGTGAAGGGCAGCCACACAGATAATTTCTCTACTCACTCTGCTCTTTAAGCCTATCAGCATGTTCCTTGGTAACATGTCTGAGTGCAGCATATCTGATTGGCTCCCAGTTTTACCCCACCCTCACCCAGTCCAAGTGCTGCCGTTTAGGGGATTGCAAGAGGCACATACCACTCCAATTTCACAGACACTCACTGCAGTTAAACATTTTAATGATGTATTAAAGTGGACCCCTATCCCTGGTGCATGAAGCTCTGCATGCACATCTCTAAACATCTTCAAGTCCTATGTGAAATATACATTTTGTTTTTACTTGCATTTAATTTTTTTCACTTCTTGCCTCCTGGCTAACACCATGGCAATGTAGAAACTAGGGATGTCTAATTAGGACCCGGAGACTGCCAGATGACCCCGCTCGGAGCGCCGCCCACCGGAGCAGCAGTGACGCGACGCTCGGCGAGGTAAGTAAGAAGAAAAAAAAAACAAAACATGGCGCAAGGCATCGGGGCATTTTGACAAGTACAAGTACTTGTCAAAATGCCCTGTATCGGGCCCGATTCCGATGCAGCATTCGGTATCGGGACATCCCTAGTAGAAACTATAAACCATGGAGGGCTTCTAAGAAGCACCAGCAAGGCCTACCAGCACAAAGTGTGCAGGTAACACTGGCCTACAAATTTTGGGAAATTGACCTCCGAGATAAAATGTGCCAATTCTTACATATTTTGATTAGATTAATTCGAAAACAGGTGATAAAGATGCTGGTTGGCTAAAGTTTTCAAGATATTTCACAATAAAGATGTGTACATGGGCGAGTATATTTTCCTACAAGGGAGGGGGTGTCTGATGATCATGATGCCTCGTAACGTCTGGAAAAAGTACAGTAGAATAAGGAAAATGGTACCACATGGAAGTGTATACATTTATCTTCACTTTGAAATTAAAGATTACCTAACTGTAATTTATTGTTCTTTTATTGCACGGTACATTTGTCTTGGTCAGATCTACGCATCCTACAGTTACATCTGGTGGCTTGTGAAAGTGTCATTGCCAAGGAACAGTTGCGTGATATTTCCTTTAGAAGCCAAGATGCATTGAAACTGTGTAAACAACGCAGATAACTTCTGCTACATTTGTGGCGAGGTAACATGTGCATCTCAAAAATGCATTATGATTGCAGTGGTAAAAAAAGGCATACCAGCTAGATTTTGGATGCAAAATAGGGGGATCAGGACAAGAGTTGGGCCCCTCATTATTGTTGCAGTACATGGGCAACTTATCTGCGTCCAGGGCCAGATTTCCCACAAGGCCAATCAAGGCCCGGCATTGGGGCAGTAAGGAGTAGAGGGGCAGCACGGGTGTGCAATTCCCATCGCCTGATGCCCAGGACATGCAGTTCCAAGCTCCGGGCAGGTAGTTGTTTTCTACATTTGGCCCAGCTTTGGGCAAGCAGGGCTAAATGTACAGCAGGGAAGCCACCACTTTTGTACAAGTGATCTAGGTGATGTCGCCAAGATCACTTGTATGCAGCCTGCATACAGGGGGACGCATTGAGGAACCTGGCATTGGGGCAGCAGAGAGTAAATCCGGCCCTGTATGCGTCATTGGCTAAACAAAAAGAAAAAGTCCATGCCTTTCGCAGTCCCAATGGTGTGCAAAAAGCATGAAAATGTTACATGAAAAACCGATAAATTAATGGAAAGTTATATTGGCCTCAATAAAAAGATACATTTATAATGATTGGTGTGGCACCATGCTCATTGCTGTATCACATTTTGCAGAAATGTTATGGAGCATTATCGCACATCCTCCTCGTAATTTAGAATTATTTGACCTGAAGCTGTATCTTGGAAACTGGAGCCAATTAATACTCAGGACTTAAAAATTTCCTTTATTACCGACCCAATTCTGGTCAAATTTAGCTAACTTTCATCCTGCTACTTTCCGAGGCTTTCTCCTTGTACACCAGTGTAATGGACATATACTTGCTACGCCATTTGAGATATGCACCATGAAGTGGCAAAGTGATCAGCTAAACCTACCATGACTACTTTAAATTAGAAATGTGAAAATGATTGCAATAAATAAGGGTTTTAATTACATTTTGGTACAATAAAAACAATTTTTACAACTTACAAAAATGTAAAGGTGTAGGTGAAGTGAACCTTTTCATGCGCCCTGCAAGAGCAAAAGGCATGGATCACTTTAATCCTTACCCTACAATACCTGCTCATTTCTGATCTTCTTTTGCGAATGCAAGTGCCCTGGCAGTCTAACCCAAATCAAATAGCCAGTGAAGTAAAAAGCACTTAAAATTGAGAGAAAGCATTAAAACGGATGGCTCTCGTAGCAGCAAGGCAACAAGAATCTTCAGAAAGAGAGGCTGGTATTTTTTTCACAGTACATATAGTGCGGTGCAAGAACCAAACCACTGTGTTCAGCCTTCAATGAAGTAAATTAGTGTAACCATTTTTCTATAAGTTTTATAAGCCACACGGTAAATCTCCAAACATGCCACCTGATCTAGTTAATCTTGTTTGGTCTCATCTCTGCTTGTCTAGACACAACGGCAATCAGGAAGCACAAGGTGGCTGCCTTACTGCGGCCATTCATTTGTAACCTTTGCTTCGTGATTAGCTGGCATTATTCGGCCTAATTTACACAGCCAGTGAAACTTCAGAGCTGCAGCAAACACGCTACCAAACAGGTCTTCAAAAAGGGCCAGTATGAGATCATGGTTTTGTCTGTCTGCCTCCCGGCATCCCTCTGCCACCTCCTCCCAAATGTCCTTGTTGGAGCACCATGCAGGGCTCAGATCTCATCTGCTCTTCTGAGATTACACCGGCATTCTACATCAGAACAGCTGGATGGAGGGACATCATCAATAGGCCTAGACAGGCCCAGCCCTGTGGTTTAAAAGGCAATGGTTTTACAAAGAGCTACAGGACAAACAAGACTAGCTGCTTGTGTCACCACAAAATTTCTAGAAGCAGAAAAGCTTAAGATCTACGACATTTTGTGGGGTTTTTTTTTGTTATAACACAGATGCTATTTGCATGGAGTTTGCATGTGGTTCCCGTTTGTCCGAGTTTCTTCTAGGTAGCCCCTTTTTCTGTAAGGAATTACTTTGTACAGAAATGGCAAACTGTATGGCTTATCTGCCCACTAGTACAGGAAAGACCCAGTTCTAGGTCCTGTAACTCCAAAGGTCTGTGTGTGAATGGAGCTTTTATACAAGTCCACAGTAATGAAAGACCTAGCAGACTGGGCGACCTCAGACAAACCAAAACTCAGCAACTGAAAATTCTATATAACTTCCAGGGACTGCAGGTTCTGACTGACTGTACTAAAGTTTCAAAATTAGCATCAGAAGTGAAAGGCGAGCATCCAGGGGTGTCCATCGTACCTTTACCTATCAGCAAATAGGTAAATAGGAGCATGCTAACCTGGTATGTTATATTTTGGTACACCAAGCCCAGCACTACATAACAAAATATAACCATACCTAAAAATAACCAACCCCAACTTATATAACTGAACACCCAACCCCTTCCCCTACCTTAGAGAAGGATTTTTTTTTAAATTAAACCTTGCAGTGGGGCTACCCCAGCACTGCAAGGGTTAAGTGCTCATTTGTGTCTTAGGTGCTAAAACAAAGTTATACTCACCTAAGCTCCGAGCCGGCCATCTATCACATAGCTCCCTCCTGAAGCTCCGAGCCGGCCAGCTATCACATCGCTCCCGCTACCTCCAGCCTGTCTCCCCCTCCCTGCATCATTGTAATCTTCTTCAGTGCCTTCATGTTTATACACTGTGTATAGACATTGATGATTTATGGGACCTTGTGCAGCGGAGGGGGGAGAGACGTTGGAAGGACGGGGTCTAAGAAGCCGCCTTTGAGCTTCGAGTGAGTCCAACTTTGTTTTTTGTTTTTTTTTAACTTAGACACAAACGAGCAGTTAACCCTTGCGTTTATAAAAGAAAATCCTGTAGTTCCACTTTTGCTGCCAAATCGGAAAACACCTATATTTTGTTTGCTATATGTTCCCATTCACATTGCATAACTTAAAAAACATAAAAACACGCGTTTTTTTTATTTGCTTAAAAATCATACCTAGCTTCCCCCTATGTAATGTTCAAGAAGAACTCTGGGCAGAATAAAACAATACCCCTGCATTGCAAGGGTTAAGTGCTCATTTTGGTCCAGGGTCTAAAGTAACAAAGACATACCTGAACCTGGCTGCAAGCCGGTCCCTGCAAACTCTCTCCGCCTTTGTTCCGGCGGTCTAAGAACCTGCGAGTCATCACATTCAATACAGTGTACTGGACATGCGGATGCCGAAGGACATTCCACCGCTGGAGCAGAGGGAAGAGAGGCTGCAGGGAGCGGTCTAACAGTCAGATGGCTCCCAGGTTCAGGCCAGTATATCTTTGTATTCTAGACTCTAGGCCAATATGAGCACTCTTTCGGTACCTGGGTAGCACCACTGCAAAGCTTAAATAGAATTCTGCCCAAGCAGAATTCAAGTTAAGCAGGGGGTTGTGTACTGTCTGTGCAGTGCACACAGATTTCATCATCAGTTGTAAACTAGATTTGAACATTGTCCTAACAAAAAGTTAAAGCCTTTGAGGCATTGTTTGTTAATGAGAGGAAGCTCGTCTGACATTATAGTGTCACTCTGAAACTGCTCAGAGTAGCTTAAAATCTGCACAAAAGCCTTCACCAAAGAAACAGCTAAAAAGGGAAGAAATATATATTTTTTTTAAATTTTCAAATGTGAATAGGAACACAAAATCGTATTAGTGGGGTGTTCTCAAATTTTACTTCAAAAGTGGAACTACACTTTAAAGGTGTAACCCAATAACCACCAATATTAACTGCTAAAGGAAACTTTGTGTGAGTGAAGCATGGAGTCTACCATTACCGATTTCAAACTTCACAAATACAAAGCGAGATGCAAAGTTGCCTGGCTGACTTGCTGACTCTCTTGCTTCAACACTTAAAATTAGGGAAGAACCGATACCGTTTTTTCGGAACCCACAGGTACCGAATACCGATACCGGAAGTCCCATTAAGGAAGCCGGGTGGCGTGTAATGACTCGCCGCCTGGGTTCCTGATTAGAAGGGAAGCCAGGTGGCATGTAATGACTCACTGCCCGGCTTCCCGATTAGCTAGGAAGCCGTCTCCATGCTCCCTCGTCACCAGGTGATGAGAAAGCATGGAGCTGGCTTCATGGCCAATCATGAAGCCGGGGGTGGGCCAGCTTCCCGACCAATCAGGAGGACGGGCGGCAAGTTCCGGTATTGGGACAGCCATCGTGAGCATTTGAGCGAGTACTCGGCCAAAACACTCAGTATCGGTGCATCCCTACTCTAAACCCAGGGTATGACTGCAGATGAAGACTGTTTTTGCTTGCTACGTGTATGTTCCAGGTCTGGCATTAAAGTTGAATCAGCAAAACAGTCAGGCAACTAGATTTTTCGTCAGGACATCATAACTGTCTCCGTGTTTCTCCTTCACCCCAAGACTTAACCAAACCCATAAAATAATCTAACACTTAACTCAGGGCTGGAAAAATCCCAGGACCCAGGTAGTCAATGTTCCTTAAAAATTACAGCTGGCACCCAATTTTTGAGGATCTCTAGTTGTGGTCAATGGAGCTCCTAAAAAAAATACTATTTGTTCCTAGATTGGCTAGACTGGGTCCTGAAATCCAAATTCATTGGTCCACCCCTGACTTAACGCATAATTTAACCCCATGACTATAAAGCCAAACTCCAGGCTGTTTTTGGTTGAAATATTCACCGGGAGGTACTTCTTCACCATAAGATGTCCTTAGTCTTCTAGGTTAAATATAGCCGAATGTAACCTTACTTGGATGACTGAAGAAAGTCTGAATACAGAGAGTCATGGCTCTGCCTTGCACTCACAGTGTATTAATGCAGGGCGTGGTTCTGATGTCATCACGTCAGTGCTGATCTCTGCATCATCTGAGACCACCCACCACCAGGAAAAGACCAAAATGTAGGCAGACCCAGAGAGTCATGTGACCAGCAAGAAGACAGAAAGGGGTAAGTAACAGTTCCAGAAAAAGCATGTGGTGAATGTGTGTTTGAAGTCCTCACCATTCCAACCTTTTGCTATACTCATTAGGCCCCTGATATACTGGCACTAAAACCCAACACTCATGCGCATCCCGTGACAGAAACAAACGCTTCACACACCGATTGCCCTTATACCTGGAACACTCTATATACAAATCCCCAACCTCTCTACAAGCTCCTCTCCCATGATGGAACTGGATTTTTGTCTGCTTTGAAAAAGGTTTGCCATCCACCAGCATGATTTCCCGGAGGAGGGGCACTGACAGGAAGTGTCTAAGGGTTTCAGGTATTGAAGATGCTAATTTACATACTAGTTGAACTTCTACAGCAAAGAAAGTTGTTAAAAATTGGTTGCATTTAACTGCTTCAACAGCTCCCGACTTCGAAAGAACTTCCAGCTTTTTAATTACAACAGCATTCTTCTTTAAATATGAAAGAAAGTGTTACCTCTCCTCAGGAGAATCAACGTGAAACGTTCTTTCTATAACTGTGGTCCACTGGAGACATCGGATGATAAATGTGTTTGGTTTTGGTCGTTCTGTCTTCATAAGCTGACATTCTAACACATGAGAAGAGGGGAGGGGGGGAAAAGGGTCCTGAGCATCTTCAAACAATCATTTGTCTTTATTAAACTTGGCAAACAGAGTACACCCGCAACACAACAGCATCTTTGAAAAAGACAACCGACTTTATGGATGATCACACTTAAAAAAACATTCATAAAAACAGTAATACTGAAGACAATCAAAAGGGTAAAACCTTATTTTCACCTGAAGACATCATGCATTTTGTTATATACTTTTAACCAAGCTTAAAAAATGTACATAAGAAAATACAAATGTGTCCTATAACACTCATCCCATCAATGAGCCTTGTTATGTCCCCTTCACACTGTTCTCTGCACACCGACGCATTCCTTTTGGTGCATCGACAAGCATTACACTGGTCCATTAAAGGGCATCTAAACCAAAAAATAAAAATTTAATAGATTGCAACTTCCGATTTCTTAGATGTTGTGACTGCATTTTTTTTTTTCAGGCTTTTTTGTTTACCTTCCAGCATGTCCTTTGAGTGTGGGAGAAAACCAGAGTACCTAACTTTTTTATCCCTCAATGATCATCTCCACAGCCCGGAACAAAACTTGCAGAGTCAAGCAACTTCCATTATTTGTCCCCAAGACTGATATTAGCTTTGTATCTAAATTCCTTTATAGAACATTTAAAATAGAATAGAAATAGAATATTTAAAAATATTCTGAATAAAAACTAACAAAGCTGAATGCCAGACAATTTCCTATAGTTATACAAAGTATGCAATTTTGCACATTTACCAACATTGCATGGCAGTAAAAATGGCACAGCTGGGGCACTTTCACACTTGTGTATATGCAGTAACAAACTTAAATGAATGCATGTATACGCTTAGGTATAAAAATATATTAAGTTGAAGTTTTATTTCTTGACGTATGAACGTATACATATATATTATACATATATATATATATATCATCTTTTTTTTTTTGGGAATGAATGGCATTTTCCATTGAAATTGACTTTCTTGCAACAAGATAAAAGTGTTTTACTGCAGGAAAAAGGTGTTATTGGGCACCTTATATTAAAGAGTAAAACAAACGAAGCAGATATAGTCTAGCTTGCAGCTTGCATACAGTTTGTATGTCGCACAATGTAGCTTAGAACAACTTCATTTAAAAAGGTAAAGTCCACTTTTTGCTTCACAAATGTCTTTATAAAAGAAGAAATGTACATTTACTATATCTTTTGCATTGGAGCCAATAAAGCATTGCAACTGTGGTCAGTGGATGGTGGCTGCAAGGCTCTGGCTCCTGCAGATTCTTCCTCCGTGTCTGTACCAAGGTACAGGAATTCAGTTACATGGACAGGTGGAAGAATGAATGGGCTACAAGTGTGGTGAGGCCATCACTGTGGCTGATGGAACTTGACATTTCTACATTCACAGATATGTGAAAAGATCTGTGAATGGATGACACAGCTATGTAGGCGGAGCCAAGTACAGCCACAACAAATTTTAAAAAATAGCAGCAGCCTGCGGGGAGAAGGACACCACAATTAAGTTAAGTGCGGGGTATGGGGGTCAGGGGTTGCAATGTGACAATGTTTCATGTTACACCCTGTATATGGTCCAAAAAGGCAAAGCTTTGCTTTAACTTGTCATTTACTATAGTTAAACTCTGAACTTCAGGCAAATAGAGAAGATAAAAATGTAGTATTATTCCAGATGTGCAATGCTTTCTATGTATATTTCTTAACCTGAATTTGAGTTGGTATGAGCCTCTTCCATTCCCCTGTACAGCTAAGCTAAGACTGGAAGAGGAAGAAGCAGCACAAGGAGCCTAATAAATTTGTGGTGCAGTGCTCATATGCAAACAAGAAGCATGACAACAGGAGAAGAGAGCAAAAGTGACAGAGAGATGGCATGCTCAGTCACAGCCTGGGGGAGGGACTACACATGCAAGTGTTCCTGAACTGCAGCAGAAAAAAAACAGGTTTCCAGTCCTGCCAGGCAGGGCTGTGCTCTGTGGCAGAGCAGTGTATGTCTCCAGGGTGAATGAACAGAAATACAAATCATTATATATGCATTTGTTTAGATCTGTGTATTTAGCCGTTTGCTTGGAGTTCAGCTTCAACTGAACTGAATTTCACAAAGCAAGCTGTACAGTTCACAAGCACAATCCGAGTACAGTGAAACGAATGTTAAACTACGCACATTCTTCTTACTTTTTCTGTAATGAAAAACACATCCGCCTTGTAAAAACATTCTTGAAAACAGTTTAGAAATCTTACACACGCTTTCCAAGCAAATGCATAACAGAACTACTTCCTAGACTGTTCACGCGGCAGCCAAAAAACAACCGGGAATACATGGGCTTCGGATTGTTAGCTGTCCCACTGCGCTGCGGAGTGTATGCAGAATAAACAAAAGTAGGAAACTTCGCTGTGGATGTGGAGAAAGAAGAATAGAAGGAAAGCCAGAGGAAGGAGGTGATATCTGCACCAAAAAGCTTAACCCCTTCAAACAGTTGAGCTTTACAGATTGCCGCTGGATTTTAAAAACTGTACGGTTAGGCAAGCAGCTGTTACAGTATTTTCAAACATGCCAGTGGGATAATTAGGCAAACGGAAATATAGAAAATAGACATGTAATCTGCGGAAACATTTGGTTATTTTGGAATTCGGGATTCGGATCGGAAATTCAGTTTGGTTCGGGTTTCAGATTCAGAAGAAATCTGAATTTTCGTTAGTTTCGGACAAGTTTACGAATATTCACTGCGAATACCACAGAAAACCATATATAGATATTAATACTAAAGGTGAGGCTCCCAGACCCGAATGGCATTTGGGAGCTCCCAAGTGCAATTCAAAAAATTTGGATCTCGAATGCCATTCGGGTCTAGGAGCCTCAGCTTTAGTATTATATTAATATACTAAACACTGACTTTTTGTAACTACATGTGACTTTTCTGGCCAATCAGATGGCTCCCATGTTACCGTAACGAAAATTCGTATTCAGACACATTCGCATGCATTAAACGGAAAAACACATCTGATTGGCCAGAAAAGCCACATGTCCGATTCAATTTTGTTTTTGAACAAAAATTAGATGGGATCCGAAATTTAGAAACGGAAATTCGGATTTGGACACATTCGGATGCATTGGGATTCGGAAATTCGGATGTGTCTAAATGTACGAATTTCAGAAAATTATTCCGAATTTTGATTCGGAACGAAACCGCACATGTCTAATAGAAAATATATTTGTTAAATATTAAAAATGTTTTATTTAAAAAAGATTAACTAAAATGGTTCTGAAGTGTGAGACGTTTTTACTTTTCTATGTGCTGTAATAATATTGGCTGGATTGTAACCATGGTAAAAATTGAAAAAAAAAAAAAAAAAGGGACTATAGTTTCCCTCCACACATGCGTGTTATTGGACTAACTGCAGCTGCCCATGAAAGTATCACACACTGTTAAGAGATCGTTATTTCAGCATTAAACTGCAAAATTTTAGAAAGATTGTGGGAGAGTTTAGGGTTCGCTACCTCATGATTTAGGGACTTTGACTTAAGTGTTGTTTGTGTCAGAACTGCTTCGCTCCCTGTATAAGCCTATAGGAATGCAAGGGCAGCTTGCAGAAGGTCCAATGCAGGGCAGGAGCAGGTCAACTGCACAACAAATGTACCTGACAATCATTTCACATTTCAAAGATCTCAGAAGTCTGTCAAAACTGAGTGTAAAGAAAGCTGCATTGCTCCATTCACACATGCCCAAAACCCATTGAAAACAGACTTTCAAAAACACTGTACACCAAGAACCCTATGGAGGTAGTACAAAATGGCTGTTCTGCTTTCGCCTCAAATCAAGACGACCTATATGCAGCTAGAGTAAGCCTATACCTACTTTCAGGTCAATAACACATCTGAGCAATTAAAATCGTATATGTATGTAGCTTACGTTCCTTAGAAACCCAAACATAAATCCAATCAAGTAAATCCAGGGAACGGTATAAATGTATATGTAAATGTTGAGCTTGGGCACACCCTTCCCGAGCCTTCAAATATGTCTTTAATATGATAGGTGGTCCCTTGGTCCAAACCGCTCCCAGCAAACAGAATCTATTGGCTATTAACCCTCAACTTCAACAAGTACAGCCAAGACTAGCAGAAGACTTCAGCTGATCATTTTGACGTGCGGATTTGTGTTTTTCAACACGGAAAGTAATCTCTGCTTAGGCCCCCCCCCCCCCCATCATATACTCAGGTACAACCGCCCAGGATCGTGACAGCTTTGCTTTAAAAATAAGTGCAATTAATCTGGGTTAGTGTTTTATTGATATACATGCAAAAGTAATACTTACTGGCTACGGAGAAATTGTTCAAAGGGGTTTCTAACTGGTCAACATCTTGCGGACGTTCTTTGTAACCAATAAAAGTACCGTCTGTCTTCAGGAGAAAGTAACGGGGCCGCCAGGTCTTTATGTACTCACCTGAAAATGTAAAGTAAAATCAGTTATGTTTTAGTCAAGTAGAAAGAAGAGGACAATATTAGGACTGATGTCTAGCAGGGGCAGCCATAAAAAGTAGTGACCATTGTAGCCACCACTAGGAGTGTCATAGTTTGCCCCAAACTCCATTGCGGTCACTTTTCTAGGCAGCTTTATCTACATAACATTGTGGAGAAAAATATGAAGACATGTGAAATAATAAAAAAAAAATAGGAATTTATATACAAAATACTGTAATTACATACATAAATGACATACATTCCCCAGAATACAGATTTACAAAAGTGGTCCTTTTACATCATCCTAAACTAAGGCATAACCCCATTGACATCCACCAATGTTCTTAACCCATACTAACAGCATATTATTACTTTTTTTTATCCAGTTTGGACTTATTTTAGGTCACTAGCAGGACTAGTCATGGAATCAATGTGCAGGTAGAGACACTGATTGGTTGCCTCCCACAAATGCCATCAACTCCCTGCCTTCTAGAAACATCTATAACATGAATGAAGCCCTAAAGAGGAACTCCAGCTTTAGTAATATAGAACAGGTCACGGGGATCCTGTAATAGCTGAAGCTATTACAGTGTCTTCTGGGTCCCTGCTACACATGCTATGCTGAGCAACTTCCCTGTGCTGTTAAAATACACAGTATAAGGCAACCATTCAGAGGGTGCCAAGCATTTTTTCTCAGTGAATACTAGGGATTCTCTGACTGGATGAGGGGCAGGGATGTCCAATTCGGTGACATCACCATTAAGAAACCTACTCTGAAAAATGTCATAATCATTATTGGAGTATATATGTGGACAGGAAGCTACAGGAGATCAGCAGGAGGCTGCAGAAGATCGGCAGCACTGAAATGCAACAAATGATGAAAAATAAAAGCTCATGTGCCCTGCCGATTGGAGAACTTTAGCTCAGACTTGGTGTGGGGCATGTTGTTCCTCTGCAGAATCGCAAGGGTGCTTCTCTGCAGCAAGCTGGCAGGGCACAGGCTTTTCTACACAGACTGTGGCTGATTTCTAAAGAGATCTGTAACACTTTGTTTTGATGCACCTAGAATGTATTTAGTGGATTTAAACTAAAAGTTTAGTTGGGTCAAAAAGCAGGAAGTGTAAAACCCTCACTGCCCAGACATGACCCATTGCCTTGAGATCACAGAAGACAGTTCGCTATCATATACAACACCAGAATATGATAAACGCATAATAAAAAAGTAAGTTCCATTCACTCAACCTCTCATCAGTTCTGGGAACCTTAGTATAATTTATGAACAATTACATGTTAAGATCACGGATCCTCGAGCCTCAATAACTCAGCTCAATATGCATTCACTATCCAGCCTGGCATGGTACTTTGTTATGTCGGCTGGTGAGTTAGAACGCACGCAGAGACGGCCGGCGCGTTGAGAAGTCAAACTGCGTCATGCACAGAGATAAATAATACACTGTATGTTTTGCAACATCTGATCCTTAAATGCATAGTGAACGTACAATTCAGAGCAGATGTCCAATGTATTACTTCTGCCATTGTCATTTTTCAACGTGACATATGGAGAACTTTTTTTTTCCCCCCCATTTACATTTTGCAGTGCAAGTTCTTTTACCCAACTTTAGGCAATTTACGAATCAACAACAGACTTAATAGACGAGCAAGAATATTTAGTCAGAAGATTTTCCGAGAGAAGAAAAATGAACCCTGCTAAAAAGGCAGAGTATAAAAGCAAAAACTAAAAAAACAGACAAAGTATGCCAGCTAAATACTGGATTGCAGACGAGGGACACAAAGCATTGTATACTAACTAGTTCAGCCAGGTGTACGGGCTGGCCATATACCTATAGATTTTCTGCAGATTTTCTATGGTCTGATGGAAAAGGTGCAACAGATTCCTCCATCTACGCTAAGCTGTGTTGATGGAGGAATCTCCCACTGGACCAAGCTTCAGTATCTTGTTGGTCAGCCCCGCTGGCTCTTAAAATACCTGAACAATGCCTGCATCCAATTTGAATGTTCACTTATTTTGAGAGCCAGCGGGGCCAACTAGCAAGATACTGACGTTTGGCCCAGTGAGAGATTCCTCCATCCACACAGTTTAGCATAGATGGAGGACTCTGTTGCACTTTTTCCATCTGACCATAGAAAATCTGCAGAAAATCTATAGGGGTATGGCCAGGTGTAAGAATAGGGGACGAGATTATTGCCTGAATACTATACCTGATGTGAGCATCATTTGCAGGAAAGCAATGGGTGGATTCCTATATATGATAAAAAAACAAACGAAAGAGGGATTCACGGGGCAACATCCAAAATGACAAAAGGTCACCATTTTTGTAAACTTGGACTTTTATTTTTTAAAGGTTTCCCATAAAGTGTATTCAAAGTTAACTTTTTAGGGGCATTGCCTACCTGGCAGCAATTAAACTAGGATAGCGTTTTTTTTTTTACCCAGAAGCAGCAATTATTCAGCAAGTTTGTGACTGCAGCTATCAGGCAACATTGCCCCACCCAGCTGTTTATGGTCAGATTGAGGAAGGTTAGTATGCCAGAGCATAACAGACATCCCTTGCCCCCGGTGAGGTTGGAGGATTGAGGTATTGATTAGCTGGGTTGAATTTTTCCCAGCCAACTGCCATGATTTTACCTGGAGAAAGGCCAGGAATATATGCCAAGCACCCACTTCTCCCCCCCTTCATAGGCACATGGTCATATGTGTATGATTGTACTATGATCTTGACTTCTTTGGAAGGCCGGGTCATGCTTACATTATCAGTCATCATCTACTCTTCATAGGCTGCTTTAAATCAATGAACAAAAGATCTACTAGTCTGTTTCCAGCCCAAGGCTACCTATAGACATAAGAATATTACCTCCATCTGGGCAAAAACAACTGGATCAAGGAACTGTTACGACATAGTAACCTCTGTTGACAACGAGGGGTGGTCTTCTGGAACAAAACTTTTTATTTTCGACCATTGGTGGGAGTGCGTGCGGATTGTTAAGGGCTTTAAGACTTTTAGGTAGCTGGATCTTACAAACTCCATCAGTCTATGGTTAGCCTTTAAGCTAACAGAATTTTTGGAGGTACAGAGTGTACCCTGATAACAGGAGCAGATAAAGAAAAAAGGAAGTCGATTACTTTTTTTTACCCGCTACAGTTTCTCATGCCTTGTTGAGCTGTGAGGTTGTGTGTGAGGTCTCAAGAGAAAGTGAAAAAGGATTTTAAGGTTTTTTTTTTGTTTGTTAAACAAGCATTAATATACTTAAAACAAGATCACTTGTGTTAAGAATAAAATCCAGGAATGGTACAAGCACTTAGCGGTCAATTTAAAAACTAACGTTATCTCATGTGCGGATAGAAGACACATCTGTCAGAGCAGAGCCAGCTTTATCAAATGATTACAAGCAATTTTTGTTTAAATTCATTTATAATTCAAGATTTGCATGTAAAATTATGAGAGCTGGTATTAAGAGTCCAGCGAGATCAAAATTATGTATATTTTCTTTTCTAACCAAGGATCTTGTGGTACCACTATACAAGTTTTTTTTCCATCACTTATTTCTTAAGGGGCCTATTCATTCATGCCAAAAAAAAAAAGAAGGGTTTAGCCTGCAAAGGCTTTCACAATAGACACGATGCAGATTAAAGAGATGAAAACGTCCAAGAACAATCAAGTCTTTGTTGGAGTTGATCCTTTTTTCCCTTCAGTTATCCTATATAGTATCCTTCCTGTAGGAGTATCAAGTTTATGGTCTGCTGTAGCGATTCGCCTTAATATTCCGTTTTTAAAGATCAAGAAACCGAGCAGACCATGTGAACAGAACGGAAACTAATTGTAAATATAATTTAAAGAAAGTCGGAAAATAAAATTGCCCTTAATTAGAAATGTTGTGGATATAAAATGGATTAAACATATATATCTCAAGAGTCAAATGATAAAAACAAAATTATAGGTCTTGTTTAATTCCTTCATTTATTTTTTTATTTTTTTTTATACTCAACTTTCGAAAGTTTGCACCACTGATCTGTGCAGAAAAGTAATCAGGCACTTGCAGGGAACAAAAAATAAAATAAAAAATCCTACGTCAGTACGTAGTAAGAGTCTGTGTAAACAGAACATAGCAGTTAAATTCAGAACACCATGTGCACGAATGTTTGCTGTATACAAAACACACCCTTTATGAGGGTCACATGCATGGGCTGAACTAATGTAGCTTTGTTCTTTATATGGTGTAAGTCTTGAGAGACACTGCTGCCCTCTTGGCATATGAAAAGTTAATCCTACTGAGAATTCAACAAGAATGCATTCCCCCCCCCACCCCCCCAACAATGCTTTACTGAATCGAAGCTGTCTAGCCCCTGATAGAGTGCCAAACATAAGAAACAGCTGCCACTCCCTAGGAAGCTCGCTGGGTAAGTGGAGTATAACGAGCTTCGACAAAAACAAAAGAATATCCATCTTTATTTACCAACTGCTACTTGCTTGTTGCTGCACCAAGTCATTCCAAGAAACATGCCACACCCTTCAAAAAGTAGAAGGGTACTAAGCGAACAATGAAGAAACAAAAAGACCACCTCATATGTTTTGCTTTAGATAAAAAATAATAAAAGACCGACATAAAAGATTAAATCTAAAAAAGGGAATGCCAAGATGCAGTTTATCAGAGGTGACAATCTTCTGGTAGAAAATCACATTATGCACTGTTGCATAAAAGTAGATGTAAACTTGCTAAAGTACGGTCTATAATATGCTTTTTTAAAATAATTATTTGCACCTTTTTTTCCATTCTTGTTGCATCTCAGTGTGCCTGATCTCCTGCAGTCCTTTTGCAACCACTTCCTATCTAAATGCAGTTTCGTGATGGACGACTGACATTTCTCAGGTCAAGTTTCCTGATGACAACAACAGTGGACCATGACTGTGTAACATATTGAAACATCCACTTTTTAGTCTGCATCAGAAGCCAGTGTGGGAAGGTGAATATGCAGGTGTACAATTGAGAGACAGGGACAAAAGATGTTTGACCTTAGAACAGGAACAATGACCTTCATGGCAAGATCACCAGGTAATGTTTTAGCAAAAGCTGCACATTTAAAAAAATAAAACATTCATACTTGAAAGCTTATATGATATTTTAGTAACTGAATTAACATATACTTAAAGTGACATTAAGGCCAAATGTATTTCCCCCCACAGTACTAATGTAAGGACTTACCTTAAATGATGCTTCTTAATCCGATCCCATCCAGCGCTGACTCCTCTGTCCTCCTCTTCACTCATGTCCCACGGAGTCTGTGCGAGTGAACACTGCTCCATAGACTTACCTTGCGTCTCTCCTCGTCTCCCGAACCAACATCTGAACTGCGCATACGCCCACCCCAAGATCCTTTGCGACCGCCCGAGAAATTTTCAGATGTTCGGACGGGAGCGCGCGGCGGAGACGCAAGTATTAACCCTTTAAAAAAGTTTTTTTTTTCTCTTTAAATCGTTTTGCATATATCTACTGCTTGCTAGCAGTAGATATATGCAAAAACAAATGAGGGTTTAATAACCTTTTAATGGTTTACACAGCAAGAAAAAAACCTAATATTGGTGTGCATTTCAAAATTAAACATGTTATTTGTTACGTTTTCACACACAGCAAGCGTACAATAACCATTGCGGATTGCTATAAAAATACTGGATTTCAAAATGATATTTTCATATTTAAATAAAAATATTTAAAAAAAAAGACACACAACTCATTCAAATCTCTTTCTTGATGACAATTTGATGACTGTTTATATCCTCTGCTTATTTTTAAGTTCTGAGAGCTGACTTCAAGTAAATTGTTCTAAAACCACTGTACTCAAAGACTGGGGAGTAACAGTCTGGATCAACGTGTATTACACTGTAAAGCGGATTAGTGGATTTAAACAAATGATACATTGTCTTTAACGCTATGCATATGGCATGTAAGTTCAATCCACTTCAAGTTTTAGCAACCGGACGTCTGTCCAGCTCTCAACAGCTGCAAGATAGCCACCCCTGAGACAGTGATAGAGGAGCCATCCACAGGACCGTGAAAAGCTTTATCCATGTATAGAATGTTCACCTAGCCAGGAAATATGCCCTGAAACTCATTAATGCTAACATTTCCTATGTTACCTGTACCTATAGAATAAAAAGTTCATTTTAAAATGTTTAACCTTCCTGCCTAAATGTCAAATAAAAAAATAGGTACACCACAACTTCAAAGTGATCATATATTTTTTGGATATGGGGCCAAGCCATTGTATACAGTTATTAGATGTTAGAAGGCGACATCTGGGACATGATAAATATCAAGTCAAAACTACAACTAAGTGCCAGTTAGTGATGTGATTTTTTTTGTCTCTCTCCTCAAAACAAAAAAACTAGAAGAAATAAAAACTGGTATTAATTTTACAAGTACCAGTTAGCAATGTCTTCTCTTGCCAATCTCCCCAAAACGACAAAATAATATACCTGTACTTTCGTAATTGTACAAGTACCAAATAGCAATGTCTTGTCTTGCAAATCTCCCCAAAAGTAAAAAAATGATATATCTGTACTTTCAGTAATTTTACAAGTACCCGTTTGTGATATCTTTTTTTTACCAGTTTCCCCAAAACAAAATAATTAAAACAAAATGTAAAAAGTTACACTGATACATTTTGTAAAAATTGTAACCATTATTATTTTTAATTGCACAAGGCTAAAAGTGGCTCAAACCATGAAACATTTCTGGTATAATGAGGCACCTTTTTTTTTACCCACATAAGTTTTTCCCACTTTCTTCAGTCTAAAGAGAAAACAAAAATTGGAAATCCACTTGCCAGTCGTATTATGGGATTTAGACAGCTTGGGAAAAAAAATTATGCAAATGCAATTCCCAATATGCACACCAACAGACAAGGACCTCTGCCTTGTTTGTCTATTCACGGTGGTACAGAAGGGGGCCATGTCTTTTGTTATTTTTTTTTTCTCGTGGACACTCTCTGGATGTGTTCTCAGCCTTTGCCTCCAGCATACAGCTGCGGACGCTCTGGCTGTGCCCTGAATCTCAATGAGGCGGCTTAGACTGCAGTCAAGGGTGCTTCCCAATGGGGAGGTCAAGCCTGAGTCAGCAGACTGTCTGCACCAGACTGGCGCTCCACAGCTTATCCCGGCTCTCTGCCTTTCACAGACCATATAAGGCAGTCCCACTGTCACAACAAGCTAATTCAGTGCCGGGCAAATCCGTTCCCCCTGCTTTATTCTTACTCATTTTCCATGCAGCTGGATAGCAGTACATTACATCCCAGGCCCCTGCAGCAGCATGTGTGACAATGACTGCCGGCAACAGGTTAAGAAGAAATGCTTCTGCCTTAAGTAGTGCCCTGGCTATTCTGCACTTGCAGCGTTTCTCACGCTCAGACAAAGCTATGATATCCGGCACCTGCTTAATTATCATATCTTCTGAACAGGTTCCCCCTGCTCCCCCGATCCTAATGAGGCTGATGTTAAAAAGTACAATTTGTCAAAGGACAGAAGGGGGAAAAATATTGCACAAGTGCGAGAACAAAAAGAAGACTTAAGAAAAAAAAAAGGAAGAAAAATGGGAAAAGTATAAAGAGGAATGTTTTTAAATTGTAATCAATGTATCCATTAAAATAAATAAATGCATGTTATATTTTGCATTATCCACTGCAAATCACAAGCTGTGAAATTTAAAAAAAAAAAATGTTTTTATTTGTTATACTTCTGATCGCTTACTTTTATTAAAATCTAAAAAGTTGTGCCTGAAATCGGTACAATATAAAGCATAATGCTACAAAGTTGCAGAGATGAAGTTATTTCATGGTCATAGCTAATAAATCGGAGAGTGCTGTAGACTGATTATTGAGGGCTTGTTCACACCATCTCCATACCAAATCTGGATGCATTTCTATAAACACGGTCATGCGTGTTTTTGATGCGTTCCCATGCATTTTTTTGTCTCAATGCAGCAATCTGTATTTTTTTTTTAAAGGCTCTGGAACTGAAAGGCTCTGGAACTGAAAACAATGGTGTGAACTATCCTCGATTTAACCATTGGACAAATCCAATGGTAAAATTGAGGCTTGTTCACACCACAGCGTTCAGTTCCAGAGCCTTCTAAAAAAGTTCAGATTGCTGCATTGAGACAAAAAAAATAAAATAAATGGGAACGCATCAAAAACTGTGTATGAGATTTTGGTCCAGATAACCGTATGGTCTGGAGATGGTGTGAACAAGCCCTTAAGTAGTGCCCTGGCTATTCTGCACTGGCAACGTTTCTCATGCTCAGACAAAGCTACGATATCTGGCACTTGAAAAACAGCAAAAAGCTAACAAAATGGTACCAAGATAAATATTTATAAGTATAACTTTAAAGTTTTTTTTGTTTTAGATAGAAAATGTAGGAGTACAAACCCTCTTCAGGTTTTTGTTTTTTTTGGCATCTGCCTCTCATTGGGGAGATTTCCCTTCACTTCCCGTCAAACAGAGCTCTACAAGGAAAACCCCCTCTTAGTCATCAATGGAACAAGTGTCCCAATTGGAAAATTTTCCTCTATTCCTGTTCTGGATTTTCCTTCACTTTCAGTCCGAGTGAGAATGGTAAACAGCACAAAAAGGGGGAAATAAATAAATAAATCTGCCCGAGTTTCTAACCCTTCACTACTATTCAAAATTAGTTTTAAAATGTTTTTTTTTTACGTTTTGGCTTTAGATACACTTTAACCTCTTCCCACGCTCTTCCATATTTCTAGGTCTAGTAACAAATGAATAATAATAAAAAAAAAAGTATAAACCACTCCAAACCAAGCATTTATTTTTCATCTGATCACATACACAGACAGTTGTCAAAGAGGTCTGGATCATAAATATTACCAAAACTGGCTAAGCATTTATTTATTTTTATTTACGCCAGTCACCAGTGTATTCATTTTGTAATCACTGGATTTTTTCCCCTACAGATGCTGTGTTGTCCTACGTATGCAGCGAGAGGAAAATAAGTCCCTTTTAATGAAATGCAGACACCATGAGAAAATACAAATCGGAGGGACAGTATGACAAAGGGGACGTCCCTGAAACCCTCATTTTTCATGATCCCCCGTCAGTAGGTTAAATAGATTCTGACCTTTTCCGACGCTATCCGGGTTCTTTGTTCCCTATCTAAAGGCCGGCACTGCACCAGCCACTGAGCTCTGTAGGGTATCAGCTACTTTGGTAGATACTGATGTGCATATGTAGTGAGCTGTACTGTGCAAAGTAACGTACAGCAGCCAGTCAGAAATTGGCATTTATGATTTACCCATTTTCTATTTATATAGCCTATAAGCTATATCATTCTTTTTGTTCTTTAAGAGGATCCAAGTTTGTCCTGTTCTGACTACACTGTTGTCCTCTTTGAAAATGGTAGCCTCCAAAACTTCAATGCAGGCTTCCTTTTTAAATGGTATTTTAGCCACTACTTCAAGGTGTTACTGAAAAGCTTATCAAAGTGTTTTTGTAACTTCAGAGGGAACTATGGGGGTAACCTTCTTATCCCATAGTTCTCTTAAAAGGGACACGGGAGTACATATGCTAGCGTCTTCCCGTCACCCAAAGCTCAGTATATAGCGAGCTATAGCTCACTATATACTGAGAGCGCCACAGCCGGGATGGAATCAGACAATGCTGTCGAGATCCACTCAGCTGCATGAGTGACAGCTGGCTCTGTCTATCTAGAAGCAGACCTAGCTGTGCCCACCCCCTTCCCGTCTGTTCCTCCAGTCAGCACTGAAAGAACGGAGAGGGGAGGTGGGAATCCCTGCAGGGAGCAGTGACTGACAGTCACCGCTCTCTGCAGGGAGACTATCGGGAAGTGAGTGAGCGACGAAATGTGTTCCCTCACTTCCCAATCTATAGAGCCGACGTCTGACAGTTTGACAGTTTAATAGTTACACGTCGGCTCGAACTATGAGGTTGAGTGAAAATCCCTCACCTCATAGTTCTCCTTTAGGTTTCTCTTTGACTTGCTTGCCATTACACAGTTTCCTAGAAATGTCCCATACATCGTAGTGGCTGTCTGTATGACATACAGAGAAATCAGCTTGAAGGGTAAATGAATACTGCAAGGTAACAACTAGGATAAGACACCTAGGGTGTGTTGATTTTTAATAAAAGTCTATTGATGGAGCTCTGACCATAGACCTGCACAGAGAGGAGAGGAAAGGAGCTATAAAGCACAAAAACATGATGCGGCACTAGCGAGCGCAAAGCACAATATTTACAGGAAACAAGCTAATGGGACCCCCATGTATACGCGGAATTAAATCAATAGAAAAAAAAAGAAAAGGATTTCAAACACATCAATGATCCAACGAATAAACCTACCCAAAAACGGAATGCCATTTAGTGTGCTAAAGCACTCTGCATCAAAAAGAGAAGAAGTTTTGTTTTTTTAATAAAATACTTTTTTTTTCTTCACATTTTAGTCTCAGTGCAACTGATCTCCTGCAGCAACTCTGACACCACTTCCGGTGTTTATACACTTATTCCAGAAGCAGCTACATTGCATTTCACAGAGTAGGTTTCCTTATGGTGGACCTGCCCATATATATATATACTTGTTTTCACCTTTTAATATTTTTGGGATTTTCTTCTACGTACAATTATTGTTTTTCCAGTTCCTGGTCCTCTTGGGCATTAGTTATGTATTGTGCCCAAGCATTGAACCTGGGAAGGTTACATCAGCAGAACAGTGCTGGGAAATCTCACGAGATCTCAGGCAAAGATATTTTCCTCCTCTGAGATGATGTGCATAGTCACGTGTCCTAGTCACACGTGCCAGAGTTGCAGGAAGTAAAGGGAGATCAATTAATCTGCCCTTAGTATAAATGGCCACTGTGAGAAGAATGGGAAGGAAAATACAAATAGGGTATGTAAAGAATAAAAAGCTTGCAGTATCTTGAAGTATGTGACTGTAGATTGTCATAATTCTAAAAGGGACTTTATTGCCATTTCAAAAGATATGGGTAAAGTTCCTCTTTAAGCTCTCACATTCACATGGTTCTTAGAAAGATTTTAAAAAAAAGCAATGGATTACTTTATTAAACATGCAGCAAAAGTAGATTAACCCATAGTAACCAACTTCCTTCTTCTGTAGCACGTTCTAAGCATTGCCATGCTAAACACTCGCACTTCTGCTGCCGTTGACCACATGCTGCCTTCCTGCTTCTATATATGTCAACGATATGGCAGCTCTATCAGTACAAAGATTACAGATCTCTAAACTAAAACAGCAAAAAGTGATGCTGACAAAGAGCGGTCTCTGTGTACTGCTGGGAGGTCCTGCATTGCAGCTGTGACAAACAGCCTGAAGTCAGCATTCCTTGAGAGTAGAAAGCGCCACCGAATCAGAGCGGGGAACCGTTCCATCTCTAGGACATCAATACTCTGCATTACGCTGTGTGCACAAAACACACTGATGCAGAAGCCGTGAGTGGTTAAAGCACTGCATGGGTCATCAGGCTATACGCTAAAGGAAACCTGTGCTGGGAGAATGTGAAGGTTGCAACTGTCGACCTCTCCTGGGAATACTAGCTGCCTGGCCATCATTGTGGCCCCATGGCTTCAAATAATTTCTGACACTGACCTAGAACAAGTATGCGGGTCAGGGGTTCTGACATTCCAGTCTGCCTTCTTGTTCCAGGCTAGTAACAGTTAGGCAGACTAAATGAGCAAGGAGAAATTGCAAGGGGAGTGGGCTATCAGGAGGCACGGTCACATTGTCCATCCAGTCTCTAAAGTATAAGGCAAGCCTACTAACACATACAGTATATAGTGCAGTCCTGGACAATTAGCCCTATTCAGCAATCTGTTTATTTTTTTAGTTAAAACAGTGCTTCTACATCCTGTAACGTGACCTCCAATACCTTCCTAGGGCTCCTGTGTTTCATGGAAATAGGTGATCTCTACTCTTACCACACAACCCTTCTGACCCTCACTTCTGGCAACA
>NW_017306280.1:2755887-2810072 GCF_000935625.1 Nanorana parkeri | reverse complement strand
GGGGTACTAATGACATCACTGCAAAGATGAATGGGATTGCACTGACTCAATAAGTCACATCTGGTACAAGGCCAACAAGGCCTCTAAGTGGAAGCGGCGACATGACGACATCACCAGAAAGAAGAATGGGAACACACAGAACACAGGGCTGACAAATTTGGCAGCCATGGCACTGTCCATCCTCGACAGGAAAGAATGGGACAACTGCATCACTGGCACGATCAACAGGTAAATACCTGGAAATAACGGGACTATTATGAGTAGTGGATGTATAAGCATGATGTTTATTTCAGCAAATTTTGTATTTTGCCTGGAGTTCCACTTTAAAATAAACCTGTGATGAGAGAAACAAGTCCGTAATGGCAGCCCCCATGTTTTAAAGATACAGCATCTGGGCCTGCCACACCGGTCCTGGCTCAAAGCCCCCATCATAAACCATGCAGCCTAATTAAAGTCTGAAAAGTCAGTTCTTCATACTAGCTCCAGGCGAGTACAGAAGCTAGGATCAGGATGACAGCACCAGCTCCTGCAGACTTAAAAACCAAGTCAATGGGCAACTGCCAGGTTTCTGTACCTACAAGTGTACTTTAAAAAGATACACATCCCAGCACAGAATGGGCATAAAGGGGCCATAGACAATCTGCTCATGCCACCACTATAAGCTGGAAGGCCAATGTTCTTAAAACAGGCTAGATACTTTTTCATCAAAGTCCATCAGTCCAAAAAGTGCATGTTAGAATAAAAGTATGGTAGTTACCACTGCCAAAGTGGTTTTTGAGGGGAAATCATCAGTTATAGAAGAAATGAAACCTATAACAATGGTTACACAAGCCTTTTGTAATGTTAAAGTGGAAGTAAAATCATTTTTTTTTAAAATGGCGAGTGTTGTTTTTATGACAGAGGAGACTCCTCCCGGTTAGCTTAGAAAGGTCTTGTGCCAAGATGAAGTAACTCCTGTGTGCATGTGAGGGGGTTGCATCATCCTTGGCCCAGCCAATTAAGAGTCAGAAGACACCAAACCCAGAAGAAGACTGGGTGAAGATGGAAGCACCGGCAGCGGAGGAGAGTGCTGACATAGCAGAGCTGCAAGAGATCGTCTGCAAGGTTAAGTCTGCCATGATGTGCTGATATGTTGTGCATACAAGCACATTATGGCAAACACCCCCTAGGGGTTACTCAGAAAAAAAGTCCGGTTGCACACCACAAGCTTTGCTAAGAAGTTTATTGTACCACACCGGTACACATCATCCCACTGTGGATCCTCTTCACTCTGACATGTTTAACCCAATAATGAGCTTAGTCCGACCCCCTGGGGCTCGCGATTTAACTTTTGTGTTGGTCGTTTACTACTCCTTTAAGATTATTGAAAACCTTTTCATTTAAATGTTTTTGGTGTAGGGTTGGCAAGCATGTCAGGTTTTCCCCCTACTGGGGAGATTCACCTTCTTCATTTGTACTAGAGACCATACCCAAAATCACTGGAACAGAAAAACAGGGTAAATCTTCCAATGGGGACACCGGTTATGGTGACAACAGTCTAGGAGAGGTTTCCTCTAACCTCAATAGAATTTCTCTCACATCCTGTAATGTCTAAAAAGACATTAAGAGAAATAAAGATGGGAAAAAAAAAAAAACACACACCTGACGGGGGTTTATATATACTTTCATGTTAATATACAAATATTTGAACCACAGCAACACTATGGGTGTTCAGTACACTTGTTTAACCACGGATCAAAAGGAGCAATGCCCTCAAAGTCCTGAGCTCAACATGCAAATGCAGAGAACCTGCAGAGGAGCCAAACCGAAACCAGCCTTATTCAATATCCTTATTACAGGTTTGGCACATTATATACAGCAGTTATTCACCTTTGGCAGCTCTTAAGTGAACATTACGCAATTCTTAACAAAGTTTGTGTACTTGAATAAACCTTGCTGAGAAGTCCCTTGAGCACATGTGGTGTATAAAACAAATGTTTCACTCTCTCTCTTTTTTAAACTATCTGGAGTATTAGGTTCTATGTAGGGGATCAATACAGCTACAATGGATGTGCGTAGAACTCTTTATTCATTATACAGACACTTTCTACTGCAGTCATATCAAACCACTAAAAGTGGTATATAAAGCATTAGATCAACTGGGCCCTCAAATTCCCATAGCATCTGTACAGGCTACTACAGCTTTTATTATATTCTGGCTTCTGGAGTTTAGTTTATATAAAGTGTACAAAATTGTACAGATAGTAACCCTCTATGTAATGCAGCTTTTATGGATGAGGCTTGTATTACCAGCACATGGACCATCCAGTGCAGTTTTATACCACTTAGTGCACCGCAAATTCAAATTTTTAAGTGAATGAGGGTTAACAATATGACATATCTTCCTCCTCACAGCCGCCAGTGACAGCCAGCAGCCTGGCTGTCCAAGCAAGATGCCATAGCGACCCAGGCGGCCCGCATTGCATCAGGGAGATGTCCTGGCCGGGCCCCGCCATGCCTCGGGCCCCATAGCGGCCGCCTGGGTCGCTATGGTGATTGTTACGCCACTGTATCAGCAGACAAACCTGTCATGGAGTGTTAAAATACTGTCTGTGCTGGCCAAGCTCCTCCGCCTTTCCCTTTATTTCACCTCCCTACAGAACCTTTTAGTAGCTGCCAGGAGTGGAGAAAAGAGAAATACTATAGACAACTAACACCTCTGAGTATGCTGGAGTTGCTGACATCACATCCAAGATGGCAGCACCCAGCAGCAGCCTCAGACTTTTGTAAGCCTACACAGGGGAGAATTTTACAGGTAAATAAAACACACACAAAATTGTAAAATACACATTTAATCTTACGTAAAGACTGTTGTTGAAATGATATTCTAGCAACAGGGTCTCCAAGGTGTCAAATCACTCAAAACAAAGTTTATCACTTGCTAACTCTGCATATGTGTTGGAGGCTCTAGCCAGTTCAAAACCCCACCTCCATGGCCATAACCACAGGTTTTAACTTCACTCTTCAAATTCAGAAGGAAACTCCCTTGAAGTCTTTCAAGTTTTGAAAACCCCTAAAGATCCAATAGGTCTTTGACCCACATCAGCCCATATGAAATAACAGTTTCCTTTGACCAGCCCATTAGAATTAATGTGTGATCGCCAATACAAATTGATGGATGTACATGTTGGATGAAATCATGTTTTGAGGATTGGATTTTTCCTGAGGCAACCATCAGAAGCCGTTTTTTGTACGTTCCCTTTTCCCTGTAAATAAAAAAATAGTTGGCTCTCGATATATGAACCCTTCATACATTTATTTTAAAGTGTCACATGAGCTAAAGTTACAAGTAAAAATGCTGAACCTATTCCTACTATCGAGCAAGGTACAATTATACCTTAAAGAGCTTATTTAAATTTGTCTTTCATTGACAAAAAGTCTGGACCTCAGAAAATTACAAGGTACAGCCAAATTGCTATTGCTACAAGGTTGACCTATGTTAGTGGCCTCTTAACCTGGTTCTAGGATGAAAGGTTTAAGAAGCCAGGTTAAGCAATGGCAAATAAGAAGGTAAAAATTCTTCTGTATTAATACAACTTTCAACTTTGAAATAAGTTTCAGATGCGTTAGGGGTTTAAATATATTAAAAAGAACTTCAACCCACAGCGTGATAATAAAATTTGGACCCAAGTCCTCAAAGCTCCTAAGAATAAATTTCTTATTTGCATTTAAAGCATGGTTGGCCTATACAAGGAATGTTGCTTGCCATTTGCAGGACCATCTGTCATGCTAGATGTTCAAATATTGTCAAGTACTTGTGTGCCACCATGAGAGAAGCAGAGGAAAGCAAATGGAATTCATTTGATCCATAGCTCGGAGTGGTGGATGCCAGGTGGGAAGGTTCTGTCCATCCTTGTAACACCATATGGAATTGGGGGTGGGGGATGTACGCTCACTTCAGTAACCAGATACAACTTGTATTCTTGTATCACAGCTGCAGCACAACTGAGAAGTACTTTCCCTGAAAAAAAACAAAAAAAAACATACCCACTAGGCATAAGCTGGCACACACTTGCCTGAACAATGCCATTATAAATATTATAATGTGCGTATGTATATATAATATAAATATATAAAAGTAAACAGCTCATATATTGCAGCTTACCAGTCTTTAGATGTGGTGGGTGCATTCATTACTTTGTCAGCCATTTTTTAAAAAATAATAATATTTACACCTGGTGATCCTGTTAGTAACATACTTCCAGTCCTACAGAGACAACAATCACTCACTGTACTTTATCAATGGAGACACCGCATAGGACAGAGTGTTTAGAAACACAGAACACCTTCCTCTTCTGCATAGTATAGGGGGATGCGTTTTAAAATCCACAGAGACAGCTGAGAAAAATGCTAACTGATCTCAGTCAGGTAGATCACAAGATTTCTGGCAGGATCAAAATGTATTTTTTGCACTTCTTGATTTCTTGATAAAATTAAAGGGAACTAGTAAACTTGTTGCTAGATTTGCATACACATTAAAAAAAGATAACCCTGCTAAACACTTTTTGCACCTTAACTGGCCGCATAGTAGTACAAGAACGTCTGTGGGGAAGTTGTTTCTGGGAAACCCAAGTGTCCCAACAGTCACTGACAAAAGAAAAAAAAAAAAAAAAAGAAGGAAAAGCTAGGACCTGCCTGTTGCCAACTCCATATTCTTAGCATGCCATAGATGAACAGTTCTGAACCAGGAAACAAACGCTAAACTCCTCTTCTGCAACAGCAGCTTCCTTGATTGTACTTTGTACAATAGAAGAACATTTTTTTCTCCAAGGCATTATGTCCCATGAAGCACCTTGGCCTTCCGTAAGATGTATGCTCATATTTCTCTATATTTAAAAATGTATTTAATTTTTTTTTTTTTTTTACACAGTTTCATCTCACTATTGAAGGCAGTGCAAAGTAACATTTCCGGCTTGCATTTTTTTTCTGCTCTAGATTATATTTTAATTCATTTACCTCCTGAAAGTTTTAATTTCCTACAGCCATATTTATACACTGCTTGTCCAAAAAAAGTCACACATTCTAATATTTTGTTGGACCGCCTTTAGCTTCGATTCCGGCACGCATTTGCCATGGCATGGTTTCGATAAGCTTATGCAATGTCACAACATGTATTGCCATCCAAAATTGCATTAATTTTTTGAGCAGTTACAGATTTACCATATGGCACTTCTGTTCCACTGGCTAGGGCAACAGGGTGAGGGAAGTCAGCAACACAAAAACAACATTTTCCATTTCTGCTCATCTCTGGATATACAGTATGTGCATAAAACTGGCAATGCATTGGAGACAGAGGTATGCACAGGAGCTGCTGGGAAAAATACTCTGTCATCAATTAACATACAATCAGGTCTTGTTTCTCATGGCTCATGATTGGTGGACTGTAAAGTCCAATGACAGCGCTGCATTTAAAAATCAGAGAGCAAGTTGCCTTCAGCAAGGGAGTACATTTTGTTTTGTTGTTTTTTTTAATTGTAGAGATCCCAGTAAAGTGGTTTTCAGTGCAGAGCTTTGGCACCAAAATCAAATCTGCCCAGTGGGACACAGCAAAAAAACAAAAAACAAATCAAAAACCTAGGTTATTCCCTACTCTATCCAGTATGTAAAAAAAAAACAAAAAAACATGGCTCTCGATACTGTATATTTTAAATGAGACTGCAGCAGAGGTGCCCAACATAAATCCAATAGAAAATTGTTGCTTAGGCTATTGGAATAATTTGGTGTCCGCACTGTTTGTTGAGGTAAGTACCACTAGAGCTCATCAAAATATAAACGAGCGTGAGATAGTACATATGCTCCATTGTTCACACACTTGATATGCAAAAAGTAATCAGACAATATAAATAATTACTCCTTTGGAAAACCCCAAGTGTTCCAGATAATGTTTTTTATACCTATAGTATCAATTAAAATCATATTCTTTCCTTTTCTCAACTAAACATCTGCAGTAACAAAAAGTGTTATGAACTAGACAGAGCCACTAAAAGGTCCCCCATGCTGTGATAGAACTGTAATGCTAAGGGCCAACTCTACTAAAAACTGCACGAGATGACTCCACGAGATGACTTCGTTGGGCCGCCTCGTGACTCCACGAGATGTTGAAAGGTGATGCGAGGAATCTGACACTGCACTGTTGCCCTTCTGTTGTCTTGTACCAGTCTTGCCACTCTCCGTTCTGCCCTAACATTGACTAGTCGCTGACGGCCACAATTCGCACGTTCAGACCCAGATTTTCGGCTAACAGTCCAGTCTTTTAACCCTTTAGCAACAGCTGCTCTTGAACATTTAACGAATTCTGCTGTTTTGCTGATACTCGCTCCATGGCTCTGAGCGCCAACAATCATCCCACGTTCAAAGGCTGTTAAATCGCGTTGTTTACCCGTATCTTCAGAAAAAAAATCACTTCTACTGTCGTGGTAAACAACCTGCTTCCCTATTTATAATGGTCTGGCCCTCTAGCAACTTCAGCGCAATCATGGCTAATTTGCCTACAAACGTCAGGTGGTCATAATAATCTGGCCACTCAGTGTATGCTTGTGTGGGTTTCCTCCAGGTACAGTACTTTGGTTACCTCCCACACTCTATAAAGACATGCTGGAAGGTTAATCGTCTCCTGTCTAAATTGGCCCTGTGTGCATGTGAGACAGGGACCTCAGACTGTAAGCTCCTTGAGGGCGGGGCCTGATGGGACTGCCCACCATGTAAAGCACTGCATATTTAGTTGGCGCTATACAAATACCTGTAATAAATAAATATTACTTTACATAGTTGCTGGTAAGTTAAATTGCCTATTAGCTTTTTCTATCTTTAGGGAATGGGAAAAAATGGACACTTTAGGACACATGACACACCCCCACCACCAGAATACCCAGCACTGCACAACTGCCATGGCCATCTTAAAAGCAAAAAAACAATGCATACCTCCCAGCTTTCTGAGAACCTTTTTTTTTTTTTTCTCACACAGGACATTTTTCTGCCCCAACCCCAGATACAAGAAGCATAAATAATTAATATGCAAAATAAATTCATTGGTAACCACTGACTTTTGCCACTACTTTTGCTTTCTATTGGCTTATCAATATACCAAATTCAATAAGGTTGAATGAAAGGTTTAGTTCGGTGTGACTTATGATAGTTAAATTGTACATTATTATTATTATTTTTTTTATAGAGGACTATACATCAGACCAAAACAAGAAAGAGGGACAGTCCCTCCACATGATGTGATTGCACCTACCCCTAAGGGACTGCGGCAGTTGTTTGGGAAGGTGAAATCAAGCGCTATGTAGGCACTGGAGTCCTTGAGAGGTGCAAGAAGTGATTCAGCTTGTCAGCAATCACGCTAAACCGTAATATCAAATTTTAGATCAAGCCATTAGGAGCTTTTTTTATAAGGTTTTAAAGTTGTTTGAATAGGGGAGCCCCTCTTGTGTTCCTCCATGTCAACAGCTGGGCCTCATGTATACAAGAGGTCAAATAAAAGCCAAGCCAGACTATTTCAAGGTCAACGTGGCTGCAGAATAATAGCACGAGCACCAACACAAAGCAAACAACAGCTCAACACCTGTTCTGGCTTCACTGGCCTGCTTCAGTGGCTACAACAAAAACTCGGCACTTTCCAAAGCTGTGCAGCACAAAGGAAGGCACTTTGCCACCGGTGTACGAGATTTGCTTTTCCATATACAGAACAAATACGGTATGCATCACAATACAACTGCTAGGAAAAAAAAAAAAAAAAAAGGAAACAGCACACAGCAAGAGGACAGATGCAATTATTTAAATGAACTAGGTTTTAAAGTGGAACCCAATTCAAAGAGAAAGACGTCTTCAAGTTATAGTAGCCTCGGCTGTCCCTTTCTTATCCCGTCAAGACCAAATGTTGCAAATATTCTCGCTGAGATTGCACATTTTTCTTTTCGGACACATTCCTAAGTTCTGTGTACTGATTATACAGAGCTCACCTTCATCCAGCAAGTGAAACATTTGACTATCAGTGCTTCAACTTTTTAAAGCCATTTGTGTCCCATTGGGGTGATTTGCCATGGCTGCAAAACTCGCCTTCAGTTCTAAGCTGTCCATTGCAGTACCTCTTCTCTGCCACAAGATGTCCTCAGTCTTCTGTGCTCAATGATGTCCAGCATTATTCAACCTTCAAGACTGAGGATATACTTACAGGATTATTCACAAAAGGGGGAAGAGTTTGGAGAAGGCAGAAGTGAACAATCTAGGCCAACATAGCGAACTGCAAAGTGAGCTGAATTGGAGAATTTTTCCAAATCAGATATTTTGGCCCAGATTCTTCACTTCTCCTGCCTTCTCCAAACTCTTCACCCTGTTGTGAATAGCCCTGTATGTATGTGGGGCGTCATGGGCCCTTCCCTTGTGGGGGATGTCCCCAGGGTTTCCTTTATCCACAAGGTACTTCTGCAGAGAGCAGCACTGACTTCATCACGTCAGAATGCATCTGTGAGGACTATCCAACACACAAAGACGACCCTGTGCATGACTGGCACGAAAAGTTCTGGAAAGGAAAAAAGAAAAAAAACAAACAAAAAGAACAAACAAGGAGGAGAAGGGACGCAGAGCTGGAGTTGGGCTTCAAAAGTAGGAAATTGTAGGTCAGCCACTAGAGAGTGAGCAAACAGTCTGCAATCACTCTGCCTACCTCCTTAACAGATGTTAAGATTAGATATTGGCCACACAAGAGGCATCATTTTTAATGAGTCAGCCAACTCAGATTTGCACTGAGAAGGAGCAGTAAGGCTGGGTTCCCACCAAAGTGTATTTCAGCAAGTGAAATCCCATAATTTCCTATGGGCATGGTTCCCACCTGGGCGTATTTCAGCGTGTGGAAACGCGCTGAAAAACGCCCTACGCCCAAACAAGTGCTTCTTTTGGGGCGTATTTTCCTCCGTACAGGAGCTTCTTTTGGGGCGTATTTTCACGCGTATCCATTGGTATTCCCAAGTGTGGCTCGGGGTTAACAAAGTGGTAACCCCTAGCCACACTCGGGAATACAGCGCAGGTCTTACCTTGTCCACGATCCCCGCTGTGTCCTCCGGCCGCTGCCGTCTTCCGGGTTCCGTCCCTTGCGAGCGTCCGTGTCGCAGGGGGGCGGAACCGATGGGAAGTTTGAAAGTTTAAAAAAATACCGCCAGGGAGGTATAAAAACGAGCGTCAAACTCGTGTTTAACTAAACTAAAAAACGTGCTAAAAAAACGCGCCTACAGTAACGCCCAGGTGTGAACCCAGCCTTAAGGAAAATGTTTGTACAGCGCTGTATGCAGGTATGGAATTACCAATTATTATATTGACACAAGTCTTTTTCTTCATCAGTAACACGTTAACCTTATTACATTAAATTGATCTCTTTCACGTGTATATTTTTTTTAAAAAGTGATTGAAAAAGACTAGTGGGACATTTCCTTTAAGTCTAGATCAGCCTTGCACAGGATGCACTGCCAGTATCCTGTGATACAACAGCTGGACTGTCCCTGTACATGCCACATAACATTGCCTTATTCAAATGAGTCTGTCTGCTGCTGCTCCCTGGACAATGAATGAAGTTGGGTGGTACCGACAGAATGCTAATGTATGCATGGGAAACCCAGGGATCGTTCACCCTCAGCATACCCCTGGCGCTTTGTGACAAGTTCACAGGGGTTAAACAATGCACAGCAGCTCAATGCGCAGACAAAAAAAAAAAAAAAAAAAAGTTAGAGTTTAAAACTTACTATACTAAATGTACTACAATTTGCATGACAGAAAAATACTGTGCATATCACACATTATCCTACAGTTTACCATCATTTCATATTGTTTTTAGGTTAAATATTTTATTACAATTTACCAATAGAAAAAAAACTGTTCAGCAAGACATAACATTTACTGTGACCATTGCATGCAACTAAAAGGCAAAGAAGCAGTTATTTCTAAGACCTAATAAGGGTCCTAAAAATGAATAAATTATGATTAACAAAATTATAGCAATAAATCAAATAAAGTATATATGTAAAAAAAATGAATTAAAAATGTATAAAAATATATTAAGATATATATAACATTTTTTTAAATTTATTTCTCTTTTACCTGAAATATTTTTAAAATAATTACACATATAAAGTTCAGGTCCTAGATCTATCCACCCATCCAAGCACACATTAGCTATTTATATTGGAAACAGATTATTATTTTACTGGGTTTACATGACTCAGATGATATACCATAACATTCCCACCTTATTAAAAAAAAGTTCATATTAGGTACCAAATAAAATATGAGATTAAAAAAAAATGACCATGACCATTTAGTAAAACCAAAAAACAGTTTGTCTTGAAAGTTTTAGTATTTTGGTTTCAGGAGATCATTCGAGGCCAAAAATAAGGCTCAACGGGTGTTACTTCCATCCCCGTTAAATAAAAGGCAAGCCTTTTCGGCTGGGGGGTTCTGCTCCTTTTTCGAGCCCCCAAAAAATCTTTTCTTCCCAAGGCTTGATAAAAGCATCAGTGTTAAACCGGTGGCCCGATGCCAAGAGCGATGCCAAATCTCCCAGTTGCAAAACAAGCTGTTTTTACACACCAAAGTAACCACACAGCAGGCCTGCAGAGACACAAGACAGCTGACAGAGATGCCTGTCGCTGTCCCTCTATTGTACTCCCATCCATCCAAATAGCAACATCTGCTCTGCTACAATTTACTTTCTACACAACATTTAGCAAAACTGTGCCTGTGAAAGCAACATCATTAAGGAACTATCAACAAATAAATCGCAAAAAAAAAAGAAAAGTCCCGAACGACAATTGCAAAACTCGAGAGCAGTTTGTCTTGCATATGCTGAGCTTTGCTTGAGATGTATGTGACATTTGCCGAACAATAATAACCCATACTGAGAACACTTTCTTTTAAAACAGCGTCGGAGCTGGGCCACCATCAACTTGCTACTTGAAGACGCAGCCATAACAGTAAAAATGACTATTGTGATGACACTGAAGTTTGTTGCGGAGGGGAAAGCAGATGTTTTAGATGTGCCATGTTCATATTACGAGCTTCTATATCCAGCCGGCTAAAAAAGGACATTATTCACAGAGATGCTGAGATCTCGAGAAGGGATATGAAGATTTCTTTTTTGGCTGATTTTGCTCATTGTGCTGGAAATCTCGTTAGGGTTATTGAAGCGTGGCCGAGACACTTAAAAAGGAACCTATCGTTCAGATGGTCGCCTTGACAGCTCGATGCCATAACATCTAAGATTTGCTTTTGTGGACTCAGCACAACAAAATGTAAAGATGGTCGGTTGAGGAAAAAAATAAATGATATCTCGTTATTCATATGCATAAAACTACATACAAAAAATATATTTTATACACATTATGTAGATGGCTCAATCAGTCCAAGCAGCAGGTATTATTGGGCGAAGCCTAAGGACCCGTTCACACCAGGTCTGTGCAATTAATGCATGGTACCACGCAATGCACCTACCAAAGGGCACTGAATCTCTAGGATGTGCAAAGAAAAGTCAAGTGACACTTGGTTTAGGGCTTGTTCACACCAAATGCAGACCAGATCTGCATGAGTTTCTGCACACGCAGTGCAGTGTGTTTTGCCGCATTTTTGTGCTGCGTTTGACGTGTTCAGGGCCGTTTAGTTTAAAATGGGCTTTCAGTCCGTTTGCATGCATTTCTGATGCGTTTGCATGCATTCCAGAGCAGGAGAAATAGGGCTTGCTGCAGTTTTTTTTACATGCTCTGGAACTGAACGCTGCGGTGTGAACTAGAGCCCAAAATGCCATTGGAATACATTGGACGCAGTTTTGATCCGGTCTGTAACTGCTCTGCTCCTAGAACACGCTTGGTGTGTACTAGCCCTTAGGGTTAACTCCAGGCAAACAGCTAAATACACAGCTGAAATGGATATAAGGAAGTGGTTTCACCTGCCAAAAGGATTTGCATTTCTACTTATCCAGACTTGCACAGCTCTGCCACACAGTACAGCCCCGTCTGGCAAGCCAGGAAACCTGATTTTTTCTCTACTGCAGTTCAGCAACACTTACAAAGTATTGCCTTTCCCCCAGCCAGTGACTGGACAGTGAAAGAAGAAGCAGCGGACCAACAAGTTAATCTCTGCTCTTTCCTTTCATCAGCATGCTCCTTGCACTTTAGCTGAATTGATTGCCTCCTTGTGCTGCTTCTCCATCCCAAGTCTGAGAAATGCTGTATAGTAAATTATAAATGGCTGATATAAAAAGTCAAATTCAAACACTTATTGCATTAAATGATGTTTTAATCAATGCAATGCTCTTAAGTCACCCATGCTGCGACCACCCACCCCACCCCTCCCCCACCAAGATGCCTCGTTATGGAAATGCCCCTGTAAAACTATTACAAATAAAAAATTGGCAAGACATTTTAATGCAAATGTCCATTGGCGATTCCTGATTTGTTCCTGGGCAGCCTGGCTTCCTGACCAGGGCAGCCTGGCTTCCTGACCAGGGCAGCCTGGCTTCCTGACTAGTGAAGCCGGCTTCCTAGCCAATCAGGAAGCTGGGACCCACGGCCCGACTTCCTGATTGGAAAAGAAGCCGGTTCCATGCTCCCTCGGCACTGCCGGTCAGAGGGAGATCTCCCTCTGACCCGAAGTTCCGGTATCAGAGGCAAGTATCGGAGCAATTGGGCGAGTACAAGTACTCGCCCAAATACTTGGTATAGGCACAGATACAAATATAGGTATCGGTGCATCCCTACTATTTATGGCTATCCAACCCCAGGAAATTATACGGCTCTGCCCAACAGCACAGTTCTGTGTAGCAGGGTATGGGACCAAATCTTTCTCTGCTGCAGTTTCACTTACAGGTCCCCTCCCCACCCTTGCCCTGTCACTGGACATGGAAAATGTAGGTACTTACACTGCTTTCAGTTAATAACATTAGATTTAATAAATGTATTAATGATTACAGAGATGCATTTACTTAATAGTAAACTGCATAAACATCTAGTTTAACTGGCTCCTATGGTTACAGAACAGTTATAATTACAGCACAACCAATACTGATACTTCTGCAGAGTACATGACCTGAATTGGAGGGAAAAGATCCTTTATAAGTCAATTCTCTGTCTGCACAATTTTGCATTAAATCACTTCAGATTCAGGCTTCTTGGATTTCCCCCCCACTGAGTACAATAGCCAGCTCTGTGCTGCAAAATGCTTTGTGTACATCAACCAACAACCTGTAAAGGGCACAGTAGTCCCATGTGTGTCATTTCATTATTCCTTTGGTTTCTGAATCTTCATATGACTGTCAGTAACCAGATTCTATACAATAATCTCTCTTTCGAGTTCATAAGCAGTAAATGAAAACTAGCTAGCAGGCGTGTTTAAAGAGGAACTCCAGGAATTTGACAAGTTCAACCGCTCGTTTTGTCTAGGGCAGTGGCGTAACTATCGCCATAGCGACCCAGGCGGCCACTTTGGGGCCCGGGGCACAGGGGGGCCCTGGCGAGGAACAAAGGGGTCCCCCTAATGCCGTGCCGGCTGCCTGGGTCACTATGGCATCACAGGCTGCTGGCTGTCACGGGCAGCTGTGAGGAGGAATGGCAACCTGTCAGTGATCTGTGCAGCGGCACCTTCCTCCTCACAGCCGCTGCTGAGTCAGTGATAGCCAGCAGCAGCGGAGGAGGCGGCGGCGGGGCCCAGCGTTGGCAGCGGAGAAGGCAGGGCCCGCCAACGACCATGGAGGATGCTGACAGCGGATCGGGGCTGACAGGTAAGAGGTGTGAAGGGGTGTGACCAGTCCACCTGAGACCCTGCAGAGCCCACCACAGAGAGCCTTTGGTGGGCTCTGCAGGGTCACTTTCAGGTGGGCTGTTTGGGCTCTGCAAGGGGCGTAACTAGAAATCACAGGGCCTGATACAGAATCCATGACATCACTAAGTCTAATGCAATGTGTTAGACGTCACGACCCCGAGGGACATACCACAGCCAGAGTGGAGGGGAAAAGAGGTGAAAGGTCAGGTGAGCAGAACAAAAAAAAAACAAGCAGTTAACCCTTGCAGTGCAGTGGTGGCCCCACTGCAAGGGTTACCGTTTCAGATTCCTGGACATCTTTTTGTTTGTTAAAAAAAAAAAAATGACTAGGGACTTTTTTGGCACAATTGTCACTCATAGGGCAGCTCGTTACAATGAATGAGATGTTCTATATGTTAGGTTAAAAAATACACATACACGCATGCTCTGTCCCACCCCCATAAGTGTGAATGGAGTCTTAGAAAGTACTGATGATCCTGGATCAAGAAGACAGCCGGGGAGTTGGCATTTTCAAGAGAGGTGAACCGTGAAAGCCTCCCCACATCATTTTTTTCCTTTAACGAGGCCGCAAATTTCACACGTTCAACATTAGCACATTGGGTTTCTTTTCTCCTCTTGGAATAAATCTCAGATAACTGCTGCGAGGAATAAAATTCCCTGCTGACAGTGTTTCGCCTTCACCCACAGAGCCATGCCAAGGCTTGCTTCCTGCGGGGATGGGAGAGCAGAGAACATTGGCTGCTGTAACTAAATTACCAAAAGGAAGTTGTGCTCATAGAACAGCAGTTCCAGATTAAATCAGTCCATCGGGATCACAGATATGATGCTCGAGCAACAACGCAAAGCTTTACTCCATGCAAGTTCAACCTGTGAGTGCTAAAAATGACAGCAAGCATTCAAGTGGAATTATAGAAATAATAAATTTATATTAAATAATATATATCAATATTTATATTAATTTCTTCATTTTTCAAATAAGACTGATCCTGCATCACTAGGGCATTGTTCATATGGTACCTGGCAACGCAACAGATCTTGGGGGAGTGACAATAGAGGACTGGTCAGGAATACAGGGACCGGCTGGTCTACTCTATCTGAAGCCTTCTGATATCAGCTTCTGAGGACCCTGTGGAACAAGACTTGTGACTAGACATGTGCGATTCGTTTCGTTCCAAATCAAAATTCGGACAAATTTTCCGAAATTCGGACATTCAGACACATCCGAATTTCCGAACCCCAAGTGTCTGAATCCTAATTTCCGTTTATCAATTTCGTTGAAAAACAAACAGAAATTGGACATGTGACTTTTCTGGTGTGTTTTTCGGTTTAATGCATCCGAATGGGTCTAAATCCGAATTTTCGTTACGACAATATGGGAGCCATATACAGTATATACCTAAAGCTGAGGCTCCTAGACCCATATGGCATTCGAGCTCCGAATTGCATTCAGGTCTGGGAGCCATAAATATATATTACTAAAGCTGTGGCTCCCAGACCCAAATAGCATTCGGGAGCTCCCAAATGCAATTCGGAAATTCAGATCCTGAATGCCATTCTGGTCTAGGAGATTCAGCTTTAGTATCAAATATCTGTATATGGTTTTCTGTGGTATTCACAACAAATAGTCGTAAACTCATCCGAAACTAACGACAATTCGGATTCCATCCGAATCTGAACCGAATTGAATTTCGGATCCGAATCCCGAAATAACTAATTATCTGAAACAAATTTTTCCACAGCTTACATGTCTACTTGTGACCAAGACTAATGCAGGTTTTACCCTACTGCGGGCCCAATTCTGATATCCCTTTACATGGATTTTATTTGCGGTCTGCATGCTTTTTTGCCATCAGTTTCCAAACATTGTGAGGGGAATTTATCAAAACTGAAGCAGATGTGCATGGCAACCAATCAGCTTCTCTCTTTCATTTTCAAATCTTAACTGAACGAACTGAAGGGAGAAGCTGATTGGTTGCCATGCACAACTGCTCCAGTTTTGAGAAATTCCGCTCTTTGTGTTTGTCTCAGGCTTGTTGACAATGCTAGGAGCCTGGCTGCCTCTGTGTTCTGAGTTAAAGGAGAACTATGGGGTTAGGGCTTTTCCCAATAGTTCTCCTAAGGGTAACGGGAGGACACAAACTAGCGTCCTCCCGTCACCCTAAGCTCAGTATACCGCGAGCTCCAGCTTTTATGTCTGGATTATGTCTGGATCCACCCCGCTGCGTGAGTGACAGCTGGCTCTGCCTATCTCGAGGCAGAGCCAGCTGTACCCGTCCCCTCCGTTCCACGCTGGAGGATTGGAGCGGGGAGGGGGGAATCCAACCCCTCCCCTGTCATGGCAGAGAGCCCTGACAGGATCGAGAAGTGAGTGAACGCCAGTATATGCAAAGCACTCACCTCATAGTTCTCCTTTAAGTAGGATCTGCATTCTTGCTGTAGGACACCATGTCAGTAATAGGGATTTAGATTACATTTGGAGTTTTGGACTAAACTCAGTCCAAACCTGTGCTCCTCCAAAACCAGAAGGAAGCTCCTTCCAAGCCACCCAATCAGCTGCGGATGAGGAATTCTGTGCATCCTTCCCCAAACACGAACTGTAAAATATTGAATAGACCTACGATGACCCCGGATGGTGATGACCCCTCATGGTGATGACCCCTTTCTCACAGCTGCTGCACACATTGTGTCCTCATAATCACTAGTGGTCCAGTAAAACGGCACAGGTTTTTGTCTACAGACACTATCAGGTTAAAAGAAAACATACAATAAGACAGAGTGTGCGGTGGGTGGTAAATGAATGTGTAAAACATACAGGTGGGTGGCCTATGCAGCGGGTGACCGGAACAACTGGTAAGGGGAATTCACATTCCGGGTATCCACTTTCAAAAGCCCCCAATCACAGGTATTTCTACAACCAACTGCTAAATAAAAAACACATTCTATTACATTTAAAAAAAACAACAAATTTGAACGCCAGCCATTTTTATAGTTTATATAGTACAATTAGGTTTTAATTGCGGTCTGTGCCCACATGCGTCCACTGTTTAACAAGTGTGGCATGCTGTACTCCAGAACTGGTATGTGGCCCGGGGGTCAAACGGAGGATGCTGCCATGATCTCAGCTCGGCATGAAAGGACATGACAGAGCCACTTTAACTCCTTTATGTCTAGGGGCAGTTTGTGCTTTCATGACTGATGGCTATAAAGGGGACCCGTACTGTTAACACACCATCTTAATAGTCCTGTTGGTAAGGGCTAAAATAATTTAGTGTGGGCCACATGTCCAAAAGCCTAGGCCTAGTCATGTGATCTCTGCTGAAGTGGAGGCTCAGAGTTTACAATGTCTAGATTCCTATTCAGCAAAGATGTGACAAAAGGCCTACAGAGTGCGTGAACCCAAAATCTATTCTTTAGTATGCATGGAACATCTCACTGTACACAGTTTTCTTAAAGCTCAAAAGGGCAAATCTTCCAATGGAGACAATTGTTTCAGTGACAACTCTTTAAGAGGGGATTTCCCTTTGTAGAAATTTCCTTTCACTTCCTATTGTGTCTCTGGAAGATGACCTGAAGGGAAATATCCCCAATGTCAGCAGAAAAAAACCCCTACTCCATTTTGGCCTTCAAAGATATAGTTGAGGAAACCTGTTCTGAAAAAAATATGGAGGAGATTACCATTGCGGACCACCTCTGACAATGTGCCTGGCTATCATGTTTATCCAATGGTATCAACAATTCACAACAGGTCTCTGACCCAGGGTAAGCATACTGCATTCTTGTTCTGGGTCAGATACTCTGGAAGAAATGGAGCTACAGAATCAGCCGGACAGCCAGGCAGTTAGGATTAGGAGTTTTGATCATTTCTGAATGAACGTGTCTTTACTATCGCTAAAAACGTTTGAGTTGCCCATTGATAACGGATACCACAACTCTTCTGAGAAGCCCTTTGTGGGAGATTTCTCCGTCATTCTACGTTTGATGCCCAGAATTTAAGTGTGATAACAAACTGCTGCGTCATTGATAAGCGGCGACAGACGTAACCAAAAGCACACAGCAATTACGTGCTTTCCTTAAAGGGCAACTACAACAAGCGCTGACTGGTGGAGAAGACCAAATATTTGTAAACATTCACCTCAACCTCATTCATGTCCAAAGTTTTTTAAGTTTTTAATCCACCCCAAAGATGATGTCCAATATATAAACCATAACATTAACAATATGCCAATCTGTCTCACCCTCCTGGACAGCCTGGGCTGCATTCACACCTAAGAATGAGTGTAGCTGTGTAGAGTGTAGCTAGGCTTTTTTTGCACTTTAAGCATTTTTTTTTGCACTCCTTGTAATACAGAAGCAGAATCAACAGGGGTGTGGGAATTTTTAATTAAAAACTACTTGACCAAGGACTAAAGCAGGGGCCCAATCTATTGTCGTGATAAAAGTGGTTTTAACTGTGCTAAGAAGTGCTTCTCATTGGTCAGCATGGTCAGGTGCTCGAGCGCTTGCAATGTGCGAGCAAAATTCAATATGCAGGGTTGCACTGGACAGCAGATAGTACACCTGTACTGGCAAAGGGCAAGTATCATTCACCGAAAGGTAAGTATATCAGGGAGGGGCAGGGGAGCGAGGGGAGAGGGGGCCAGATTTAATCAGGCAATTCTATTTTCCCAAATTACTTTGGAAAGTAAACTTGCCCTTTAATGCACATTGTGCGTGTTAGAGAGTGTTGCTGCCTGGCTACCAAAACATGGCACACAATGGAAAGGGGGCAGCACTCACACATACACAATGCCCTACACATGCGTTTTTTCTTGTTCAGATGACAGGGGTGGTGGAGTTGGTTTTAATTTCTTTTTAAAAAAAAATTTTTATTGATTTAATTTTTTGCTTTTTAAATCACCTATTTTTTATTTTATTATTTCTTACTTTATCTTTTTTTTTTTAAATGTTTACTTTTTTCACTATTTATTTTTTCCACTTAACTTTTGTTTTCACCAACAAGCCCCTGTGTATTTGGAGTTGACACGCTCTCTCTCTGAATACAGTGCGGTCTCACTGATCACACAGAGCAAGTCGGGGGACTGACGTTCTCCGGTTTGCTCCCCATCCTGAAGTAATTTGCGGGGGGGGGGGAAGATCCACGACAAGTGGGCTGCTTAGTGATCGGTGCATCTGTACAGCCACCCAGATCACTTGTACAAAACTGCTCCCCTGGTCTATATTTAGCCCTGCTTGCCCGCAGTAGGGCTAAGTGTAGAAAAAAAAAAAAAAACCTGCCTGGAACTGCATGTCCCAGCCTCAGGAAATAGAAATTCCACATCCCTGGAGCACCTGAAAAACACATGCTTACGTTCCCATTAAAGTCTATGGGGAAAAACATTTGATTCTGCCTGAAAAAGTAGCTCTCGTACTTCTTGGAGCAACATGCTTTTTGCTACTGGCACTTGAGCACTTCAGGTTGGAATCAGCACCTTAGAAGACAATGGGATTTTTAATGTAGATCTGTGGCCTCTAATGCCCTATTCGCACTTGAGCCTTTTGTAGATTGAAGCTACAAAACACTCAGGTGCGAATAGGGCCTTAGAGAACATAGAGACAAAGGGCCACTAGACCAAGACTACAACTACAAGCAGGGGGCAGATATCACTGCTACAGCTCACATGTGATACCCACATGAACACAACGGCTGAGAGAGAGAGCACTGCCCACAGCTATTTCTTGGGCATACCCTCCAAATATTAATAACCTACATTATTACTATAGCATAATATAATGGCAGAACATTATGCAGTGCTGTACATACATAGATTCATTGGCGCCAGACCCCCAAAAAGGAGCTCATGATATAAAAGTTGATACCATGCCCAGATGCACACCAGAGTCAAGTTGGCTGGAAACCTATGTAAAATATGACATACACCAAATGAGAATAACCAGCACACAGGGGGCAAGCATATAAACCCCAGGGGTGAATTTAACCCAGACACCAGAGCTGCAAGTGAAGACTGCTAACCACTGCAACACAACAGGCAGCAGTGCTAAAATGTGTGTTAACATGTGGTTAAAAAAAAAAGTAGTACAATTACCGCTGCAACGCACGCACTCCGGTTGGTTGGGGTACTGTTGAGAATTAAATGGCAACACAACACACCAGGACATCTATCGTGTGGTACCATCGACTCTACGTTAACATGCACAAAACACATGCATTTACCACACAAATTAAAAACATGACAGTCACATCAAAAATTACTTCAAGGTAAAAACTACAATAACAAGTCTAAATATGTGAAAATATACAGTTAACACTGAATATAAAAATATAAAACCGTCAATATATAATGGAACAAACTATTGCATTTTTATCCAGACATTACTCTAATGCAGCAGCCCCCCCACCCACCCACCCACCCCCCCCATTCCCTTTTTTTTTTGCTGAAATGCGTTGATCCAAGATTCATACACACCCAACATATGCTCCTTGCAGTCTCGTACATACAGAAATTCTGATGCAATTATATAGCTGCTTCAGGAAATACACTCCCAGTGACCATGTGAAAGACTCTGGATTCTGGCTAATGAATTAAGTAAACTGTGCTCTTCTGGAAGCTGTGCTAAAGTCAAGAAGTGCATTAGCAGCTACAGTGCTTGGAATTGCTTTTTTAAGCATTACACGCTGTGCTGATGAAATTGCTCACTATAAATATGATTATATGCTTTAAACAAATCCATCTCTTCAAATCAGGGCCGTAGGAAGGGTGAGGCGAGTGAGGCATACGCCTAGGGGGCAGCTGCAAGGGGGTGCTGCCAGGGCGGACCTGGACTTGGTGTCCAGCAGGGGTAAGAGGTGGGCAGGTGGTTTGGGATTTGGATGCAGTGCCGATTGCCTCACATACTATCTCACTCACATGCAGCTCTGACGCGTATTGGCTGTTTCCCGGTGGGGAGAAGTTGAGGGCGGCTGCAGTGCCGATTGCCTCGTTTATTGGCTGATGCACGGAGTTCCCAGCCGGGAATTGGCTGTCAGCTGAAAATTCTGTGCACCAGCCCAATGAAGCATCACACCTTTGACTCTCACACCACCCCACCCTCTATACCCTGCACGCAGCGCTAACAAGTGCTGAAAGATGGCAAGGCAGACTTGGGGACGAAAGAGAATTAACTAAATATGTAATTGGGAGAAATTTTCTGCCATAGCCTGCTCTATCCCCTCATTAAGTAATCAACTGGTATCCTGTACATGCAGGGGCGTATTTGCAGTGAGGCAAACAAGGCGTTTGCCTGGAGCGGCACTTGCAGGGGGGTGGCATTTTTCGCCCCCCTGCAAAGAGGAAAGCCGGCGAAGGGTGAACAAAATCAGGCAGCCTACTGCTGCCTACTCAGGTGGCTTCTAGTAGAGACTGGCCGCGAGTTGCCGGGTGACAGAGGAGGCGTGGCCGGGGCCGAGGGAAACGTGGCCCGGCCACCGGAGTCTGCAGGCGGGTCCAGGAAGCCGTTGTGTCGCCGGGTCTAGGCACGGAGCTGGGAAGGAAGACTGCTGATGGGACCGCGAGAGAGGCGGCCCGGCCGGCGGAGGCTGCGGGTGGCTGGAGGAAGAAGCTTCGGCGGCTGGACGAAGATGCAGGAAGAAGAGGCATGTCCGGGAAGCAGGCTGGGTTATTTTATTATTTCTTACCAGCATGTGTGCAGGGAAAGGCACCTTGTACAGCCCATAATAGATCCTGCACAGCCCACTTGAGAGTTTCTGTGCAAGGTCTATGGTGGGCTCTGGTGGGGTTTTCAGGGACTCAGTGCTGTGCAAGGTCTACGGTGGGATGTGCCTGAGACCCTGCAGAGCCAACCAGAGATCCTTTACAGCCCACCTTAGACCCTTGCTTCCCTGCAACGCTAAGGCCTCATTCACACAGCTAAGTGTCGGCCCATACAGATCCATGCGGCATGCACGGTCGTAACAGGCCGTACCCGGGAAGGACAGGTGTTGCGTGTGATTCTCTATGGGAGGATGCGGCCGTATGCACACCCGAACTGCACATCCATGCAGTGTCTGTGCTCAGACACCTGTCTGTGTACGAGTATGGACACCGGCACGGACGTGCAGGGTGGGCGAGCGTAGGGCAGAGTACGGCCGCATCCTCTTATAGAGAAGAACAGGCTGCTGCGTACAATCACAAGCAGCATCTGTCCTTCCCGGGAACGGCCCGTTACGACCGTGCACGCCGCATTGATCTGTATGGGGCGGCTCTAAGCAGTGTGAATGAGGCCTAATAGCACAGCCTGTCAGAAGCTGCAGCCAGCAACTTGACAGGTTACGCTAAATGTCTTGAACAGGCATCGGTGGGACAAATTTAGAGGGGGGGAGGGGGGGGGGCGAATTTTGTCTTGCCTAGGGCAGTACGAAACCTAAATACACCACTGTAGTTAGCACTAAAATTCAGGGAATTTTAAGATGTTTGGTAAAGATATATACAAGTACAAACGTCAATGCCAACGCATTGGGAGTATTTTCTGCCATAACCTGCTCTGTCCACATCACCCCCTTAAAAATCCCTTTTGCTCCCCTGCTCTGTCCCCATCACCCCATGAACAGTTTTAATATCATTAATTTCCTTGTTATTTACTTTCTTTTAAAAAAAACCTCGGGGGGTTCTTGCCTTGGGCACAAAAGGAGCCAACTACGGCTCTGCTTCAAACCAACCGTGCTATTTTTTCCCCCAGCAAATGTCTTTTCTACGGCTGCAGAATTTCTGGAAATGTGTTAGTCTCAGGGCTTCCTTCACATGTGAAGCTATAAACAGTTCAACAAAAACAGGAAATTGTGTCATGCATAGTTCTAGGAGAGCAAGTAATTTGTAACACTGTCCTCGAGTAACGGGTGACTGCTGTGGGACTCGCTGCTGCACTGGAAGGTTTACCGCCATAACCCACAGCATAGGAAACTATGAATGAACTGGAAGCAGAAAGAATAAAATAATTCCTCAGCCGTGGGGAGAGCAAGTGCCAACATGTCTCAACGGTCATCGCCCACCCCCCACCCTTTCTCTGCAGCATTAGGTCTATTAAAAAAGGGACAGGTTCACTTTAATCTTTAAATATCCACTCCAGAAAAAGTATATTTAATGAACTGTCCAGGGTACCCCAGAAGTAGGAGCAGGGTACCCCCTAAGACAAGACATTCTATTAAAATTTAAATATTAAATAAACTCTTGCTGTTTATCTAGGTTAGTCATGCACCCTCTGTATGGGACTGTGGTCTCCTGTCATAGTACAATAGCAGAAATATAAACAAACTTTTTTTTTTTAAATATATAAAAGGAAGGGATAGGAAGGTTTCTGGTTGAGTCATTTTGTCTTGTTTTTTATGTCCGGTAACTGAGATTTTCCCCTCACTTTCTGTCTCACAGACAAAACAGGAAGTGAGTGGAAACTAGGGATGCACCGATGCCATTTTTTCCAGACCGAGTACCAATAGTTTCCCTCAAGTACTCAGATACAAATTACCAATACCTTTTTTTAGTGTCATGCGACAGTTTTTATAAAACAATACAGACTAATGATTTTAGTACAGTGGTGGAGCGCCAGGGCATGGTCGCAGTTTTGACCCTGGTAGTGCTGTTTAGGGACTACTAATCTTAACAATAGATTATACAACAATGCAAAATGCCACCAGCTATAGGACTACATATCTCAGCAATACATTATACAGCAATGCAGAATAGTAGTATATACATTTGCTACATAAATTTGTGCGGCTGCTTTGCTCTGTGGTGCCAGCCTAATGTCTTGTCTCAGGAGAAGGGAGATGTGTGGAGGGTCTCAGCAGGAGGGAAATGTGCAGTCAGCGGTTCTCAAGAAAACTGCCGTGAGGTCCCCAACAAGTGCAGGACCTAAGGCAGCTGAAATCAATTTGAAAAATTAAAGCTTCAGTATTCGTTTTTGGTATCGGGACATTTTCACAAGTACGAGTACTCATGAAAATGCCCAGTATCGGCACCAATTGGTGCATCCCTAGTGGAAACCTCTCCAAAAACAACAGTAGAAAAAAAGTATGTGTACACTGTTCTAGATCCAGTTAAAATCTTCTTTATTCAAAGCATAAAACCAGATATAGCAGTCCCATTAATGCGTTTTAGCCACAAGAGGCCTAAAATAACTAGGATTGAGGCCTCTTTTGACTGAAACGCATTAGTGGGACTTCTATGTCTGGGTTTATGCTTTGGGTAAATAAAGAAGAAGAAGGTTTTAACTGGATCCAGAACCGTGTGAAAATACTTTTTTTCTACTGTTAATGACGAAGGGCTGGTGGAAGCCTTGGTTGTGCACCGCTGTTCGGTGGAACTGCATTGGAGGGAGGAGGTAGGGCCCCTTCTGTGAGCTTCTCTGAGTTTTTCTTGTGAGCTTTTCTCCAAAATAAAGTTGAAATGGAACTGAAGGCATGTACTGTGGGCCGTGTACTGTAGCTCAACTCCTAATGATGGAGTATAAAGTTGTACTTTGACTCACTAGCATGACAAGTATAGATCCAACCTGACATAGCACTGCAGAGCTGTAGAACCTATGTTTTGGGCCTTTGCCATAAGAAGTTATTTTCTACAGACAATGGCTGCTCCACCTCTTCTAGTGTCCTTGACACGAAGCATCTCCTAATCATATCAGCGGCAAAGCTGTTAGGGGTTCTCTGGACTTCAGGGTATGGCACCATCACTTCATATTTGCTGGCAGAGAGAGTTGCAGAATACCCACTGAACAATTCTGGGGAAATCTGTACAGAGCTGGATGCTGCCGCTGGCACAGCCCAGAAATGTGCCTAACCTCCCATTCACACTTGAGCGTCAGTGAATTTCTCATGTTTACAAGCTTCAGGTGTTTTTGTTTTGGCCCATGGAAAGCAGTATCATCTGTAACATGTCATCCTCCTAGTATCTGCCCCCTGGTTTTTCTTTGTTGTGTCTTGTGCTATTAGAGCTCCCAGTCAAGGAAAACTTAAATTTCTTCCTAAGCCCTTTGCTTTGTTCTTATAATGGGCATCACTGGAGTCCTCATCAGGCCAATGAAAGTCTCCACATTATGTGTGGGCACTCCTAAATCCTCTTGCTCACAGGCCTGAGGTCGGCACAAAAAATGTGCAAAAAATGCACTGAAATGCTTATGCCGCATGTTTTCATGCACACCCATTGAACTCTTAAGGGGCCAATGTTTGCTCGGTGTTAAAAGCCGAAACACGACAATGGCACCAGGCAGGGATGCCCCCTATCCCCCTTGCTCTATATCTTGGTGATGGAGCACCCAGCCAATGCAATTAGAGGCAATGACTCAGTGCGGGGACTTAAGATAGGATCCCAAGACCACAAACTGGGTCTCTATGCGGACGACTTGCTACTATACCTCTCGAACCCTATGGTGGGCATATCCGCCTTACTGGAGGAATTTAAGCTCTTTGGCCGCTTATCCAACTATCGGGTGAACCTACAGAAGTGTGAACTGTTGAACGTTTCCTTACCATAAGCCGAGGCAGACTGTGTGAGTGGCTCTTTCCCTTTTACGCTGAAATCCGATCAGCTGACTTACCTGGGGGTCCGCATCCCGGCAGACCTCGCTGACCTATACCCCTTGAACTATGCCCCCTTACTACGCTCCGTTGAAGATACTCTTCTCACGTGGATGAACCTTCACCACACCTGGTTTGGTATAATAGCCCTCTTTAAAATTAACCTACTTCCTCGTTGCCTCTACCTGTTTCAAACCCTTCCCATTCGTCTCCCCACCCTCGGATCCGATACAGTCCTCACAATGTGGAGGGAACGGGGCGGGCCGCTCTCCCGGACTTGGAGGTCTGCTATAGAGCCACTCAATTATCACACCTGGTAGAGTGGTTTGATACGGGGGACCCAGCTCTCTGGGTTTCCATAGAGCGGGAATTGACTCCGACTTCTCTAACAAATCTCCCTTGGCTTCCATCTGTGCGTCGTCCCCCCAGTTCTGCATTGCCCTTTTTTCTTTCTCCGGTGCTCAAAGTGTGGGATTCTACGATGCTTAAGTACAAACTGTCCACTCCTCAGGGCTTGATGACCCCAGTCCTGGCCCACCCGGAGTTCCCTCCGGGATGTGGGGTTAGGCGATTCCTAAGTTGGGAGCTAACGGCCCCCTCGTACATTTTCCGGGGCATCTGTGGGGGAACTCTTAAACCCCTGGCTCATTTTTTTGATCCTGACCCTGTACCGTTGGCTGCTTGGTTCGCTTACCACCAACTCCAACACTTTGCACTTAGACTTTCCTCTTCTGGCACCCTGCAGGTGCCCCTGACTACTTTTGAACAACTGTGTGTCACTGGAGAATCCCCTCCTCATCTCATATCATTCCTCTATGACTTCCTACTTTCCAGCCACATAGAGGGCCCTCCCTACTTTTTGTCCCCATGGGAGAGAGAGTTGGACGCGGTACTCTTCGAGGAGGACAAGCGGAAATGCATCTGCTTTACACATAGCCTCTGCATGTCCTCAGCGGTGCAGGAACACAATTACAAACTTCTAACTAGATGGTACAGGGCTCCGGCTTGGATGCACCAGATTTTTCCTTCCCTTCTGGACACCTGCTGGAGATGCCAAGCGGACGTTGGCACGTTAACACACATCTGGTGGAGCTGCCCTCTGATTGCACCCTACTGGCGCACTCTCACACGTATACTCGAAAATGACCGCTAGCGAACTCCATCTCACGCCCCAAATGGCCATACTGTCGATCTTTCCAGGGTCCATCTCCAAAGCAAAGAAATCCCTCCTGAGATTTTTTCTGAATGCTGCCAGGGCACTGATCCCCAGGCATTGGAACTCCCAGGTGATCCCTACCTTGGGGGAATGGACAGTGGAACTATGCCGCCTAACGAGATCTTAGGAACTGCTGGCCGAACGGTCGGACAGGTCTGAGACCTTACTGTCCAGATGGAGGCCCTGGATGCTGTTCATGGCATCAGATGAGTTTAGGGCAATGGCTTAGAGGCAGGATCTATTCTCATTGAACACGTAATATCCCCCTACCCTCCCTTTTTCTCTTCCTTTCGTCTCTTCTTTCTCTCTGTTGTATCCTTGTCTTGTTTGTTGTGTGTCTATGTTATGTCGTTGCTATCAGGTGGCTTCTAGATGACGCAATCTACCTCACCTGTTACTGGTATCTTGCCCTTCGTATGATATCATGTTTCTAGTTGGCTGCAGGAGGCCCCGGGCCTCACCCACCTCAGCTGAGTTGGTCCCATCCAGCATGGGCCATTGCAACGGAGTCCCCCATGATGGGGGTAGGTATCTAGACGGGGTAAGTCTCGCTCTAGGGCAATGTTACATATTTGATGTTGGTATTCATTGTTGCCATGTTATTATTTTCCACAATGCACACTTATTGCTGCCTTTGTAAGGGTGGCTTGTCCCCCCACCTCCCCCTTCTTTTTTGTATGTTTCTACGATTTATTCTTTGTGCAAAACTTTAATGAAAGATATTTCTGTAAAAAAAAAAAAAAAAAGCCGAAACACGGCACTTAGTTGTGAACGGTCACCATTGATCAGAAAAGATCTGGTCCTGGTCTTACAATAAACTGAAACAGATAGTAATATTCGCTCTCCATTATAAATAGGCCCCAAAGCGTTCTCATCTACCATGACAGCTGGATTCCCACTGCTGTTTTTGTAATCCAAGTTACAAAGTCAAAGAAAATAATTAAAAAGCAGTGGCTACAACAACCCATCAGAATCTTCTTTAAAGTGACATTAAACCCTCAGATTTTTGAACATAAAACAATACTGTAATGTGTGCCTTACTGTAACCCATGGTTGTTTCCCTTCTTTGCTGCTCTTCCTTTTAAATCTGTATCTCTTCTCATGCTGGGCAGAAGTTGTGTTTTGCAGCAGACTGCCTTGTCTCTGAAATGGATACATGGTGTCTGTGTGTAGGTTCACAGCCTGGGCCAGCACTACAGGAAGAGGCACTCAGCTGCAAAGGGAAGTTCTTCCCCAGCATGAGAAGAGATAAGGATTTAAAAAGTAAGAGCAGCAAAGATAAGGGAAACTACCATGGATTACAGTAAGGCACACATTACAGTATTGGTTTATGCAAAAAAATCTGAGGGTTTAATGTCACTTTAAATTTACTAATCTCTCCATGAACCTGGAATCTTAATGGCTTTGATACCATAACATTTTTTTCAAAAAACACAAACATTTTCAGTGCACTAGGATTTGACACCTTACCTCGTTTGTGAAGCCAACCTTCTTTTACAATCGCTACTTCATTCATAATGACGGCAATGTTTCTCGGTCGACAGCTCGCACCAAGATGCCGAATTAAAACCAACAGCACCACAGGTAGGTAGGTTATATCTGAAACACAGAAAAAAATCCGCAAGCTAAGTGTTTATATAATAATACGCAGGGCACAGTATGGGTTGTAATGGGAGCAGATGGTGTGTGAAGCGCAGCTTGCTGCTGTGGTGGCACACAGCTACGCCATTATGTCACAACTTTCCCAACACCTGTATGATGCCCAAGGCACTAGTGACACCCAGCCATTTTTCTGTCATGAAGAAGTATCTTGACTTACATCTCTTGGTTTTATATAATATCCTGAGGCTTGTATCATTAAATTTAAATATATGGTCCAAACTGTACAACTTGTAGTCTTATTTCATGTGAGCTTTGCCAACAGAATGGATAGAAGGAAGGATAATAATAGGTAGGCGAAACCACAAATCCCATCATGCATCTGTCTTTGGGAGTCATACCATCTTGCAATGGCTCAGGGAAATTACAGAGCCTTAGAATCTCTCATTGGACTTGTAGTGGCACCACAGCTGGAGGGCTGGAGTTTACCTACCCTTGTACTTTAGTATTCCCGTTAACCCGGGGAAAGGGCGGAGGAGCTGACCAACATGGACAGTAACTAGACATTTCCAGAAGAGGAGAGGGCTACGCCATGGCAGAAGGGAGAGGCTGTGCTAGGGATCTTACTTTTCCTAACAAAGTCAAGTTTAACAGAACATTGCAAGTTTAAATTTTATGGGAAAGGAAAAACACTTGAAGCAAGCATTTAATATACATAATTTTTCTGAGTTACCTGGGATCTAGTTTAATGACTCAGCATATAAAAACATTTCACATAATTGCGCACTTCCTACTTTTTATGAACAGTTTGAGGAAGGCCATTTTCGGTTCCACCATGGCTGTGGACAAAGCCAGCTCCATAAAGATATGATTGGTTTGGTTCAGAGGAACTTAAGTGTCCTGCACGGAGCCCTAATCTGAACCCTAGTGAACGCCTTTGGGATGAATTTAAATGCCAATCTTCCAGGTCTTCCCATCCAATATCCGTAACTGTCCTCACAAATGCTCTTTAGCCAAATTTTTTTTACAAATCCCAATCCAAAACTTTTTGGAAACTTTCCTAGAGTAAAGGCTGTTATAGTAGGGCCAACTCTATATTAATTGAATTGTATTTTGGAACAGGATGTCCAACAAGCTCATATTAGGTGTGGTGGACAGGTGTCCACAAGCCATACATTGTAGATGGATGGATATTTTGTGCACATCTTTGGTGAGCAGAACTTTCAAAAACAGACACCACGCATACATATAATTCAGTTTGAAAAGCACAAATTATCTGGGATGCTGAATGCAATTACAGAAATTGTATGATGCCTCATTACACAAAAGAGATGAATGGTGGCACAAAGTACCAGGAGATTAGCTACACCTGTTTGACAGGCCAACTCTCCAAACAAAATGTCTCCTTGTCCCCAAAGACAGCTGACTGCAACCTTTGAGTATATAAGTTTTCTATCCAGGATCAAGATATCACTAGGAGTTAATAGGGAAATAAAAGGCAAGATTACGAAAGATATCAAACCAAGACTAAAGTTAAATGTCGGGATAGGTAAATATTGTCTAAATACGGATAAGAGACATGTATTCTTAATTAGACCTTGGTTTGCTTTGTGTATTTCTTCGAGATCTCTGTAGTAATCCAGTTTAACACTTTGCCTCTCTGCAGGAGCTTCCTGTAATAAAGACCAGTCACCACTACTCTCTCCTCGTGCATGGTGACTTGTCTTGTGCATGAACCCTCCTGAAGTTATCTGCAGGCAGTCTGCAGCAGTAAAATTAAATATGGGTTTAGCTTTAAAATGGCTCATAAATGGCAGAAGTGTATGTGCTGAAAATTACTACAAGTCAATTATAATAGGACAGTGCATATTTGCAGCATTGCATTTGAGCATAGGAAAGTTTCCACCAACTAAAAAAACTTTTCTCTATGTAATAACTTTGTAGAACAATATTTTTTATTCCAAAAACAGTATATCCAAAACAAACAGCAGGCATGGGAAAATATTCTCATTCCATATATTGTTTTGGTATTATATTATTTGTGCGCTATAGGTTTAAAGCAAAGGTGTCTCGAAATAAATGTAAGGGCTACAAATGCTAACCTGCTTAAAATCAGAGTTGCCTGGCTTATGCTGACCATTTGGAGTCTATACATTGAGTCATAGGGGGTGATTTACTAACCTAAAAACACACACACACGCACCAGGTGCGTGTGCATTTTTACACAGCAAAACGTATTTATCAACGTGTCACATTTTCACGCCGTTATGGCGCGTTTTTATGTATTTACGTACGTGTGCGTCATGTAGCATGCGCCATAGGCTACACGCCGCTCTAATAGCGGCATGCAAGTCTCTAAAAGCATATTTCCACTAATGCCATATATGGAAAAAATCATGCAAATGATGCATATATAATGCTGCTTCACAGTTTAGACAAAGATGGTTAGCTCATGCATTTACATTCCTGCATTCATCAACGCAAGCAACACAACGTAGAGCTAATTTACACAACATCACCTTGCAATTCATGCAGGGCTTTGCACAACACTCCTGTTGGGTGTGTACACACTACAAAGGTGTCTAGATTCCACCAATAGATCATGCTGGGAGGGAACACACTACAGAGGTGTATACTTGTTCTTGGCGTGTTTATAAGGTTAGTAAATCAACCCCATTGACTTGTAACAGAGAATGTATGGATGTCTTGTTGCACTCCTTACCGGATATCCCAGTTGCCGGGGAAGGGTGCTTGTAATGACTGTGGAGGCGCAGCACAAATTATATAAGGAATGTCACCAGCACACTACTGAAATTAATTTTATACCATTTTTTGGGGACAGATAGAGCTTTATTTTGGTGGTATTTAATCACCACTGGGGTTTTTATTTTTTACTATAATTAGGAAAAATTAAAGAAAATTTTGGAAAAAAAAAAGTTTTTTTTTTACATTATGTTAGGAAACATTATTACCCAGTTTTTTGGTAAAATATAAAAGTCAGGGTCACGTCGGATAAATAGACACCAAACATGTCAAGCTTTAAAATAGCACGCACCCGCGAAATCGCAGAAAACTACCATACCCAAAATTGGCCATAGGCGACAACTTTAAAAGCGTTTACTGCTCATCAGTTTAGTGTTATCTGCTCCGCCGGCTCTACAGCCGGCGGATCGCTTGTATGGTAACAGGCATCGCGGCCTGTTTTTACATTTCGGCCGTTTCCCGCTCGCGCGTGCTCAGCGGCGCGCGCGAGGGGGCATGTCTCAGATCTAGAGAGCTCCGGGCCGGCCGTTTTTTTACTACGCCCGGCCCGGAAGTGGTTAAAAGGATCACCAAGTGTTCATTTATATCAGAACCATGTCAAGTTAAGCAAGCGGTTTTGGGGCAGCGCAGGGTCCCTTTAACAGGCTTAGCATTGGAACTAGTGACTAAGTCCGCAGATGAAATGCAAATAATGGGACTTTTCCACCTGCCAAAGAATTGTGTGTGAAACTGAAGTCCCGTGATTCAGGCATCAATCCCAAACCGAGCACGTCCTTAACCTCCAGTGTAGGACAGCTTGGGGAAACCCTTGTCTGCTTACTAGACAATGATTGTGCAGCATTCAGCTCACGTCAAAACGTTCTTAGTCAGCACATATGCGCTGAAAAAGAATCCGATTGGCTTCTAGAGCTGGCCTAAGCCCTGGTTCACACCTAGGCGTTTTTGAGCAGTTTCGAAAAACGCTTTTAACTGCCTAACACATGAAATCCCATGATTTTCAATGGTCCTGGTTCACACCTGAGCAGAAAAACGCCAGATGCCTAAAAAGGTACAGGTGCTTCTTTGGGCAGTTGAGAGCGCTTTTCCTCCCCATAGACTTCATTGGAAATGCCCAAAAACGCACAACAGAAGCATGTTGCACATTTTCCTGAGCGTTTTTTGCGTGTTTATACGCGCTTTCTTCCATTGCCCACAATGGTCTATGAGCTGCCAATTAAAACGTGCATCTTCATGTACGAGCATTGAATCACGCATACAAATGTGCGCATATAACCGCATGCTGCTAACGCACGTACTAGCAAAACCGGTGCCACCTAGGTGTGAACCAAGGCTTAGTGCTATAGTAGAGCAGTTTACAGGAGGCCAATAGCTTTACCAATCCAGGTGCTTCTGCTAGTTGTATGCAAAGTGTATCTAAAGCTAAACTTTTTTTTTTGTCATTTTGGATAGAGTGGTGAGGGATTAGAACCCCTGTACGGTTTTCAATGGCTGTCTTTGTCCCTATTAGGAAGGTTTACTCCTAACACGTTCTAGTGACCCATGTAACTGGCACTGAAAGTGAGGGAAAATCCAAAATTTGGCGTTATCAGAAAATAGGAGACATCTTCCAATGAGGACACTGGCACTGGTATTGAATGTACAAGAGAGATTTTTTGTAAACCCTCCAAAAATGTTTTTGCTTTAGATAAACCGTGAAACAAATAAATGCATTAGAAAAGTCATTATACAATCTTAAAGTATATTTACGTGGAGTTCAGATTCAATGAAGTGTTTCCCTACTCATGGGCTCCCCACAAGCTTACTATTCGTGATTGAATACTTCTTTAAAATGTGCTACTATCCCACTATGTATTGTTAGGTAAATGTAAATACCTACCCACCAGGTAAATGTAAAATTAACTTTACCTGCTACATGAGCCATTAGGGCCCATTCTGATCACCAACAACTCAGGCAGTGCTTAATTATGGAAAATGGACCATAATCACATTTACTTATGTTGTAAAACCATGATCAATCGCAGAAGTAGAACTGTGATTTCTGGTTGCTCAATAGCAAGCTTGTTTCTTAAAATGTAAGAACGATGATAAGATCTATTGCATTGGAGTTATCAGCAGATAAAGTTTGTACCGAGGCACAGTACAACGGATTATCAGCAAAGTACATGCTTCATGCCAAGTTAGAATGAATGTACACTAGTATCACACTGCAAACCTCAGTGACATACGTGGCTTCCCAGTATGGCAGAAGACATGGCTATATGTACATGACTGCAGGATGTGCGATAAAGAGATTACACACTTTTTAAAAGGGAACTAAAAATGTCAAATAGATGTGCTATATGGCCAAATGTTTGTGACCACCTTCCAATCATACAAATTATACATGAGCTTTTTGGACATCCCATTCTAAAACCATGGGCATTAATATGGAGTTGGCCTCCTATAACAGCCTTCACTCTTCTGGGAAGGCTTTCCACAAGTTTGGAGTACACGTGAGAATCTGTGCCCGCACTACCAAAGGAGCATGTGTGAGGTCAGGTACTAATTTTGGCTGAGAAGACCTGGCTCGTAATTGATGCTCCTACTCATTGCAAAGATGTTCGGTGGGGTTTAGGTCAGGATTGTGCACGGCATGAGTTTCTCCACCCCAAACTCATCAAGCTACGTCTTTATAGTTGGCTTTGTGTATAGGGGCACAGTGATGCTGTAACTGAAAAAGGCCTTCACCAAGCAACAAGGGAGGAAGGGCCCATTTGTCTAAAATGTCTTTGTATTCTGTAGCATTAATAGCATCTTTCACTGTAAATGCGTGAACTCAATGATTTGGAGGGGTGTCCCCATACAACAGGAATTTCCCAAATAAAATTCTTCTTTGTGGTGCCCTAGGGAGTCATTCAGCCTCATCAATATAAGGCTATTAGCTATGTAATTTTAGTGATTGGGTTAACATCTACTTTAAACAGATATTGTCATCTGCAATACAGCTTCCATTCACATAATATGCAGCAAGAAAACATTACAACACAGTTCAGTGATCACAAGCTTGTACTGCATGTGGTAAAGCTGAATGATTAACTGGCATTGCCTCTTTTACCTTTTGGGACCCCAGCATTGGAATCTCCCTTATCCTGTGGCATTCTCCATAGCGAGGTAAAAAAATTTAAAGAGCCAACAGGAAGGACAGAGGTGGGAAATTAATTTCCCATGTTTTCAATCTCTTCTAGACATCTCCTAAATCCCTGGTGCCCAAACTGCGATCTCAGGGCCCTTTGGTACTTTCTGTCTAGCCCTTGATCTCAGCAGTCTATAGTGAGAGTCAGAGCATCAGTTTGTAGAGGGGTCTACACTATCCTCATATAACAGGTCCTCAGTCTCTCACGGTCACCTGTAGCATGTCCGCAGTCTCCAACCAAACTTGCAGTATGTCTCCAGTTTCTAGCCACACTGATAGCACAGTCTCTGACAATCATTTCCTCAAGCACGTCTGCAGTCCCGGCAATCCTTTTTAGCTTTACAAATACTGAACATTATATGTGGCCCTTCCGTGTATTGAGGGTTGTAGTTGGAGGTCCTCCCCAACACTTCGTAAGATCACAACCAGTGTCCTTCTTTCTGCCATGTGAGACTGAGCCCTCATGCAACTTATTCAATATACAGAAAACAAATACAACAGTAGGAGCATTACTTGTACAAACTGACAGTGAACATCTATTTAAATGCCATCCTTCATGCAAAACTGCACTTATGCTTTAAAGCTCAACTCCAGGTGGGGGGAAAAAAAAACACCACCGGCCCGGGAGAGAAGCATTTTCTCCCGGAGAGGTTTACTCTGCTCCATTTAGCAGAGTAAACCTTTCCCTGCTAGTTTTTTTTTTTACTCGGATATCGGAGCCGCCGGCCGCAGTCAAAAAAAAAAAGAGAGAAGAAGACAGCATAGAAATGAATAGCTAGATTGCTATTGGCTATTTTAATTTGCAATAGCCAAAAGCAGACTAGCTATTGCACCCACCCACTGCTGATGTCAATCAGCAGAGGTGGACCTGAAGTTTTCAATCAGCAGAGAGCAGGTGCAATAGCCAGGCTGCTATTGGCTATTGCAAGTTGAAATAGCCAATAGCAATCCATTCATGCCTATGCTGGTTCTTTTTTTTTTTTTATTCTGACAGCAGGAGCTGTCAGAATACTAAAAAAAAAACCACCAGCAGATAACAAAGAAGCTATTGCTTCCCATGCTATCTGCCAGCATTTCAGGGGGGTGCCCTTTCCCCCTCCGACTGGGGGGCGAGAGCGCACCTCCCTGAAATTACTTTTTTCAGGTTGGGATCCCTGATACCCTCCGGAAGGAAGGACAGTGTCAGCACAATGTCAGAGTGATACACAAATAAGGTACATTTTGTTAATAGTTCAGGAACTTGAACGCATTTTTAAGATTTAACTCCTGAGTTTAGGGTCACTTTAATTTTTGCAGTGGGAGGGGGGTATGTTTTTTTTCCAACCATGGTTTTGCTTCAAGCAAATGACAACAATCACGGCCCTACACATAAAAGTTTAATAAACACCAAACATGTGCTCAGAGCCGCTCTTTTTTTCTTCTTACCCATATTAAGCAAATTCCATTGAAATAATTTTTCTTATAAACATGACTGCATTGTTATTGTTTGGTAGAGCATTCAGGAGCTTTATCAGTAATGAGTAGTAGGAAAATAATACAGTCTTTGTTTCCATCAATAGCCGTATTTGCCTCCTCTTGCAGCTGGTAGCTGACATTGAACGCTGCTGCTTAATCTGTTGTCGACATGCTCGTCACCCCGCTAATTTGAGCTCCAGAAACACATAATATTCCTCACAAAACACAAGGAATTTGGGAGGCTATAAACACAAAACATCATCAGAGGGATTTGATTAAAAAAAAAAAAAATTGCAAAGTGTCTATGCGCTGTATCGCGGCACAGGGCAGTTTTCCCTGTCAGTTGCGTCCACCGCCAGCAGAACATTTATGCAGTCAGAGTCTCTGAGCCAGACTAATAATTAAAGTGTAAAGCTGATCACTAAAATTTTATATAAGCTTTAACATATTAGAGTGTACAGTAATTTCAAGGTTTCTAAATACGCCGCTTTCATTAAAATCAAAAAGTATGTTGGGGACGTGCTAGACCCACAGACAGGTGAAAAATTGGCTCGGTATAGGATTTTTACAGGCGGCTCTGTCAGCCGGGGTATGCCTAGGGGTCCCTGGGGTAAAGTATAAAAAGGAGGAGAGCCCCACCGGTTTGTATCAAGTCTAGCAGAAGTTTATGTCTCTTGACACAGGTCAGAAGATAATCGCCAAAACATTTCAGGGACCCACAATTCCCCTTCATCAGGACACAAGGATAAAATATGAATACATATGATTGATGTATTTTGTTTTATACTATCCTATCCATTAGCCCTCAGGACGTTGTGGGCCCACAAAATGCATGGGCTATATCTTTTGACCTGTTGTCAGGCTAAATAAACGTCTTCTGGACTTGACAGAAACCTGTGGGGCTTTCCTCCTTTGATATACCATATCCCAGGGACACCCCAAATGACTTCTACTGGACTTGAACAAACATCCATTTTATCCTTTCATTAAATGATACATGCTTATGCTGCTATGAAGATCCTTGTTCAGGCACTTCCTATTATGGGATGACAACTCTCTGTCCCCGTCACCCAACTGTGCATCTGCATCGCTACCCAAGCTTCCAATGGGGACTAAGTGTTCATGCATGCATGTTGACTACCCTGTTGTCACCATCAGGAAACCACTTTTTTTACTTTTGATAAACAGACCAATTTTGCACCTACATTTTGCACACTTTACCAACCTACAAAATAATGGGAAGTTGCTATGCTGGAGTGCAGTGCACACAGGTGGGGAAAAGTAGACACACACTCTACACTCTAAAAAAAGAAGTGAAATAAAAACAGTTTGTGCTCTTAAAAGAATGTTTGTCATTGAAAAAAGTGACCTAGCCTTTCCTCCATTAGATCTTCCTTAAACACCCGAGTTCTTACAGCCCCCAGATAAAGCATTATTTTGCATAGACATCCACAGCCTGCCCAAAGCTATGGTCATTTGCATCCACCATTCCAGCCTTCTACCCCTACCAGGAAGAAATTTACCACTAGACACAGTAGGCTTGTGCCCATTGATGCCACAAGCTTTTCCCTGAATAGACAATGGTGTCATACTTGCCGCTCATCAGCAGCAAAAAGAGTTGTCTTATATAAAATGATTTACAGTCACAATATTGTAAGTCAGGTATAACTAGAACATTTTCTTTGTAAAGAAAGCGATCCTATCAGAGGGGGTCATTTGGGGAAATCAGGCATCGTGTGCCTGCAGGCTCCAATTGTGAACATGCATGCATATCTCTCATACAGAATAACTGGCTACCACCAGTGTGACACTAGGGCAGGGATGGACAAGTTAATATGAAATTCAGTAGCCCATCTGGCCAATACAGGAGCCAGCAATTTTTTTTTTTTTTTAGGGCCAGTTTGACAATTAGAGAAAACCTCAAAAGTTGGACGCCAGCTGTCATCTTTACAGATCATTGGCTACCTGGCTCCTCGGATTTGTCCAGTCCTGTGCTCGAGTCTCTGGGGATGGCACCTCATTCACTATGGGAGATGGCAGCACAAGCACCTCTCCTGATCGGCAGTTAATCACACCATGTACGTTTACATGTGGATAGCCACAGACAGATGTGCGCGCTGTCACCCTGTTGTCAACTTGCGTGGGCAGTGCACAGCGGCCTGTCCAGACCAAGCATTCAGCTGTTGAAGTTAAAACCACTGAGCTGCATTTTTATCCTAGGTTAGAAAGCCAGAAACTACTAAAGTCACTGAAGGAGCAGAACTGTTATAGCATTTGCAGCCATACAGCACTTGATATCTCCCATGGGCTGAATGACAGAAATCAGAAGATTCCTCCATCCACACTAAACAGCTTAAATGCAGGAATCTCCATTGTAACTTTTGAGCCAAAGGCAGTCCTGTTGGTACCAGCCAGCTTAACAAAAGTGAGTCGCGTTTGCTGCAGCTGTCTGAATACCCGAACAGTGACAAAATAAAAGGATGCAGCCACTATATGGCCAATAATTTTCCATTATGACGCTGACAGGGCCAACCCACGGACAGCCAAAATTAATATGTAATTCAGAAACCTACCTGTGCCATTCAGGAGCCAGCAGGATTTTTTTTAAAGAAGCCAGCTCCATTGACCGCAACTAAAGAAAACATCCCAGCTATAACTTTTAAGGAGCATTGGTGACTTTGCTTCTGGGATTTATCCAGTCCTAGGCCAACCCCAGCTCAAATTTAAGCAGGAACTGGCCAAAATACAAGCCATGCATGGTCAACTTTACTACTGGTTTGCAAAAGTAATAAAGACTTTAGTGACCAGTCATGGCAGTTTGGGACCTAGCAGGCAGAAAACATGCATGTTAGTTTGAAACCATAGACCCCCAACCACCACCCCCTTGACTGTGAAATCATCTTAATATAAAATTAAACAAAAAAAATAGAAACTGAAAAGACTTTAGAGCAGCGGCCTTTGAAATCCCAAGGTGGTTTAACTCCAGCATCCACGAAGAAACTAGACATCAGCTTTGGGTAGACTGGGACTTTATTAATATAACATTCCACAGTGACCAGAGCTATTGTCTGGCAATAAGGCTCATAACAAATGTTATTTCAGATATAAGAGATGAAAAATCACATGGGTGAAAATAATCACAAGGGCACGTAACACGGGCGCTATAGCTTAGTAAATTGAGCGTAGAGTCATTCCCCTAATAAAGTTTTTTCTACAGCTTCCAGATTTTAAAATGTTTAGATAGCACAAAGAGAAAACTTACTTTCTGAATTTTCTCAAAAAAGGTTTAAAAAAAAAAAAAAGTTTAAAGCCACACATGGGGAAGTCAGCTGACATATCACATGACCTACAGACAAGCAAATCTGAACTGCCTGACAGTTTGGCACCAAGAGCTGCCGAATTGCATCAAACAACATGCAATGAGTTGGGTCAGGGTCTATATATGAAAACATAACACAGGTAACATTCCAGTTACTTACTAAGCTGGGGGCAATGTAGATCACACTACTGGAATTGTGTTCATGGAGTATTTATGCAAGGTCCTTGTTCACATTTACCAGCAGCACACACTGACTGTATTTTGTTTGCTGAAAATACCCATTTTATTTTATAGATAATTAAAGCAGCATTCACCAGACAAAACAAGCAGCGAGTACTGGTGACAACAGTCCAGGTAGACCTCAGTGATACACTTTTAAAGGGTAATTATGGTTAAAAAAAATAAATATATGTACATTGTTTATATAATGCATTTCCATAAGTTATATCACATTCCTAATAACCATATCCATCTAGTAATTATCTTCAATAATTAAGTTAACTTAATTATTGAAGATGCCCATAGGATTGATTCCTTAATGCACTAAGGTAGCACTCAATACATAAAAGGAACTTTTTCAGGTAAGATTATCAAAAACAGCTCTAGTATGTATTCCTATTACTATCCTGTAATGACATCAGTATTGTATATGCTGGGACACAAGTAATTTTTCCTTAATATAGTAAAAAAATAAAAACCCCAGTGGTGAATAAATACCACCAAAAGAAAGCTCTATCTGTCCCCAAAAAAGGGTATAAAATTAATTTCAGTACAGCGCTGGATGACGGAATAAATGTCAAAGTACCGCAGCGCTGAATACTGAAAAATGGCCTGGATGGGAAGGGGGTTTAACACCGCGGATGTCAACTGGTTAAAGCAGGATGAGGATTCTAAACCCAAGAATACAATACAGAATATTGCAGCTCACCAGTTCTTAGATCTGGTGGCTCTATTAGTTTGTTTGTTTTTTATTCACCTAAATGGTTCTACTTGTAAAAGTAACACCCTTCCTGTTCTTGGGTGACAAGCACTCACTCAATGACTGTACAGTACCTGCAGGAGGAGCAGTGTTGTTACCCTAGGACCGGACTACAAGAACTTCTCTTCTCCAAAACATGTGTGGGTGGTTGGGGGGTGGGGGTTTCTTTAGCCACATAGAGAGTTGGAAACAATGTAACTAATAAGAGTCAGCACAGGACGTTAACAAGATTCATAACGAGGTCAGCAGGTTTTGTTTTTTTTGCACTTAAAGATATTACAAAATCGCTGTCAATGGTATATTTAACAGACCGAAAAATTAAAAGTTCATTGTTAAAGTTTACATACTCTTTATTAAAACTGGTGAGTGGAAGCAAATACTCAGTATACCAGGATTTGAACATTTTAAAAACATTAACCCTTGCAATGGGGCTACCCCTGCACTGCAAGAGTCAAGTGCTTGTTTCGGTCCCGGGGGCAGGAATAAAGAAGACACACTAACCTGATCCTTTGTCCCATGGCAGTGACCCTCCACCTCTTTACCCCTCCTCTCCGGCTGTGGAACGTACCTCGGCGTCCTCACATCCAATCCAAGTCTATGGACTTGTATTAGACGCGAGGACATCAATGGTGCTTCGATTGCTGAGGCCTGGGGGAGAAGAGGCCTAGTAGCGAGGCAGGACCAAGGATCAGGTGAGTATATCCTTTTATCTTTAGCCCCCTAGAACAAAACAAGCACTTAAGCCTTGCAGTGCGAGGGTAGTCCCACTGCAAGGGTTATTTTTTAAGATGCCCAGAGTTCTTCCTTAAAAGCATAGTCGACTTTTTGTAAAAAAAAAAAAAAGTTAATAAATGTTCCAATATTGGAAAAAAAAAATCAAAATAAATACATTTATAATTTTTTTGCATTGGAGCCTGCAAAGAATTGCAACTGCAATCAATGGATTGTGAGTACAATGCACAGCTTACTGCAGACTTTTTCCCCAGACCCAGGTCCATACAGGAGGTATGGATCTTCAGTTATGGAGCTGGAAAAAGTAATTAATGAGCTACAAGTATGGTGTCCTTACAGCACTAGTGTTTCATTGAAAACTACGAGTCCCTCTGGTGCAGTGGTAGTTTTTCCATTCCCAGATCCTGTGAATAGATGATGTGGTGTGCAGGTGGAGCAACACCAAATTTAAAAAATATATACAGAATGCCAAGTGGAAATAGACCACTCGGTTCAGTTAAGGGGGCAGTTTGAGGGTGGGGAAGCTGCAGAACGCCACCATGTTCAATGTTACACTCTAAATATGTGTGTATACGGAGGCTGCCATTGAAGACTTTCTTCTTAGTTGCTGACTGCAATAGTTTCTGAGTCACAAACCCAGAACACACATGCAGATCCGGGAATGCAAGCTCCCAACTCCACACTTGTTCCACATCAGTGACTCAAAATACTGAAGCCAGTGGATCAGAAATCACAGGTAAAAATAAAAAAATGGCAGCATCCATACTTCCTTAGCAAGGGTTTTCTTTCATTGCTGGATTAAAGGCTGAATACAAACTCATCAAAAATGCAAGTCCAAAATATCGATATTGCCAACATTGCATGTGGTCTTTATAAGGCCCTACATGTCATCTGGTGGGTCACACTGGGTTTTGCTGCCCCTAAACTATTTTAATTCTGGTCCGCGTTCCTCTACCTCGACTGCCTGCATAGAGCAACTCAACCCGTGCATGCATTTTTTGTTGTTGTTTTTTTATGATGGCCTCCGACGGTTCTGCCCTTCAAAATCCTTGCTCATTGACATAGGGATTATGGGCAGTTCCATGTTTCATTGGGAGCACCATTTTTATTCATTGCTCAACCCACAACAGAACATCCATACTGCCCACATCACGTCAAGTCTGCTGCAAAGGCTGCTGGGACAACAGTGCAGGAAACTGCAGCAACCTCACAAGTGGAGTTGTTGGTGGGCTTGTAATATACTGCTACACTTCGGCATTTCTTCACATCTGGAGCTATTGCGTTGCATCACATGACCCAAACCCTGGAAATTAAACCGATCAATTACACAATAAATAATTTATATCTGTACACATGTATCTATTACTGCCTGATGCCTATAAGCCGTGCGTTTTCAAAAGGAGCCTGCAGTTCATCTTGAAATAACCTTCAGACATATATCAGATCTACAACAAAATGTGCAGATTAGTTCTCTTAACAGAAAAATATAAAAGGTTGCTGTTGTCAATACTTTGCCTCACATGAGCCATCAATGAAGTTCCAGATGATGAAAGACTATTCACTGATGGACAAAGTACACGTTGGGTCCATTCAGGCCTTGGTGCCCTAGTGTGTTGAATTAATGCATGTTAACCTGCATTGGATTAAGGCAGCCGTGCAAATGAATGGGGTAGCAAAGCACCAAAAAGAGACATGCATCAATATTTTGCAACGCAGTACACCACAATGCACAACGTGCACTGCAATGAAAATGTATGGGAGCTGCACTGTCTTTGTACATAAGGGTGCCATTCAAATGAATGTGGGCACCATACCTCCTAACTCTCTGAGATAAGAAAGAAAGACACCTTCCAGCAAACTTTGAGCAGACAGAATCTGGAGTAGTTGCTCATAGCAACCAATCAGCTTCTCTCTTATTTTTTAAAGCTTAAAAATGAGAACTATGGGGTCAGGGCTTTTCCCCATAGTTCTCCTTAGGGTAACGGGAAGACACAAACTAGCGTCCTCCCGTCACCCTAAGCTCAGTATACCGCGAGCTACAGCTCACGGTATACTGAGACGCCGGAGCGGATCCCGACATCGATGTCGAGATCCGCCCAGCTGCGTGAGTGACAGCTGGCTCTGCCTATCTAGAGGCAGAGCCAGCTGTACCCGCCCCCTCCCATTCCGCCAGTCAGCGCTGGCGGATCGGACCGGGGAGGGGGGAATCCATCCCCTCCCCTGTCACGGCAGAGAGCCGTGACAGGATCGAGAAGTGAGCGAACACCGGTATGTGTTCGCTCACCTCTCGATCTACTGAGCTGACCTGCGACAGTCTCATTGTCACAGGTCGGCTAGAACTATGAGGCGAGTGAAAATCACTCACCTCATAGTTCTCCTTTAACTAAAAACAAACTGAAAAGAGAAGCCAATTGGTTGCCATGAACAGAGGTTTCAGATGCTGTCTGCTCCAGTTTTGATAAATACCCCCAACACCAATGTATTTAGACAGACAATGAACATTCCCCCAGTTGTGAGGACCATTAAGAATTTATATGCCAAAAATATTTGGTAAAACCCTATTATTGTTAACATTTCCTTGATACTGGCTTTTGAAAAAAGCAAACAAGATAATTAAGCAATGCAAAAGGTTTGAAGTGCAGAATAACATTCTTGGTAGTTAAATAGAAGCTATTTAAAGATATCTGTGCATCAGACCAAAATGAGGGACAACTGAGGAGGAAAAAAGGGACAGAGGAATTTCTAAATGAGGGAACGTTGGGTGGTATGGAGACCGCAACGCACTGCAGTGGAAAAGGGTGTTCACTTACCAAGTGCCTAGACCCCGGCTTCACTACCCTGAAAGAACATTAACATTGGTTTGCAAGTAAACACTGACTCAGTGGAATATTGGGGCATGACATCAAGCTGATGAAGTCATCCAACACCTTCTATAAGCTGATTATATCATCTTCTGGCACCCTTAACCCCTCATGCCCCTCATGGACTTTTTGCCATGAAATATTAGAATACCGGTATAACATAAAGCGACACAAAGCTTAAATTGCATTTCCTATTTTGCAGTCAAGCTTCAGAAAACCCCACAATATGTTTGTGTTCACCTTCACTCAGCATCCCAAAAAATTATTGAAAAAGATTTTTTGTCTTTCTAGATGTTTCCTTGGAGCAGGCTCTGGGTGAGCTACTCTGAACAATTTCAAAGTGAAAGTGAGGAGTGACAAGCCAGGGAGACACCGAGCTTCTCCATATTAACATAGGTCTCAATATTTAACCCTTCATTAGGACAGACAGTGTTCAAATCTAGACTGCAACTGATAATGGGTCCTGGCAGCACAGTACAGACATGAACTCCCCAGCCCACTCTTTACCATTACATAGAAAACTACAAGTTTGGAGTTTTCAGAAAAATTAAAAACGTAAGCAGTTTAGATATTTTTGAGTTAAGCTATGTGAAGAACAAAAAGTATGTGTTAGCGCAATTTGGCTGCAAAAGTGGAAATACACTTTAAGATGCTCCTTCCATAGGCCAATAGGTCATGTGTATTATGGTTCCTGCTGAAAGAAGAACTCCGGCAGAATAAAGCTTGACCCTTCCAGTAGGGTTGCCCCCGCACTGCAAAGGTCACACGCTCCTTTTCGTCTAGGGTTTAAAAGAAAGCTATACTCCCCGTGAACCTCGGACCCACTTGGCTGCTAGACCGGTCTCTGCAGCCTCTTCTCTGGCTGCATATGTCCCACAGTGTTCTCAAGTCCAATACACTATATTAGCCGTGATGACATCACAGGTTCTTAGACCGCCGGAGCCCAGGGGGAGAAGAGGCTGCAGAGGCTGTTCTTGCAGCCAGACAGGAGCCAGGTTTGGGTGAGTATATCTTTGTTATTTTACAACCGAGATGAAAACACTTAACCTTTGCAGTGCCAGGGTAGCCCAAAGGGTTAATTCTTTAAAATGTGCACCCCAGTACTATTTTCTGATAACTTGAGCTTGGCTCCTGTGTTTAAAGGGCTGTGTTAGGATACAACAATCACTATAAACTAGGAAAAAACTAAGACAGAACAGGACACAGGGTGGTTGCCCTCCACCACTGGTATGGGGTTGTCTTTCCAATTCAATATATAACCTTATCACAGCTCAGAGGCAGGTGTTGGATGTCCGCTATACATATAAATCTTTATTGAAATTAAAAGGGAGTCCATCAATATGGCCCACAGACTGTCATTTCTACACACAACAAACTGCAATCTACCTCTCCAACACTGCATTGACCTAATGTAAGGGAAACTTTGAGGTGCTTTAGGTACCAATAAGATAAATAAGATGCAGTGATAACAAATGTTATATGATGTGTGTCTCCAAGGCCGGATTTACCATTGGGCAGAGTAGGCACGTGCCTACAGGCACCCTCCATATAGAGGTGCCATGCAGGTGCCTAATTCCTAGTGTTGCGTCAAGATATAACACCGGCAATGGAAAGGAGGGTGCATGCCGCACAAAATGCACCCTCCTGCTCCAAGACCAGCGGAGACTACAATAACATCAGCCTTCTGCAAACACAGGGGGAAGGGCCCCCGGCGCTGAGTAAGGCTGTCCTGTAAAATGCCTAATGCCTGATGCGTAAAACACCCGGACCCTTCTCTACCTATGTAAAAGCCGGAGGGGCCCGCAGCAGGTAAAAGCGCAAGCTCAGGCTTAACAGATTTCAACTCATGCCTACATGCTCACGAAATGGAAATCCGGCCCTGTGTGCCTCAGCTGACCATAGCATAATCAGAACACACTAAAAGGTCCCCACAGACCTTAAGATTATCGTACGATAACCGCGGGAAATCCCCGCGATCGTACGATTATCGTAAGGTGTGTGGAAGCCGTGCGACCTCTACTACTGTAAGGTCGCACGACTTTAAACTTACGAACATGTTTCAAAACCCGCTGAGCATCGTACCATGTTCGGCGGGTCTGTAGCATTTCCGTAAGATAAAAGCCGGACGGGCCGGTGTGCGCAAGCGCACACTGCCCGTTCGGCATTGCGGTCATCGGAAGCCTGCCCCTCAGGGGGCGTGGCTTGCGATCATCACAAGTACGATCTGCCTATGCAAGATTTTTTAAGTACCTTACAACCATCGCAAGACAAAAGACTTGCAATGGTTGTAAGGTGTATGCCCAGCCTTAGAGAGGTACAGTATTCAAGTCAAAATGTTTTTAAGCCTTTTCAAATGCTGATTAAATCACTTACAATGGATGCTGCTTCTTCATATGTAAAAGTTTTAGTTTCCTGCAAAATCCGCTGGACCCTTATGCACTGGCCCTGATATTCTGTTTTAGGGTGACTCCTTTCCCTTGCAGGGTTTCCCTGTCCTTCCTTCTGGAGGGTGGCTACTTTTGTTCCCCATGCTCCCTGTGTGTGTTGTAACGTAGCCACTGCTCCAAGCTCACTCCTGTGATGGACTACAATCTCAATACCAATCAGTAAACTAAACGTGAGATTGTAGTCCATCACAGGAGCGAGCTTGGAGCAGTGGCTACGTTACAACACACACAGGGAGCATGGGGAACAAAAGTAGCCACTCTCCAGAAGGAAGGACAGTGTCAGCACCAATTCAGAGATGATTTGATCTACAGGATCCTTTTGTAAACTAATCTACTGTTGCTGTACGCTGTAGCAATGTATTCATGGAGCCTTATAAACCTACTGAAAGGTCTACTGTAAAGTAGCATTGTGTGTGGCAAAGCCCTATTTTTTGCGTTTGCAGTGGAACAGAACGCTGGCAAAGTTTTGCCACGCGTTCAATCGCACAGCGGGCGGGGGAGGGGGGGGTGGAAGCGGTGTCATTGAATACAATGCCCCGCCACGCACCCCTCCCACCCCAAAATGCGGGGGGGAGGGGGGGGATGTTTCTCAGCGATCGCGGTGCGTTCCTGCAGCTACCACTCAGGAACGCACGCGCTTTCGGTGTGAACAAGGCCTCAAACGCCCAAACTTTTTTTCTATAATGAATAGTAATAAAAGTATCCGTTTCCATTTTTGCCCAAACACTTACAATCATGTTTATATACATAGTTACATAGTATTTGAGGTTGAATAAAGACATTAGTCCATCAAGTCCAACCTATTAGGATCTCATTCTAGGAGTACCTGTACCCCTGTATATTACGGTCCTTTAAGAAATCGTCCAAAAGTTTCTTGAACAATTCCACATTATTTGCTGAAATCACCGCCTGCGGCAGTGAGTTCCAGACCCTAACTGATCTTACTGTGATAAACATCTCCAACTCTCTCAGCCTGGCTTCCCTCAATATCCTGTCCAGTACAAGATCTCAAGGGAGTCTCCAGCAGCTTAGAGAAGGAAGAAGAGGATTGCCTTGCCTTGCTGTGTGTTTGTGGATACACACACAGCCTACTAGCACACACAAGGGTGGCTCCAGAGGAGAGTGCAAGGGAAAGAAGTCATCCTAAATAAAACAGGATATCAGGGCCAGTGCTCAGCTGATTCTGCAGGAAACAAACTTAAATATCAAGAAGCAGCATCCATTGTAAGTGATTTTATCAGCATTTGAAAATGTTTAAAAACCTTTTGACTTTAATATATTAGTTAAATTGGTACCTGATCAGTGGACAGGTAACTGCTACAGTTCACAATAAACCTAGAGTGCAAATGCGCATAACCTGAGATTATGTAAGTGGACTGGTGATGGCTTTGTCATTGGTCCAAACCATCCACAGGAGCTCAGCCTGAATCCAAGTCAGAGGCTGTTGTAGCTCAGGCCTCACTGTGTTAGGTTACACACAGCTGTGGGGAAGCCCACTGCTGTGCAACCTAACATAGCTGTCAAAAGCCGGATGAAGCACCGCCTGTTAATAACTCGGCCCATGACAGGTTACACATTGGGGAGGATTTTACCGCTGCATGTAATTAACCATCCATGACCTGTTAGAAGCCGGTCTGAATGGAGAAAAAGCTGTCAGCTTCAGAGTTGACACTTGCCTCCCTGGACTGCACATCCCCGCGCTTGACCCCGGGGGGGTTTGGGGAGGGGCAAAAGCTGCAGGGACCAGTCTAGCAGAAAGGCGGTACCATAGCTCAGTTGGATATTTCTTCTTTATTTGTGACCCGAGACCAAAATGAGTGGTTAATGCTTGCACTGAAAATACTGGTGTTCTTTCATTCCACCAATAGGCCCAAACATAGAAGGAACATTACTTCTTCTAAACTGTCCATTGATGAACACAAAAAGGTCAATTGTTATATACTTTCACTTTGCCTATTTGTGGCTGAAATTTGTGTTTGACCTAGAAAGTAACACCAAGAAGAAAACAGAACGGCAAAACTGAACTCCGGGCACAAAACGTTTCACGTCAAGCTAATCCTCAATAGTCACAAAGGGGAGAAATCCATTCTGTGATCACCAAATGCCTTCACAAACCCAGATTATTACTTTGCAACAAGTCATTTTATTTGTGTAAGTAATCATCACTGTGCTGCACACAACCTGTGTGAAGAGCAGAGCTGTGGGAGGGGCCCAGCAGGCTCCACCCACTACAGACTGCCTGCAAAACCAACAGGAGGGGGCGGAGACAAGACCAGTCAGCCTGCAAGGAGAGAGAGCAGCAGTGAGCGGTCTTTATTACAGGAGGGGCGGGTCACTAGACCAGTCACCCTGCACAAGGAGAGAGAGCAGCAGTGACCAGTCTTTATTACAGGAGGGGCGGGTCACTAGACCAGTCACCCTGCACAAAGAGAGAGCAGCAGTGAGCGGTCTTTATTACAGGAGGGGCGGAGATAAGACCAGTCACCCTGCACAAGGAGAGAGAGCAGCAGTGAGCAGTCTTTATTACAGGAGGGGCGGGTCACTAGACCAGTCACCCTGCACAAGGAGAGAGAGCAGCAGTGACCAGTCTTTATTACAGGAGGGGCGGGTCACTAGACCAGTCACCCTGCACAAAGAGAGAGCAGCAGTGACCGGTCTTTATTACAGGAGGGGCGGGTCACTAGACCAGTCACCCGACACAAGGAGAGAGCAGCAGTGACCAGTCTTTATTACAGGAGGGGGGCGGAGACAAGACCAGTCACCCTGCACAAGGAGAGAGATCAGCAGTGACCAGTCTTTATTACAGGAAGCTCCGAGTCTCACACTGGATTACTGCACAGACCTGGAGGAGGTGCACAAAGCTCACCAAGATACAAGAAGAATACACATGACTCTTGTATACAGAAAACATCTGCTTATCCAGAACACACTCACGCATTGTAGACATGTAAACTCCGACTCAGCTTTAACATGTCCGCAGCGTGTTCATAGGCCGTGTTTACCGTTGGGAAGTCTCCTTTTAATCAATACTTTCAAACTGGTCGTTTGTGTTTCTAATTTAAACAAGTGAATATTTCTCAGCTTAGTCATCACTCACTCGACTACTTTCAGTTTTTAGCCTCAAGGAAAACAGAAGGAAGAAAAGAACGCCGGTTCAAAGAGTCTACCTGGAAATCTTTACAGTAATTAGATGTTTACAACGGTGAAAAGACCGCTTCGGGCAAACTCTGGCCCCTCCAGTGGAGGCGAACTACAAATCCCAGCATGCATCTGTCTCCGGGAGTCATGCCTGTGGCTGGGAGAATCTTGCAATGCCTTGTGGGATTTGTAGTTTCATAACAGTTGCAGGGATGGCGGTTTCCCACCCCTGCTTTACGTTCATAGGACAGAAAATAAACACTTTAGGAGAAAGTATCATAACAGTATATAATGCGAATGTATGAAAAGATTTCTCTGTACTGGGAAATACAATTCGCTGCCTTCAAAGTGTGTGTCAAGCCAAAGCTTTGTTTGCTCTTAGTTTCGGATGGTGTGGGGTAAGGATAGAATCAGTGTCTGGGTTTTACTGCTATCCACGGCAGGATTTCAACTCACTTCCTGTTCTGCTGACAATGTTTTACAAGACAGGAAGTGAGAGTTCCCTCCCCACAGCAACACAGACAGGAGTACAAATGCTTATTTCTTTATTACAGTAAGGGGAGGCTAGATCCACCCCCCCCCGTCTGACCCCCCCCCCCCCCCCGTCAGGTTTGTGTCTATGTCTGTTGCAGATATTTTCTCACTCTGTCTGATAAAATTGATATTAGTGGACAGGAAGTTAAGGAAAGTCTAAAAGAGCCCCAGATAGCAGGAAAAAGAAAAAAGACAAGGGTTCTAACTAGGGTTGCCACCTTTTCTTCAAGCGAAACCCAAACACTCTAGCGACGCGCGGACATTTTTTTGGGAGAATGGGTGGTGGCTTATTCATATATGAATAGTGCCGCCCATTCATATGTAAATATCCCACTTGAGACTATTTTCAGTGCGGGACCAGTAGTCACTATCTTAATTTTGGTTGCCCCTGTCTGCCTGACATCTTGTGTCCGGGTTTCTGCTGCCATGAAACCCGGACACAGCATTCAAAACCCGGACGGTCCGGGTGAATCCTGGACAGGTGGCAACCCTAGTTCTAACCCTCCCTCACTATCCAAAATGTTAAAAAGTTTGGCGTGATGTACAAATTTAAAGCCCCACCACAGGCAAAAATAACTACCCCTGCAGTGCCCCTCCCTCCACATGACAAGGGCTACATGCTCATTAGGTCTAGGCATGGAGGAAAAGGAAGTAATACTTACCTTATTCCTCGCCCTGGCAGACTCCCTCCATGTGAGCGACCGATCCACCGAAGCCTTGTCTGTCTGGCGGTCGCACTCTGACAACATCAAGTACAGTGCAAGACTAATACAGATGCATTGCCTGCCAGGAATGCTAGGGACCGCCCACAAAGAAACGCGTCAGTGAGAAGAGAATATGATTCTGTTTGCACCAGAGTAAGGTAAGTATTACAGGTTATTCCTTTAACCCTAGACTCAATGAGCATTTAACCCTTGCAGTACGGGGGGAGGACGGGGCCACTGCATTGTACTTGCCGACATCAGCATGTGACCACCAGCCAGGGCGCCGGACGAACAAGGCTTTGGTAGACCGGTCGCTCACATGGAGGGAGCCAGCCAGAGCGAGGCAAGTATTACCCCTTGTCCCTCTACCCCTAGACCTAACAAGCATTTAACCCTTGCAGTGCGGGGGGGGGGGCAATACTGCAAGGGCAATTTTTTTGTTTTTCTTGGTGTTCACCTTCAAAGCAATTGTGTTTCAAAGTAATGGTCATAGAAAAATATTTATACTTTATATCATGTTGTTATGATAAAGTAAAAAAAAGTGTAACAATAATAATAATAATAATAATAAATTGCAAAAGTTTTTTTTTTTTTTTCAAAAACTTTCCAACAAAGTGTAATTCTAATAATTAAAAAGAAATACTAAAATAATAAATTATAAAAATACAATAACGATAATATTGTTATTAATATTATTTTCCCCCACAACTAAAGAAAAACAAAACCAAAAAAATAAAAAAATAAAAAAAGCGCAGACACTGCACAGTCCTTGACCACTACAAATCCCAGATAGCCAGCAGAAAGCTGCTACTCCTACAAGAAATGACAGTTTGCATTTGCAAAAGGTTAAAGCAGCAAAAGATGAATTCTGATTGGTCGCCATCAGCCGTCTCGCTTCCTGTACGTTTGTTTACATACGTTATCACTCCAGACAGTTCCTCAGCAGGTACAGGTCCAACACTTTCCGCAGCCTGCTTTACAGCTCCAAAATATTTTCAATCTTCCTTACAATAACATTTAAAAGAACACTTTAGCATCATAACAAACACTGCTAAAGTCAAAGCATACAAAACTAAACAAAACCGTGCAACTCAATGAGGGAAAAAAAACAACAATAAAAAGCACCAGACACAAACTTTCCCTCAACGGGAAAGCCGCCACTCAGCTTTCCAATTTTCATTTATTAAGCTACGTGGAAAAAATTAATGCTAGACGACGATTGGTTGCTATAGGCCTAGTTGAGGTAGAACTTGTCTTAGACTCTTAATAAGGAAAAGTGTTTATGTTACCCATAGCAACCAGACACTTCCTTCCGTTATCCATCCTACCCTGCTATAAGGACTCTGATTGGTTGCTATGGGCAGCACAGACTCCTTTGCAACACTTTTATACGTCCGGCCTAATCCGTGCCCAGCTAAAATTCAAATCCCGCAGCAGAAACGGCATAGTTTGGGTTAAACAGCGGCCTGGTTGCTATGGCAATATGGCAAATATCAACCACACACACTCGCCTCCTCCCTCTTCTGCTGGCTTTATATACATATATTTTCCAAGTAAACATTTCCCTGTCTGCGTTTCAATTCTCCACTATTCCTAGAAGGCCGGGTACCAGACAGACGATCATGCTCCACATAGCAGAGCCGGCTGCACAGGCCAAAGTGGGATGGGTCACAATGAGCCCAAGAACGCAGCCATAGATATTACACTATGTACGCAGGAAGTGGGCATAATTGGGAGGGGTGCGTTCAACTGATAGCGTTGAACTGCCTGCAGAGCTTTGAATAAGCAGCAAATTAAAAAAAATAAGACACCCATTGCTACAACAATTTTGCTAAAACAAAAGCGACCCTGTCTGGGGGAACGGGAGGGCTGAGGATGTTGCAATTGATACTTCAGCATCCTATCCTGTTATCCAATGGGGGGGAAAACAACAAAATAACAAATGCAACAGCCAAAGCATCAGCTACAAACATGTACATTGTTTCAGAAGAGAAAACAAAAACACACAAATGATACATCCAGCATCACACAAGCCATCACAAGGGAGCAGCAGTGCAGCCGGTCTCATGCAAATGCATTGCAAACAAGGATGCATGGTACAACTATGGGCAGCATCTCCTTGTAGCAAACAGGGGCTGGCGTGCAATGTGCCTTTTATTGGGTTGCTATGCGCATATGCATGAGACAGGAGATGCTCTGCCTGCATAGGCCCTGTGGCTAGGATGCAGTCTATACAGCCATCTACCCAGCATTATGGGGGGGTGGTGCCAGCGTAGGGTGTGTGCTTTAGAAGGGAGGTGAAGGGATACAAGGGAGGGGAGTTGAGGGAGGGGAGGCAAGGGGGGGGGACTTACATGGATGCAAGAGGTATATAGGAGCTGTGCCTGCAGGAGGAGGAATGCCACCGGGGCTTGGGGCCTAGAGGTGGATAGCAGCCAGCTGAAGCCACACCATCACCGAGGGGAGCATGAGAGGGAAGGGAAAGGAAAGAAGGAAGGAGGGGGGAGGAGAGGAGAGCAGACAGAGAGAGGGGGAGAGGGTGGGAGGAGGAAGAGGGGAAGGATAGGGCTGCTGCTTGTAGTATTGCTGCTGCTGCAGATTCAGCCCATTGATTGCATGGAGGGATGGGAGGATCCGGTTGCTGCTTGGCTGGAGGCTGGTGGTGGTGCTGCTGCTGTCACCTTGCTGACACCCTGAGGTGCTGCTGCTGCAGGATTGCTGGATGAGCTGTGCAGGCTGCTCTCAGCCCTGGATCATCCTCCTAGAAGAGGATCAGCTGCCCCCAGTGCTGTGTCTGCCTTTGCTCTTCCTCTCCTGGTTGCACACACACAGTGTAGACTGTCTCTTCCTCCCCTGCACACAGTGATCCTCCTCCTGCCTTCTCTCTTCCTTTCTCCAGCCTCTCTCTGTCTATGTGTCTCCCTCTTCCACCCAGCCTGCTGATGACCACTGGGTCCTACCGCCCTGCAGCCTGCTCATGGTGGGGAGGAGTCTGCTCTCAGTGTGGATGTGCAGACAGGTGAGCTTTAACCTCTCAGCTGCTGGGCTTCAAGGAAACCCAAAGACTGCCCTCTAGAAAGACGATGTCCTTGGTTTTTTTTTTGGGTGCTTGCTACAAAATTACAATTTTGTTTTTGATTAATTTGGGGTTTAAACATTTATAAACATTTACCAACAAGGGCCCGGTTACACTTGTGTGTTATGTAACGTGTTAACGTGTGTAGCTTTAAGAAACCAAATTCTTTTTTTGCTATCCAATGCGTCCATGCATGTAACATGTATAGTGTTGCACTAACCCTCTCGGTAAGGAGTCTATTCCTTCAATGCATAGATGTAAATCGTCCTTTAAAACTCTGGACTGGATGAGGATTATGGCAGATGGTGGTCCAGGGATCGGGATGCTGAGGGGTACAGCACAACTTGTTGGTATATCTGTAAAATGCGGTTTGGGGCATCTTGAAGAACCTTGTGGTGTATTTTTTAATCACTTGTGGCAGTTTTTTTTAGCAGTTACATATATCTGGACATGATGATTAGGTGCATTGGTCCTGATTTACTAATATATACAATTTGGCTTTAAATAAAAATAGAAACTCTACAGTTGTCAAATCAGCCAATTTCACTAACAGACTTTCAGAAACACGTCATAAGACACTGGAAAATGCTCACCAAGGAGCATAAACACATTCATTCTCAATCATATCTTCTGAGTATATGCTGAATCCTGCAGCATACTAAATGTATCACAACTGCGTTCATCAGTCTTTCTCATACTTGTTAACCCAGAGGAACCCTTGAAATAATTTTCAGGTCTCAAGAAACCCTTCGAAAGTCCTCGGGGGTCAGTGTCTCCATTACATTGGTGGTCATCGGGAAGAAAGCCCC
>NW_017306280.1:2716611-2754150 GCF_000935625.1 Nanorana parkeri | reverse complement strand
GGTGGGCACGGGGAAGAAAGCCCCCCCCCCCCCGCCCTTACGGTGGTGGTCCGAATGCCACCCTTATATTAGTGGTCAGGGAAGAATGTCCCTGTTACAGTGGTGGTCGGAATGCCACCCTTACATTGGTGGTTTGGAAAAATATCCCCCTTAGAGACAGCTAAAAAGATCATTGGTGTCATACTAATGGCTCTGCACAGTGGGGTTGGCCCCGGAACTATGCAGACACCACATAGGAGGTCAATCCACCGCAGCTCAAGGAACCCCTAATAACCTCTGGAGGAATCCTAGGGTTCCATGGAACCCTGGTTGGGAATTGCTGGTATACAAGCATGTTTTATTCTAATTAATCCCACATCTGATATTGGTGCCTTAATAATAATGGCCACACATGGGCAGATTTAAATCTTAAAAATGCATTCAGGCACCCTAACTATTAACAAAAATGTATCTTATTTGTGTATCACTCGGCTGTAAATCCTCAAATCATCTCTGAATTGGTGCTGGCACTGTCCTTCCTTCTGGAGGGGGGCTACTTTTCTTTGCCATGGCCCCTGTGTCACAGCTCCAAGCTTGCTCACTTGATGGACTACAATCTCATGTTTAGTTTACTCATTTGTATTGAGATTGTAGTCCATCACAGGCGCGAACTTGGAGAGGTGACCGCTTTACAACACACACAGGGACCAGGGGGAACAAAAGTAGACGCCCTCCAGAAGGAAGGACAGAGTCAGCACCAATTCAGAGATGATTGGAGGATTTACAGCCGAGTAATGCACAAATAAGATACATTCTTGCTAATAGTTAAGGTACTTGAATGCATTTTTAAGATTTAACTCCTGAGTTTAGTGTCACTTTAACTGACTTCTGCAGAACTGGTATTTCTGGGACTAACATTTCTGGCTAATGGGCATTAACATGTATTTGTGTGACTTTGAAGGGGCACCAAGAAAAAGCTGTGTGGATGCACTTTAGTGCTGCAGCACATATTTTTTTCTAATGGGATGTCATAGTCCTACTTTAAGTTCATAATATGCTTTGTAAATATGTATTGTGTACCAAGCTGGTGCACGGTTGCCTACTTTATCCAGGGACAACTCCAGGCTTAAATTAAACCTGTGCATTGTCCATGCCACTTAAAGCCCATGCCCAGCTTGACAAAAGAATAAATAAAGCACTGCCCAGCTACTTGTATAAATAATCAAGCAGCTTTGGCTTCAATACTCCCCTTATCTCTTGCATTGTCCCCCACCGACTCATCTGCTCACCAATCCAGCGTTGCACCTCTTTCTGAGCCGAATGACACCTCCTATATGGAGGGTGGGCTCTTGACGCTCTGTGCTCACAGGAGAATATTGTAGCGAGAGTGGCGCCATGTCATTACATGCCCATTCTCTGCAGCATTAAGGTTCTTCCTGGAGGTTGAAGAGGAGCTGTGACACGACCAGATCAGAACAGGAACACTTGGAAAAAGGGTATGTATATAGAGTCAGGGATGCTTTAAAGGACGGGGAAAATAGGAAGGGATCCCAAGCCTGTAGTTGGACTTTAAAGAGGAACCCCGGGCATGTACAAAATAAAAGTAACACTAAACTCAGGAGTTGAATCATAAAAATACATGCAAGTACCAAAACTATTAACAAAAATGTATCTTCAAATCATCTCTTAATTGGTGCTGACACTGTCCTTCCTTCTGGAAGGTGTCTCCTTTTGTTCCGCCTGGTCCCTGTGTGTGTTGTAAAGTAGCCACCGCTCCAAGCTCACTCCTGTGATGGAGTACAATCTCTTTACAAATTAGTAAACTAAACATAAGATACCTTACCCCTGCACTGTATAAGCTATGTTGTATGTTACACTCCTTATGCCTGCACTGTATAAGTTATGTTGTATGCTACACTCCTGACCCCTGCACTGTATAAGCTGTGTTGTATGTTACACTCCTTATGTATATCTCAGACCTTGTCTCAAAATATCACCCTAACCGTCCACTTCGCTCTTCCCTAGACCTCCTGCTTTCCAGCTCCCTAGTCAACTCCTCCCATACTCGCCTCCAGGACTTCTCTAGAGTCTCCCCCATCCTCTGGAACTCTTTACCCCAACCTGTCCGTCTATCTCCCACCCTGACTGTCTTTAGGCGTTCCCTGAAGACTCATCTCTTCAGGGAAGCCTTTCCCTCCTCAACCTAACCGCTGAACAATCACATTCTCAAACAATTCATCCCCACACAGCTACCTCCTCATGTATCATTTCCTCCTCCTCTTTCAGATAGTAAGCCCTCAGGGGCAGGGCCCTCCTTACCATCTTGTCTATAATTGTATTCTAATTGTAATGTCTTCCTTACATTGTAAAGCGCTGCGCAAACTGTTGGCGCTATATAAATACTATGTAATAATAATAATGTTGTATGTTATAATCCTGACCCCTGCACTGTATAAGCAATGTTGCATGTTACACTCCTGACCCCTGCACTGTATAAGCTATGTTGTATGTTATACTCCTGACCCCTACACTGTATACACTATGTTGTATGTTATACTCCTGACCCCTGCACTGTATCAGCTATGTTGTATGTTAAACTCTTGATCCCTGCACTGTATAAGCTATGTTGTATAATTTACTCCTGACCCCTGCACTGTATAAGCTATGTTGTATGTTACACTCCTGACCCCTACACTGTATAAGCTATGTTGCATGTTACACTCCTGACCCCTGCACTGTATAAGCTATGTTGTAAGTTGAACTCTTGATCCCTGCACTCTATAAGCTATGTTGTATAATTTACTCCTGACCCCTGCACTATATAAGCTATGTTGTACATTATACTCCTCACCCCTGCACAGTATAAGCTATGTTGTATATTATACTCCTCACCCCTGTACTGTATATACTATTTTGTACATACTATTAAGCAATGTTTGCCAGCTTTATGTCAATTGCATTGGATGTGTAATTGGTGTTTATTACCGTATCCTCTGCAAGATCCGTTGGGTTTCTTTAAATAGACTGTACGGACAAAAAGTTGTGCAGGTAAAGTATGTTGGGCTGCGCTAGCGAGAGACTCTGTCAATTTCCCCTGACTGATCTCTTTAAAAATGACAGTTTGAATCCGATTGGCTGCTGCGGACCAATACATGCAGTTTTTATGAAAGATGCTGAGGCCTGTGGGACAGGTGTAATACAAACACAATAGTTCAGCCTTGTTCCTATGTGCACGTTAAGGAATGTGGCAGTTGCTGGTTCTACCGCTATAGCTGTGTATGAGTTTGTGCCGAGGCTTTGCACACGAATCTGGGTCACCACTAACCAAATGACGTTCTTTTAATAGCAAATTATTCAGAATTTGAACACGCTGTCTCGACCTCTGACCAAACTCAGTGCAGTTTGTAAAAGTCGATAAGAAAAAAAAACAATGATATTGTGATGCACTTGGCTTTATGTTCCATTCATTAGCACTTCATCTGCACGTAGCTACAAACAAAAAGGCTCGCTCAAAGCAGCCAATCAGATTTCATCTGTCACTTCACTGCCGTAGGAAAAGAGGATCTGGTTGGTTGTTATGCGCAAATGACGGGCATATTTTTGCTATGGTGGTTGAATTTTAATTACTGTGAAAAGTTAAAGAGGAACTCCAGGAGTTAACAAAATTAACCCTTGCAGTGGGACTACCCCTGTACTGCAAGGGTTTAATGGCCAGTTTGGTCTAGGGGCTAGATTAACCACTTGCTGTCTGGAGAAATTTCTTCATTTTTGCACACACATGATAAAATCAGAATTTTTGGCTAGAAAACAGCTTAAAACCCCCAAACAATTATATATTTTCTGAAAGCAGAGGCCCTGTACAATAACAAAAATACTAGTTGAGATTTTTATGTCTCATGATATTTGCACAAATGAGGTGCAAAAACTGAATTTAATAACCTTTTTTTTTTGGTAAAATGTAAAAGATAGTAGGGGTGCACCGATACGCATACTAGCATTGGTGTCGATGCCGAGTATTTGGGCGAGTACTCGTACTCGGTCAAATGCTCCGATGCCTAGCCCGATACTTCCTGTATCAGGAAGCCGGGCAGCGCATCATTACAAGCTGCATGGCTTCCTGATTGGCCAGGAAGAGAGAAAGAGAGCATGGAGCCGGCTTCCCGGCCAATCAGGAAGCCGGGTGCCGCGTCATTACATGGCGCCCAGCATCCTGATTGGCCAGAAAGCTGGCTCCATGCTTACTTGTCACATAGTGACCTCCTCATGTATCACTTGCCCCTCCCTTTTAGATTGTAAGCCCTGACGGGCAGGGCCCTCCTTACCATCTTGTCTTAAATTGTATTGTGACTGTAATGTCTTCCTTATATTGTAAAGCGCTGTGCAAACTGTGTAAATCCTGTATAATAATAATAATAATAGTGACGAGAAGCATGGGGATGGCTTCCCTGCTAATCGGGAAGTCGGTAGTAATGCTTTACACGCCGCCCAGCTTCCCGGCTAATCAGGAAGCCAGGTGGCGAGTCATTTCACGCTGCCTGGCTTCCTTAATGGGACTTCCGGTATCGGTATCCGCGAGTACTGAATACCAAATATCAGTACTCGTACTCAATACCGAAATACCGGGATCGGTGCATCCCTAAAAGATAGGGTTACATTAAGAAAATAGATACCAAACATGTGAAGTGTTATAATTGCTTGTGCCCGTGCATTGGCGAAAAATTATGGTACTCAAAATTGTCCCTGCGTTTGGGGGTTTTTACGTCATTTTCAGGCCTAAAATGTGGAATATAACAAGGGTGCAAAAATGGAAAAAAGGGCCTCAGTCATGAAGGGGTTAAAAGCCTTTACTGCTCATCAGTTTAGAGTTAACAGAAAATGATGGACCTACAACCCCATTTCCAAAAAAGCTGGGACACTTTGTGAAATCTACATAGAAACAGAATGCAATGATTTGCAAATCTCATGAAGCCGTTTTTTATTCACAATGGAAAATAGAAAACATCAAATGTTTAAAATGAGAAAATGTACCATTAAAAAAAAAAGGTAATTTTAAGATTAATGTCAGCAACATGTCTCAAAAAGTTGGGGCAGGACCATGTTTACTAAGGTGTAGCATCCCCTCTTCTTTTAACAACACTCTGTAAACATCTTGGAACTGAGGAGACCATATGGAGTTTTGGGAGAGGAATGTTGTCCCATTCTTGTTGCCTGATATAGGATTATAACTGCTCATCAGTCCCGAGTCTTCTTTGTCATATTTTTCGTTTCAAGACGTGCCAAATATTTTCAATTGGTGAAAGGTCTGGACTGTTCACAGACGGTGATTACTGGAAGTATTCCTGAGCCCAAGCGGTGATGTTCATGCCTGTTTTTAATGTAGTGCCGTCTGAGGACCTGGGGATCACAGGCATCCGATATTGCGTTTCAGCCTTGTCCCTTGTGTACAGAAATCTCTCCAGCTTCTCGAAATCTACTGATGATATTATGTACTGTAGATGATGAGATATTTAAAGTCTTTGCAATTTTATGTTGAAGAACATTATTCTGAAATTGTTTGACAATTTTCTAGATGCAAATTGGTGATCCTCTGCCCATCTTTACTTCTGATGCTCTTTTTATACCCAATTGTGTTACTGACCTGTTGACAATTAACTTAGTTGCAAAATGTTCTTCCAGCTCTTCCTTGATAGTACCACTGACTTTGACAGCTTTTTATTGCCCTGTCCCAACTTTTTTGAGACTTGTTGCTGCCATCAATTTCAAAATAACCCTATTTTTGTCTTAAAATGCTACATTTTCCCAGTTTAAACATTTAATATGTTTTCTATTTTCTATTGTGAATAAAATATCGGTTTATGAGATTTGCAAATCATTGCTTTCTGTTTTATGTAGATTTTACACAGCCTCCCAACTTTTTTGAAATTGGAGGTGGCAGAATTGTTGCTCTCACTCCAACGTTTGTGGCGAGACCTAACATGGGGTGCAATCATCGTTTTGATTTGGATGCAGATGGTGGGGGCAACGGGGTTGGTTTTATTTTTATTTTTTAAATAATATTTGTTTATTATATTTTCATTGGTTATTACCACATCTTATATCACAATATACACAACATCATAAACATTAAATAAAAAGCTAATTTCAACATATCTTTACATTTCATTGCTAGAAATACTTCACTTCTATGAACCTTACATCTGAATAACATAACCCTATAAATATACCTCCCACCCGCCACACTCCAATTGTATTTATTTTATTATTCTTAACTTTTTTTATCACATTTTTTATTTTATCGTTTATCTTTATTGCTATCACACAAGAGCTAACAAGCGTGACAGTATTTGGAGGTCCTCTTTATGGAAACATCTAGGATCTCTGAGATCCTAAATGTCTCCCCTGGCCTCCAATACAGGGGACTGAGCACACCAATGTCTCCTGAATGAACTCCTGTGTAACCAGCACTCTGAAGTAAAACATCCTCAACACATATGTAGATTCCACTGATTTTTTATTTAATTTTGGTACCATAGGAGAATGTTACAAACATCTACCATGCTGTGCTATGTGAGTCTCAATCTGGAAAATACCCCCTTGCTTCCTATATGGTCACCAGGACAGGAAGTGAGGGAAACCGTCCACATGAGGACACAGCAATAAAGACCTGGAAAAGGTTCTAAGGCCTCCTCAGTCTATCCAGAATGTATAAAGGTAAGAGCTGCAACTGGAAAAATTATCTGTCCTGATACATGTTGTCCCTTAGTAAGACCTGAGGAAGGGGGTATCTGTATGAGTCCTCCAAACAAGTTGGCTTGCCCTCTCTGTGCAGCAAGTAGCTTCTTCCTTCTGAGACAGGGCCAAGCGAAAGGTTTACTCAGAGTAAACCTTTCAGGGAGAAAATGCCTCTCTCGCGGACGTCAGGGAGCTGCTGTCTAATTGAGGGAGACTCCCTGAAGATCAGGGAGACTTGAGATCCCTGTATTTCTATACTGTCTCCTCAACCCTACTTTGTATAAAAATGTGTCTGAACTATTGAAAGAAGTGTGATGCATTAGGTCATAATCCTGCAATTTAAAGTGAACCCGTCAGCATTGAAATATGGGAACTGCTGACTTTTTTGAAGGTACAAGCTCCTGGGCAGGTCAGGTATGGGGAGTTGGGGACACCTATATACACACTTGTTTGAGGTAATGAATTCACTATATATACAGTATATATCAAGCAGGGATAAGAATGACGCATCTGATCATGCACCTTCTAAAACAGGTCAGCATGGCAGATGCTATAAACCTATTTTAGCAGATTACATTCAAGTTAAAGAAGAACTCCAGGCATATAAAACATTAACCCTTGCAGTTAAGTGCTCTTTTTTAAAATTTTTAATAAATACATTTAGGGTTTTTTTTTTTAAATAAAAAAAGATATACTCAGTCCCGCAGCAGTGACCTCTCACTTCTCTCCCACTCCGCTGTTGCCGCATCCTAACGTCCAATGCAAGTAAATGGACATGATGACGTCACGGGCCCTTAGATCGCCAGAGCCCAGGGTAGAAGAGGTTGCGGAGCCGGATTTAGCAGCCAGGTGGGACTGAGGATTGGGTGAGTATATATTTTTTTATTTTAGACCCTAGACCAAAATGAGCAGTTAACCCTTGCAGTGCGGGGGATACTGCTACTGCAAGGGTTAATGTTTAATATGTCTGGAGTTCTTCTTTAAATTGTTTATATGCACTACAGTGACTACATGTTAAAGCCCAACTCAGTTTAAGGGTCATGCACACAACCCCAAAAATCAGAAGCATGTGGGTGTATTGTTTTCTATGGGCCCAGGCACACAGCTGGGTAAAGATCCGTAAACTTGAGTTGCGTTCAGATCAAAATCAAAATAGAAAACTCTTCCTCTGATCCTGGCCCTGCGCATTGAACGAATTTTACACTGTACACCTGTAAATATTTGTGCTAATGTGTAGAGGTGTACAGCACAAATATACTCTATTGGCTTGCTCAACAATGTGTAATCAGCTTGACTACACATGACATGTCGGCTGTCAGCAAGACCCTATGTAAAATAATAGGCTCGTGAGCATGAGCCCTTAATCAACTAAACACATTCCATTTGTATCAAAACAAAAGGTCTTCAAAGTTTTACAGTTTGTTTTCTTTAGAAAACAGCCACAGCCTGAGACGAAAAGCCTGTTCTTTGCCAGCATCCTGCAAAGAAGGACCCTTATTCTCTATGTGAAAACAGTGGTCTCTTCTACAGAGGTCCAACATGCCCCCCTGCTGATTCAGAGTTAGAGTTCTCCAGTCAGCAGGGAGCATAAGCTTTGCTATAGATTAAGCCAGGGCTTGGTGCGTTGTTGACTTTGCCCAAGCCCCATCAAATATGGCCGCCACAACCCCTTCACGATCCAATCAGTTGTCATGTATACTGTAGCTGTGGGTCAGGGGATGTGCCTCAGTGGATTTGCCCCAGGGGATGTGCCTCAGCAGTCCTCTTGGTGATGGATGCCGGTGAAGGATTGGGCCAGGACCAATTAGGCAAAGTTTTGGGTAGGCTTGGGCAAACTCATGCACACTTTGTTCTCACCAAGCCCAGGCTAATCACTATTGCTGAGCTATAGATCTGGCTCAGCAAGGGGCATGTCAAACCTCTGCAGAGAGACCACTGCTTCCAGACAGGGCAAGGCTTCTTATCTACAGCTCAGGCTGTGGCTGCTGGAATGGATTTAGCTGCTTCAGTTGGGCTTTAAACCTTAAGACTTTCTAATACAGAATACGTGTCTTGTAGACGTTGACGGGTTGCTCTAATATTTTACAGTGTTGTTATCCTGGTGCTGAAATGAAAGCATGACAGTCAGGTTTTCATTATTTGCTACAATCTGGTGACAAAGTTATCAACAAAAGGATGATACGGTTTGCGTCATCGTTCCAACATGACTAGGATGTCATAAATGTCACTTTTTACTTGGTGATAATAAAAGGATACAAAGCAGTTATCCCGTCCGTCCCATTCAGATTAATGTGTAACAAACTATCTCTACAAAATGCTTTTCAATCAGCAGAACAGAAGAATGACTACAGGGAGCATTTTCCCAAAGCGAATCTGTAAACACCTCCTCCCCTAACCATTCCAAACATGTACACATCATTTCAAGTCTAGACGCTCTAAACTAGACCAACACCTGTGTGCCGATCTCAGACAAACTAGGGATTCCTTTGTCAGTGTGGCTGCATGGAGTGTGCACGGCCAATGAAAGAGATGGAGAGAGAAAAAGCAGGAGCCATGGAACAAAGCCATCCATCTGATCTGAGCTCTGTAATGTTTATTGCTCTGAGATGGAGAGTTCAAATCCTTAGAACTTTTCCCTGTCAAAATAAATTCATTATTGGGGTGATGCACATCCAGAATTATTATACGGAGACAGCAGAGTTCCTGGCAAAATTTAGATGCATGATTTTTATAAAAACAAATTTAGGATGCAATTTTGAGGAACACTGCAGTTGAAGATTAAATCTTGATATGCACACAGGAAGCACACGCTATCTGCTGAATAGTTCCATATTTGATTCAAGCATTGTTGTACAGCAGAGGTGCCCACAATTTGTTGTGTTAAGATCTACTTTTCAAATGACAAGCTTAATGAGATCTGCCAACGGAAAAACCCCTCCTTTGCTCTTTCCTGGCTGTCTCTCCTCACTCTCTCTCCTGGCTGGCTCTCCTCTCTCTCCTCCTGGCTGTCTCTCCTCTTTTTTTCACCTGGCTGTCTCTTCTCGCTTGCTCCTGGCTGTCTCTCCTCACTCTCTCTCCTCCTGGCTGTCTCTCCTTGCTCTCTCCTGGCTATCTCTCCTCGCTCTCCCTGGCTGTCTCTCCTCCCTCTCGCTCCTCGCTCTCTCTCCTCCTAGCTGTCTCCCCTCGCTCTCTCCTGGCTGTCTCTCCTCGCTCTCTCCCGGTTGTCTCTCCTCATGCTCTCTCTTATCTTGACTGTCTCTCATCACGCTCTCTCATGGCTGTCTCTCCTCGCTCTCTCCTGGCTGTCTCTCCTCAAGCTCTCTCCTGGCTGTCTCTCCTCACTCTCTCCTGTCTGTCTCTCCTCGCTGTCTCTCCTGGCTGTCTTACCTCACTCTCTTTCCTGGCTGTCTCACCTCGCTCTCTCCCCTGGCTGTATCCTCTCTCTCTCTCCTGGCTGTCTCTCCTCGCTCTCTCTCCTGGCTGTCTCTCCTCACGCTTTCCTGGCTGTCTCTCCTCACGCTCTCCTGGCTGTCTCTCCTCGCTCTCTCTCCTGGCTTTCTCTCCTCGCTCTCTCCTGGCTGTCTCTCCTCACGCTCTCCTGACTGTCTCTCCTCTCTCTCTGCTGGCTGTCTCTCCTGGCTCTCTCTCCTGGCTCACCTTGCTGTATATACAGTATGCAAACAGTGCACTGCATCAGGCTGCATAAACTAATTGACTTTGATTTAATACATAGCACTTCATTAGCAAGGCAACCACCAATATCCACCAGAAAGGTGTCAGGGAGCTTGGCTCAGCAGACTTAGGCTAATAGGTAATCATGTGTGCACAGCTAAATATATATGCTAAAATGAAATAAAGGGGCCACCTTCTGGAATTAGCAAGGCCATTTCCAGCCATCAGTCACTGTTTTGCTCCTCTCCATCTTCAGCATCACATTTGGCTGAAGTAGAACCATGGGAGGGAGCTTGGGACAGAGAGCCGACTTGTAATCGCGATCTACTAGTGTTAGCTTTGCGAATGACTGGTAGATCAGGATTGGCCTATTGGGCACCCATGTTGTCAGTCATCCAGGAACACACCTACTGGTGATGCTGGAACTTCCTCCTCTCTTTCATATACAGAAGCCACTTCATTCACTTTCTGTCTGTTCTGTTAGTGTATAGTAGTGAAGAAAATACCTGGTACTTTCTAGTATGGAGGAACTTGTGACTCACTCAATGTGACAGTCCTGGGTTAATCACCAAGCAGCAGCGCTGTTCCAGGGTGAGAGTTCATAACCCTGTGTAAGCTATGGAGCACCAGGAAAGGAGATGTACTTTGCTATTGGATGAGCAATTAATGTCTGCTTTTTTGTCATAGAGTTAATGCTGTTCCCAGGGAGCCTGAGCGTTGTAGACTGAAGTACTATGCAGGAGGCGGGTTGGACTGATGGAGACTGGGACCTGTTTAGTGAGAGCAGCGGTCTGACTCTTTAGCATGATGCCAGTACAGGGCAGCTTCTTACTGTTTTTTTTTTCATTATAATATTTATTCATTTTCTACATAAAAAAAGATACAAAACAATACAAACATTAAAACATATATATACATCATCCCAGGGTTCTTACAATCACTTACAGTTCTTAGTTTTATATAGTACATATAGTACACTTCTTACTGTTTTAATCACAAACATATAAAATAAAAATAAAATAAAAATGTCATACCAAGACATTAATTGGGTTTAAAAGGATAAATATGTACCCGTTTTCAGGTACAAACCCAAAGGGAATATGTTTATGAGATATGCATCTCATTCCAAAACATTTCTTTTTTTTTGTCTTCTGGTTTCCTTGAATTTTTTACCCCTGTCATGCATTTCCATGGTGCAGATGGGCCGGCTGCCAGCACCATGCAAATGAATTATGCTAATTCAGGGAGGGTGTGACCCATTCAGAAAAGGATGCTGCTGCAGATGCGGCTCCTGCTTTGATGGTTGGACTGAGGACTCTAATGTGAAAAAGGGGGGCTCTGATGTGAAAAGGGAGGGCTCTGATGTGAAAGTGGGGGCTTCTGATGTGAAGGTGGGTTATTAATCTAAAGGAGGCTCCTAATGTGAAGGGGGAACCCCACATTTTTGTGTGGGGTAATAGTGAAAAACAAAACATTTTTTATTATGGTCCACATAACCGTGGGTGGGGGTGTGTCCATCACCTTAAAACATTGTGCCCAGAGGGTGTCCCTCTTTCCCATCTCAGAACATTGCAAATAAATAGCTTCCAGCCCTGTCTCTCGTCCGCCAGCTCTGCTGTACAGGGAACTGCAACAGGCTGGCACCAGATCAAATCAGGTTCTTACACTGTCTACATTCCAAAAGGAAATAAAAATAATACATTAATGAATACAGGGCTGAAATGTGTGAATTTATATCTTCCTGGAGTTCAGCTTTAAAGTGGGACTCTACCGAACACCTTTATTGATACCTGTATGCTGTACAAAAACAACTTTCACAAGGGGTTCATTTCTTAGAGGACAATATTTGTTGTAGCTGATCATGGAGCTCTTGACTATAGTCAAATACTAGACCAGAATCCTTACCCGTTCTATCCCTTTAGAATTGATATTTTAATAGCGTTTCGTTGTTTTCTTCCACTGCTTATCTGATTCACAGAATTTAAATGTCCTCTGCCACCCCCTGACTTCAACCCTCTCCCGAACAGAAGGCATCACAGAGAACGAAGGCTGCCGCGTTTACAGCCAGCAGATGCTGTACCCACATTAATTTCTGCGTGATGCAGCCAAAGACAAACACTTTGTAAGCTTCTTGTGTGTATAGAGACCTCTGCTTCTATATACTCTATCAGGATGTAATGGGCATTAGGTATGCAAATCAGGGTCCCCATTAGGACACTTATATATATGACATCCAAATGACATGTTAATACCCTATTCACACCTAGGTGTTTTATTGTTTCTTAACCAAAGCGTGACAATGTTCTAAAAGATTGTTTTCAAGGACCCCTGTTCACACTGGAGCATTATGTTGCTCGTCACCAGCCGTGTGAAGCTTAAAAAAGTACTTGGGCTTTTTTTGGGACACAATCAGGCATCTTGGCCTCGTAGACTTTAAAGAGGAACTTTACCCATATCTTTGAAATGACAGCAAATACACCTTGAGAAATGTTTAGTAATGGCAATCTACAAACACATACTTCTAGATAATTGCCGGCTTTGTATTCTTTGCAGACCTTAGTTCTCTTTTCCTCCCCAGTCTTCTCACAGTACTCATTTTTACTAAAGAGCCGATTTATATACTGTATATCTCTTTACCTCCTGGAACTCTGACACATGTGACTAGTACATGTGACCATGCACATCATCTCAGGGCTGGAAAATGCCTTTCCCTGAGATCTCATGAGATTACAGATAAGGTTGCCCAGCAATGCTCTGCTGATGTAATCTTCCCAGGATGCAATGCCTGGGTATAGATTACATCACTAATGCCCAAGAGGACCAGGAAAAGGAAAAACAATAATTGTAAGTAAAAGAAAAATGTGTTTGTTTAACTAATAAATGTAAGATGATTCATATCAGTATGCAGAGTTGCATGCCGAGGTGATTTTTAGTGAAAGAGGGTAAAGGTCCCCTTTTTTGGGAGCACCTGAAAAATACTTGTTTACATGCATTATTTAGGTGTTCCCCTTTAACCTCTTGCCGTCCGCCCGTAGTAAAAAAAACGGACGGATGGCACTGCTGCATCTGCGGGTTGCTGTCTCCAGACGGCAATTTTTTTCTGCTCGCGCGCGCCCCCTAGCGGGCACGCACGGGCAGAAAAGACCCGATCAATGCACACACCCGTTACCGGGTGTTTCACATATAGGCGATCAGCGGGTCCATAGCCCGCCGATCGCCTATATGTGCTCGTTCGCGACCTTTATCCTAGAGACCTGGGGGGGGGTGGATTTGCAATTTTTAGCCATAATGTTTTAGTATGCACAGCATATTTGCACATTATGACAGACTTACTTGCCAAACCACAATACATAGTATTCTTCACTGCTATGTATATACAGTATGTTTGCACTGGTTGTGTTGGTGATCATGCTTTTGTTTGCCTGAAGAAAGGACCACATGGTTCCCAAACGCCGCTTAGCAATGTGACACTACCACGGTTAATAAAGAAGATTGACGATTGATAATTTCAAGTGGAGTGCAAGTGACTTTTTTTACAGGTTACCTGCCAAACCAATCCCTCCAGCGCTGTGCTCCTCTCTGACCCATGCTTCCATCTGCCCCCCAGGCTTCTTCCGGGTTTCAAATCAACTGCTACTTGATTGGTCGGGCCCAGATAACATACAGTACAACTCGGCATGCTCGGTCTGTGCGCTGAGCTGTGCATGTGCGGGAAAAAAAAATGCTGAATGGCAACAAGAAGCTTTTAAGGCAGAAGACACTTACACAGTCTCTGTCATAGATTGCCATCAATTTTTTTTTTTCTTACATGCCTTTACTTCCATTTTAAAAGTCTATGGGGCCAAAAACGCACCATTGTGCTTCTGTACTACAAGCCGCCCATAAAAACGCTAGAAAAATATGTAAAGCAAAAGTCCTCTAAATTGCCTGGCTATGCTTACTCTTAGGTGTGAATAGCGCCTAAAGGGCATGTAAATCCTAACAAGGTTAGGGGCATAGTCCTGGGGTGCTACCCTGTTTCTGTTGCCCTAATGCAGTAGGTTGATTGAACAATGTCTTCCAAGAACTAGAAATGTGTTAATGACTGACTCATCAGGTAAAAAAATAAAGAAACAAACCCCCACTTGAATAAATAGAACTAATACGGCACAGCAAAGGACTGCAAACTTGCAATGTGTTCAGGGCCGGATTTACTCTCTATGCTGCCCCAAGGCCAGGTTCCTCAATGCACCCTCCTACCTGCCAAACCGCCCCCACCATGGAGACTGGCAGACCTGCAGGCTGCATACAAGATATCTTGGCAAAAACAAGAAGAAAACAACTACCTGCCCGACGCCCAGAACTGCATGTCCCGGGTGTCGGGAGATAGGAATTCCACACCCCTGCTGCCCCTCTACTCCCTGCTGCCCCGAGGCCGGGCCTTGGTTGGCCTTGTGGGAAATCCGGCCCTGAATGTGTTACATGTTTTTGGGGGGGTTAGATATGCTTTATAGCTGAACTTCAGCTGGATACTGTATACAAAACACCAACAAATGTACCTTTTATTGTCCAGTCACAGGCTGGGGGCAGGGACGTGAACAAGCTGTGTTACTTAGCTGCAATAGAGAAAATTCAGGTCACAAAGTCGGCTCTGCTGTCTGGCAGGGCTGCGCAAATCTTAGTACTGGACAGACAGATAGATATATATACAGGTCCATTGGCAGGTAAAACAGCTGTGTATTTTAACCACTTGAGTCCCCTGGCCTTTTTCTCTCTAAATACTTTGAAGCATTTGCTTTATTATGGCGATGTCTCAGTTCTGCTCATTAGTTTGTAGTCCACCCAACAAATTATACATTGTTTCTTTTTGGGACAGAAATGGATTTAGTTTGGTAGCAAATTTGGATACATATATTTTTATTTCCTTGGTTTATATTGGCATAAATAGTAAACAATTTGAAAAAATGTACGCACCCCCCAAAAATGTATCCCAAAATATAATCAATCAGTCCACCGATTAAGATGATATCACAATAGTGGGACATTTATGTAACATAGCAGAATGGAAATGCTCAAAGTGAACTACTATATATGTATACTGCATATCTCTGACACTAAGCCTTCAGTAGCAGATCCTTTAAGTCCTGTAAGTTTAGAGGTCGGCCCTCCATGGATTAGACTTGTTTTTCCAGCACATCCCACAGATGCTTGATTGGATTAATATCTGGAGAATTCGGAGGCTATGTCAACACCTTGAACTCGTTGTGTTCCTCAAACCATTCTTGAACTTTTTTTGAGGCCATTGCTCAGGGTTGTTTTTGGTCAGCAGCAATGTTCAGGTAGGTGGTACGTGTCAAAGTAACATCCACATGAAAGGCAGGACCCAAGGTTTCCCAGCAGAACATTGCCCAAAGCATCACACTGTCTCTGCCGACTTGCCTTCTTCCCATGATGCATCTTGGTGCCATTCCCCAGGTGACACATACGCACAAGGCCATCCACATGATTTAAAAGAAAATGTGATTCACCAGACCAGGCCACCTTCTTTCATTGCTCCGTAGTCCAGTTCTGATGCTCATGTGCCCATTGTATGTGCTTTTGGTTGTGGACACGGGTCAGTATGGGCACACTGACTGGTCTGCGGCTGCTACGCAGCCTCATACACAACAAACTGCAATGCACTGTGTTCTGATGCACTTCTTTTGGAACCAGCATTAACTCTTTCAGCAATTTGAACTACAGTAGCTCTTCTATTGGATCGGACTTCGCTGGTCAGCCTTTACTCCCAACATGCATCAATGAGCCTTGGCCATGACCCTGTTGCCGGTCTTCCTTCCTTGGACCACTTTTGGTAGGTCCTGACCACTGCAGACCGGGAACATCCTACAAGAGCTGCAGTTTTGGAGTTGCTCTGACACAGTTGTCGAGCCATCACAATTTGGCCTTTGTCAACGTCACTCAAATCCTTATGCTTGCCCATTTTTTCTGCTTCCAACACATCAACTTCAGGAACAAAATGTTTACTTACTGCCTAATATATCCCACCCACTTCCAGGTGCCAATGCAGCGAGATAATCAATGTTATTCACTTCACCTGTCGGTGGTCATAATGTTATGACTTATCGGTGTATAAGTCCAATGGTGGGCAGCGCCCTCAGGGAAAAGCAAAAGCCACCCGGGTGCACTCAAAGCAAGTAGATACAAATGGTCCAGTGGAGGAGGCACTTCTGAGTTTTGTATTGAAGCAACATAAATAGACTTATTGCAGCCAGCAAAAGATCACTATTAGAAGTGATCAAGAAAGAAAAGAAGCAGCGCCTTGTCCAAATGTTGTGTGTGTAGATATATATATATATATATGTATATATATATATATATATCTACATACACACAGTGTAAAGCATTGTGTTTACCTTCTCTTCTACAGTCTGCTCCTATGGAGCAATCTGTAGAAGGATCGAAAGCCTAGTAGCTAATCATTGCAACTCTTGGGCTTATGGTAGGGTCCCGGCTGCCACTTGACAGTCAGCCGTTCCAAGTGGGGGCCCACAGGAGCCAGGTGCCATTTTAAAAGATGCTAAGACAAAAATATGCTGTCCCTGTGCTGTTTTAAATGCGGTTAACTGTGTATGTTTCTATTTGCCTGGAGTTCAGCTCTGCAGAAGTAATAAGGTCTAAAATGTAAAGGAGGATATTGGTTTTAAAGGACAAGATTACAAAATAAGGGAAATATATATGTTGTGTGTTCACATAGAACAAAGGTCCACTTGTTGATTAATTGCTCCAATGTGGTGAATATATTTTCCAGTCTCAGTATGATTAACCACATGAACATTTTCATTCGTAAATACAGAATCTCTATCAAGTCTACAGGTACTTGTAAAATGAAATACAGCCATTATAAAATACCATAAATGGCAGTTAGGACAAAAATCCCTAAATAATCCCTAAATTATAAGTCTGTGTTATAGTTTGGGTGTGACCGCTCACCTTTGGGTGTTCCTCTTCCTCCTACAAATTAAGAAATTCAGCAGGAAACTGGGACCCCTCCTAATAGCAGTCATGGGTGTACAGACCTGAGAGCTGCAACATACCATTCCGTGGTTCCATACTAAAAGCAAAGCAATGGTTTTGCGAATGTGATTGCTCATAAATCCTGTCCTTTAGGGCAATGCTAGATCATCCAATGGCTTTTCATACTCTACCCAGTTTTACCCTGGAAATGGGCTAGAAAATGAATGGCACCACAATGCACCACATTTTGGGTTTTACCATGTGTTGCAGTAACACATAAATATAAATGGGCCTTAATAGAATGTCTACTAGCAAAATATGCCCATAGGTCACTGAAATCTCCATAGGCTGAAACACTGAGGAAAGTGAATGGAAGACACAGTTATTCAGCATTGTCTTGTCTTTGACTTCTATGGGGCTCATTGATGAGCCCCATAGAATTCAATAGGGATTTACTGTGCAGGTGCGGCCAGGAGGAGGAGTCATCTGTCACAAGATGTCAACAAACAATGAAGGCAGGTCAGAACTTAAGTATTCACCTCTGCACGGGTGTAAGGTAAAGATGGCGGCCATGCATGCGCGTAAGCCCATGTTTTGAGTAGCCGGAAAAATGTTATGGTGCGCATGTGCGTACAACTGGAAGTACGCGGAAAGACCAGAACTAGTGCCCCAATTGAGGATTTCCCATCTATTCCTGTGTGTGGGATTTTCTTTCACTGATAACATTCACCAGAGAGAGTGAATCTCCCTAACGGGGACACATACAGCAATAAAAGCCTGATTGGTGTTCCAACCCCTCTCCACTCCATGCACAACTAAAGGTTTTGGCTTCAGTTCTACTTTAAGTACAAAATGATTAAAGTCTAAATGTAAATTTCTAGCTCTATATTATAGCAACTGCACAGTGCTCAGTGTTCCACAAATCATGTATGAAAAGCACAAACCCGCCTGTCAGACTTCTGCAGAGGAAGTCCCCGGGAAATAGTTTAGACAATGCAGAAAAGGGGAAAGTATCACTTCCTTTTTATGAAATTTGGAAACCTAAATCCGTCTGTGACCAGCGGTTATTGCTCCATCGGTCTGGTATCTTAAAGTGTAACTCCACCTCGGTAGGAATTAGGGATGCACCCATACGAGTACCAATGCCGATACTTGGCATTTTCACGAGAACTACCAGGGTTGCAGCCAGTGGTGTATTTTGGTTTTGTGCTGCCCTAGGCAAGACTAAACTCGGGCACCCCCCTCAATCTAAATTTGTCCCACCCCATCCTGTTTTGACATTTTGCGCAACCTGTCAGTCACTGGATGCAGCGCACAAAGTCTCAGGAGAGCTGTGTAGGGTTTATGGTGAGCTGTGTGGGGTCTATGGTGGGCTGTGCAGGGTCTCAGAAGGACTGAGCAGAATCCCTTTCCCTGCATACATGTGCTGCTCCTCTTACCTGCAGCTCGAAGTGCCATCAGTACCAACAGGATACAGCACAGTCCCCAGCCTGCTTCTGGGACATCCCACCATCAGATCACATGCTATGGCCAGCCTGTAGCCACCCACTGCTTCTCCTCCATGTGCTGTACAAAGCCAGCTAGACTGCATCTCACTGGGCCCTCACCTCCACCGGGCAGCTCTCTAATTAGGCAGGCGCTCTTAGGACCTTGCAGCTGTGTAGTTTGCCTCATTAGGAAGCCGCCGCTGCCTGATTCTGTGCCGCCCAGCCTTGGCCCAGTATGCCCAAAGGCAAGTCCGGCCCTGTCCGCCTCATTGGTTTGGGGCAGCGTTTTCTGCCGCCCCCCTGGAAAGTGCCGTCCTAAGCAATTGCCTAGTTTGCCATGAGGTAGATACACCCCTGGTTGCAGCAGTTGCAGCTGGTACCTGGCTCTGGCTCTCCACCACTGTCCTGAAATCATTAGTCTGTATTGTTTTAGAAAAACTGTCACATGACAATACACAAAAATGTATCAGTACTTGTACTCGCAAAAATGGTATCGGTGGATCCCTTTATTTATATTTATAAAAACAAAATCATACATTAAAACCGAGAAGTACAAATCCCAGGAGCTCCGTGTGCTCCTTACAAATGACAGCTGCCTCCTAACTTTTGAATGTTTCTCTAGTCTAGTCTTGGAGCTGGAAAAATATCGGTACTTGTACCGAGTACTGTACTTGGTATCGGTTCATCCCTAGTAGGAATTATGATATAATGCATGGTCTAAAATATCATTTCTTATCTTCTTCCCGTGCATCTCCACAGCTTCTCAAAGAATCCTTTGTAGCCAGCCAGAAACTCGGCTTTTTGTTCCACAAATCTGTGATTACAATTCTCCCTCTGGTGGCTGTCTTTAAATTAGCCATTCCATTCTGCATCATGCTAAACAGCTCCTGATATAAGCTCAATCAGTCATAATTAAAGCAGAGCTCTGGGATAACAGCCTGACAGGGGGTTCTAACCCTTTCCCTTGCGATCCAAAAGTAAAAAAAAAAAAAAGATTTGGATAGACACAGACTTTAAATATATGTACAGTGGGAATGTTTCCCTGGAACTGTTATATTTAAATGCTAAAATATTTAAAGTAGTATTAAACTCCCGAACCTTTTTTTAATAATGAGCCCAGATCAAAGAAATACACATTGCACGGCAAAGCATTTCTTTCCATTTTTACCCAAGCCCTTACAATTATCATGTTTCCAAACAGCTCCAACTCTCTTAGCTCGGCTTCCCTGAAGATCACAAAGGACAAAGCAGAATCCAGCAGCTATCCATCTACAAGCTTGAAGAAGAGAGAAAGGAGAAGGGAGGAGGGAGGAGGAATGGGAAACAGGGGAGTGACTTGCCTTGCTGTACCTGTGTGTTTGTAGAGACACACACATCTTACTAGCACACACAAGGGTGGCTCCATAGGACCCTGCAAAGGAAAGGAGGCACTCTAAAACAGGATTCCAGGGCCATTGCTCAGGGGACCAGCTTATTCTGCAGCTAAAACTTTTAAACATCAAGGGCCAGCTTCCATTGTAAGTGATTTCATCAGCAGTTTAATTAGCTTAACAACTTTATGAATGAGCTGTCACTTTAACAGTGAACCAACATGTTAAATGTGAGCTCCGGGCACAAAACTTTCATTTAAATATATTCCTTAATACCACAAAGTATATAAATTCACTTTGTGTGCAGAGCTGTGGGAAGGGCCCACCATATAGTCTGTGCAGAGAGCAGAGCTGTGGGAGGTCCCAGCAGTCCCCACCCACTACAGACTTCCTGCAGAAAACTACAGGAGGGGGCGGAGATAAGTCACCCTGCACAAGGAGAGAGACCTGCACCTGACCCCTGCACTATGTACATTATGTACACCTGACCCCTGCACTATATACATTACGTACACCTGACCCCTGCACTATGTACATTACGTACACCTGACCCCTGCACTATGTACATTATGTACACCTGACCCCTGCACTATGTACATTACGTACACCTGACCCCTGCACTATGTATATTACGGACACCTGACACCTGCTTTCTGTACATTACATACTTCTGACCCCTGCACGATGTACACTCTGTACTGCTGACACCTGCTTTCTGTACATTACATACTTCTGACCCCTGCACGATGTACACTCTGTACTGCTGACACCTGCTTTCTGTACATTACATACTTCTGACCCCTGCACGATGTACACTCTGTACTGCTGACACCTGCTTTCTGTACATTACATACTTCTGACCCCTGCACTTTTTACATAGACTCAAGCCCTTCCCACTGTTAGCTGAATGTTTCCATATCCACAATTTGCTGCGGCTCCTTCTTCTCCTTTGCTTGCCAAAGGGGAAGTGAGGCCCTCTCAGGTAGGCTGCACAGGGACCCATGTTTTCTAACTGTGACCGTGGCCTGTAAGCTAGAATACAATTCAGAGCCCTAATGCCTCCATAAAGAGGGCCGGTTACAAAACCAGCCCCCTATAAAATGATGAGCTGTAAAGATTTTAAAGCGCCACCTATGGACAATTTTGGGTACCATACTTTGTCTCCATTTCATGCAATTTTAAGTCTTGACATATTTGGTGACTATTTCCTCAGCTCAGTCTCATATTTGATATTTTTCAAAACATTTGGAGACTCTCTTGTGTTTGTGTGCATTAAAGATCATTGTTACTGAAAATACAGGAAGAGTTCCACTATTATCGTTTGACCTAAAAAACTGCAGCTACCATCATTTCATTCTATGGGTCCTCTGTCTTCGTAAAACATTGACTGTTTTTGGGGGTTTAAGCTTTTTTTATGTACAAATTGAGTATTTAAAGCACGTGTGGCAGCACAGTGGCATAGTGGTTAGTGCTTCTGCCTTTCAGCACCGGAGATCCCCAGTTTAGGGGCCGGTTCACGTCACAAACAGTGCGTTCCAGAGCCTGACCGCTCTAGAACGCACTGTTTGTGACGTGCACTCCGGCTGGCTCCCGCCCCATTCAGGGGCGGGAGGGAGCGTGGCGGTGCACTGAAGTCAATGGCACCGCAGCCATGGCCCCGTCCGCACCCAAACGCGTGGCACATCAGTGCCTGCGTTCTGGTCCAGTGTGATCTGCAAAAAGAGTGCCACCATGCTGGAAGGTTAATTTGCTCCTGTCTAAATTGGCCCTGTATGCATGTGCAATAGGGACCCCAGATTGTAAGCTCCTTGAGGGCAGGGACTGATGTGAATGTGCACTGTGTAAAGCACTGTGTAACTTGTCAGCGCTTTATAAATATCTGTAATAATGTAAAAATGGTGCTGGCAATGAAAGGGTAAAAGTCACATGACTTCCAGCTGACAGAGCTCCACTAACATCAATTGTCAATAGGTTCTGCAGGGCAGGAGGGCAAAGTACCGCCGAACAAATACAAGCAAACCTAAAATGACAATGGAATTTTTCAGTTACATATTTCGAATAACTGACTGCTTAGAGTAGCAGGTGACATGCACGGGATATCACTCGTAGGTCGGACAGTTATGCCAGTAGGAGGAAGCTGGAGTGCGGAGCTCCCAAGAGGAAGTCGCCATAAAATATTCAGGAATGATGGATTTTTGAGGCATTATAGCGATGTATTATGACTAAAGTACTTTCCCTTTGCCGGAGTATATCCTGGACTTCCTGCTGCTGGCTTGATGGATTAAAGAGAATCGTTTGCTATAGAACAAGAGTATTAATAACTAATGTGCAGCATTATTGCTACATATCAGTTTATCAGAATGTGCCCCTCCACTTGTACTAGATATGAACGTGCCGATTCATGGATTGGGAAAATGTAGATTGTAAGCCCTCAGGGGCAGGACCCTCCTTACCATCTTGTCTTGAATTGTATTGTGATTGTAATGTCTTCCTTATATTGTTATCTCTCGTCTCGACTATTGTAACTCTCTCCTCATTGGCCTACCTCTACACAGATTATCCCCCCTTCAGTCTATCATGAATGCTGCTGCCAGACTTATCCACCTAACCAATCGCTCAGTATCTGCAACCCCCCTCTGCCAATCCCTGCACTGGCTTCCAATCGTCCAAAGGATAAAATTCAAAATATTAAAAATCAGTTACAAAGCCGTCCACAACTCTGCCCCCGGATATATCTCAAACCTTGTCTCTAAGTATCACCCTACGTTCCTCCCAAGACCTCCTGCTTTCCAGCTCCCTTGTCAACTCCTCCCATGCTCGCCTCCAGGACTTCTCTAGAGTCTCTCCCATTCTTTGGAACTCCTTACTTCAACCTGTCCGTCTTTCTCCCACTCTGACTGCCTTTTGGCGATCGCTAAAGACTCATCTCTTTAGGGAAGCCCATCACACCTCAACCTAACCACTGAACTCTTTCTCAAACAATTCATCTTCACACAGCTACCTCCTCATGTATCACTTGCCCCTCCCTTTTAGATAGTAAGCCCTCAGGGACAGGGCCCTCCTTTCCATCTTGTCTTTAATTGTATTGTAATTATGTCTTCCTTATATTGTAAAGTGCTGCGCAAACTGTTGTCGCAATATAAATCCTGTATAATAATAGTAATAATTTCCTAATGAACTGTGATTCTCCAGTTTTCCTAAATACGAGTAGGGAAGTCCTCAATCTCAAGATTTCTGGGGAACTGTGGAATCTGTGAATTGTAATGCTGAAATGAATCTTGAAAAACCCCAGCAATGAACTTCTCTTATTTGCTTGCTTTTTGTCTTTTAAAGAAGAACTCCAGGAGTGTAAAAACTTACCCTTGCAGTGAGGCTACCCCTCCAGTGTTCTTTTTGTCTAGGGGGCCTGAGCTGCAGTCACACGGTGGTCAGCTCTCACCTCTCTCCCCCCTCTACTTCGGCTGAAGAATGTCCCACGGTGTCCTCTCGTCTAATGTAATTCAATGGGCATGCATAAGGTGTGATGACGTCAACGGCCCTTAGACTGTGAAGACCTGTCTAGCAGCTCAGTGGGGACGAGGATCAGGGGAGTATATCAGCTTTTTTTGAGCCCCCTAGACAAAATGAGAACTCCCGGCATATACAAAATTAACCCTTGCAGTGAAGCTTCCCATGCACTGCAAGGGTTAAGAGCTTGTTTAAGTCTAGGGTCTAAAATAAAAAATATAAATACTCTCCTGATCCTCAGTCTTGCCTGCCTGCTAGACCAGTCTCTGCATCCTCTTCTCCCCCAGGCTCCAGCAGCCTCAGGACTGCTGATGTAATTATGTCTATTCACTTACTATGGACGTGAGGTCCCCAGGGGACAGTACTCAGCCAGAGCAATGGGTGGAGAGAGGTGAGCGGTCAAAAACTACAGGACCAAGTATCAGGTGAGTATATATTTTTTTATTTTAGACCCTAGACCAAAATGAACACTAAACCCTTGCAGTGCTGGGGTAGCCCCATTGCAAGGGTTCACTTTGTACATGCCCCAATGTTCTTCTTTAACCCTTGCAGTACAAGGGAAGCCCAACTGCCAGGGTAAGTTTTTAAATTTTCTTGGTTCCTTTTTAAATACACTTTTGTATGCTTATATATGTTCCATAAATGCAAAAGGTTCTAGAAATCTTGTGAGCTAATAGCTTCATGTGCTCTCTGTTACATTGTTCCCAGCTATCTCTGAGGACTACATGCTGATGGCATGGGAAAGATTTAGGTAGTCTTGTTCTAGGGTGACAGCCATAAATACAGTGGATCTATATATATCAATGTAGCTTAATTCAAGTGACGTGAACAAACCGTTATTTAAATGGCCACCACCTTTAGGGTATTTTAGGGTATGGTAAACACATGACTCACTCTCCTTGCTTCCACAATGTAGTATTGGCTGCCTGGCAAACAACTGGAAAGCACTAGCATTGTCACGTGGGCAGTGGTGAGAAAGTACTGAATAGATCTTATACAGAGCTTTCTTTGCTCTCATGAATGAATGCAGTGGTGAGGAGTGAAGGGGAGGTGAGTAATAGCAGCTAGGGGAAGGGGGGGCCATCTGATTGAATGTATTGCAAAACACAAGTTGACCCTGCTTCTGACCATTGATTCAGCACCACGTCCGTGTATCAGATCCTTCTGTGTATGACCTCGGCCTGTGACCTCAACCTTGATTACCTGCTCGGTTCCGCCCTGACTCTGCAACTCCTGGTTCCAATAAGCATCAGTTCCAGCTCTCAGCCATCTCAGCTTTCTGTCTGGCTCCTGTGGCCTCATTATCCTGGTCAACACACTCAGACCGCAGTGCAGGGTCCCGCCATACCTTTGGCACTCATGCCTCCCTAAGTCCTCCTTACCTGTTACCATCTCCAGGGGAGTTGGACTAGTGGTGCAAGAGTAGCCCCCTGTTCAACTTGGTCTCCATCCAGGTACGTGACAGATCAGACCTTAAGAAATGGAAAATGTGTTGTTCTCCTGGTTGGGATTAGTAGCCATTATAAAAGTGATTATCTTCATAACAATATGGCTGCTATATATATTGCAGACCATGCTAATATCTCTTTTACACCTGTCTTCTTTTAAAACCTTGGAACAGAGTTAGGCCAACTTGTCTGGCTAGACAAACAACCCAGATGTAGGAAACCAATACTCTAAGCCCCTAAAGAAAGGTTGAGTACTAGAACTTCCTCATGTAAATAAATACTATCTGGCCGGCCTGCTACTTAATTCAGTTGATTGACTGGTTTCTCCACAAAAATGCAAAAGCCTGGATAGCCATGGTCTTCCTTTGAAATGAATCTACAACATATTGAAAACCACTCCTTGATAGAAACCTCTTAATGTCTTCAATGCGCTTTGTAGAAATATTTCATTCTCAACAAAGAGAAGTCCCCTTATGTCCTTGAAAGGAAATAGGGATTTTCCACCAGGAAATGCCAAAACATGTTCCAGACTTTGGACTGATTACTGTCCACTCACTGCAGACATCTTCATTGTGAAGGGGTATCTTAATCACTAATCAGGCTTTGGACGCTGGACTTTAACCCGAGAACTTCCTTTGTTGATATATCTTCAAGTCAAATATTTCCTAACACAACCCATACACATGCCCAGTTAGACCCCTCACATTACCCTCACAGAACCACTTAATATTCTGGCTCTACTCTTTTTTTTAAGACATTGATCACACACAGGAACAAACCTTTAAACTTAGATGGGAAACTAAACTTCCTACAACTTTCATGGTGGAGCAATGGCGAGATATATGCACTATTGCTAATAAAAGTTCCTACATGGCCCTCTGCACTCAGGAAACAAACTACAAACTTCTGTCCCCAGTAACTCTACACTAAATCAACCCACAGACACCACCAACATGCTGCAGATGCCACAAGGACAGAGGATCCTTGGCACATATCTTCTGGGAGGCTCAGTAACCCTACACAAAATCAACCCACAGATACAATCAATAAGCTGTAGATGCCACAAGGACAGAGGGTCCTTGGCACATATCTTCTGGGAGGCCCAGTAACTCTACACTAGATCAACCCACAGACACCACCAACATCCTGTAGATGCCACAAGGACAGAGGGTCCTTGGCACATATCTTCTGGGAGGCCCAGCAACCCTACACAGAATCAACCCACAGATACCATCAATATGCATGAGCTGCAACAAGGACATGGGGTCCTTGGCACATATCTTCTAGTCCTACCCAGTGATACAGTAATTCAGGCGCAAGATACATCTATTCATAACACAACCTACTGGTTGTTTTGTTGCCTTTACACCAGCAACCTACAGTATCTCCTGTGTGTTGATACCGGACCTGTTGCACAGTCCACAAAATCTACAGAGATATCTTATTAGTGCCACGTATACCCTGATTCCAGAAACACTGGACACTGGAGGTTGGAAGCAGTTCTAACATTGAAAGAATGGATAGACTATGTAGGCACCATCCAAAAAATTGAAACAATTCTGCACTCAAAATAGGCCAAAATTACACAATTTAACGACAATTGGTAAACCTGGATGGTAATTAAACAGGCGGGAACTTACAAAGAAGATGTATATATCAACAGAAGTTGAATAAACCATGTAAATAGTAGACCAATCTTACAGGATAAATAATAGACCAATCTTACAGGTTTCCTCCCCTCTTTCCTACCTTCAGCTCACCAACCCTTTTCTCTCTCCCTCCCACTCAGACACGTACAGTCCAACATCTATATACAACTGTTAATAAAAACCATCCAAAAAGCCTGGACATAGCTGGGAATACTGTTTGGAGAAGTCTAGATGGCGAGATGATGGACCAGCGTACAAACATACATTAGTGCACACCACACACACCCCTGTCAACAACTCAGGTATCACAGGCTGAAAAAGAAATAGCACTTATTTTTGGTTATGTTTATATCACCTTTATTGTTGAATGTAACTGGAGACTTGCACTATTCAACATCTACAGTATGTACCATCCCTAATGTTGTGCAACCTATTGAACATGATATGATTTTGTTTAATGCTGTATCAGGTGTGTATACAGTTATGCAACCTGAGGATGTTTGATCTGTCTCTGAGCCACTGTTATTACATTTGTGATTACCATGTTGTGATATTCTAATATATTGCAAAAAAAAGTATGTTAACAAAATGAAGGCTACTGTTTGCCACTGGTCCTAGGATTCCCATAGACATTAAAGACTAGTCAGATGTGCAGGTACAATCCTCCTCAGGGTAGCAAGTCCCAGGTACTGCAGGGCTAACCTTGCAAGGGAAGGGGGACAGAGGAGAGTGGCGCAAGCAGGCAAGGGGAAGAGGAGAGTAGTGTAGGCGAGAAAAGGAAAATGTGAGAGTGCGTAGGAGGGAAAAGCCAGGGGGAGGAGAAAAGTGGTAAAGGCAGGCAAGGGAAATGGGGCGGAGAAGAGTGGTGCAGGCAGGTAAGCGGAGTAGAGGGGGATATAGTGGTGCAGGAAGGCATGGGGAGGGAGGAAGAAGGACATTAGTGCCAACAGGTAACCAAGGGGAAAGAGGAGAGTGGTGTAGGTAAGCAAACAAAGAGGGGAGGAGAGTGATGCAAGAAGGCAAAAGGAGGGTGAAGCAGGAGAGTGGTACAGGTAGGCAAATTGGAGGGGGTAGGAGAAGAGTGGTGTAGGTGCACAAGGGAGGGGAGTAATGGCTGTCAAGGGGTGGACGGAGGAGGAGAGTGGTACAAGCAGGCACAGGGAGGTAGAAGGAAGAGAATGGTCCAGACAGGTAGGGGGTGGAGGGAGGAGGAGTGTGTTACAAGCAGGGAAGTGGAGAAAGGAGGAGGAGAGTGGTGCTGGTGGCAAAATGTAGAGGGGAGGAGAAGAGTGGTGCAGGTGAGCAAGGGGTGAAGGGAGGAGGAGGACAGTGGTGCAGGTGGGCAAGTTGAGAGGGGAAAAGCAGAGTGGTGCAAGTGGGCAAGTGTAGAGGGGAGGAGGAGAGTGGTTGTCAGGCTCGGTCCCGGCAACCCCGGCCGATTCAGCGCCACGGCGCTCCGGCCGTGACGTCACGCAGGACTCCGCCCCCTGGGCGCGGCTACCTCTCATAAACCCAGCAGAGGCAATCTCTCGGCGTTCAGTCAATGTGGAACGTCGAGCGATTAACTCCCCTGTCTCCACAGAACCAGTCCGGCTCCCCCACTCTTCAGTACAGTCCACTCGGACAGATCCATTTGCTGCATCTACCTCTCAGCCTCACCAGGGATCCAACCTTAGCCACTGAGCTGTATCACCGCAACAGTAACTGCAAGTATTAGGGCTTTATCCCTAGATGGGATTACTTGTGCATACACCTTTTACCATACTGCTTAAATACTGCCTGTTGTTGATCAAATGCCTGCATTGAGTTAAACTGCTGGAGTATTGGATGCTGGTACTATCAACTGAAACTGTCATTCCTCTGAAGTGTTGCCTGACTCTGCTAAACTTACTGCACTTGATCATATTAGAGGGAGGTTGCCTGCAGCTGTTAAAACCTGGATTGTGCTGTGGTAGTGTCCTTAGCTAAGTCTTATACTACAGTACGGGTACAACTACAGTCCCATCACACCCCCGCTCCACTAAAACTAATCTACCGTAGGGATAGGCTGGGAAACATGATGTGGAACGGCTCCCCATCGCACTGAGTGTATTAGGGAGCCGTCTGACTGATCCAATCCCATTAAAGCCTACTCCTGAATTGTTCCGCAGTTGAGGTCCAGTCCCCAGCTATCCGCTTGTGTTGTGACAGTGGTGCAGGTGGACAAAGGGTGGAGGGAGGAGGAGAGTGGTCCAGGTGGGCAAGTGAAGAGGGGAGGAAGAGAGTGGTGCAGGTGGGCAAGGGAGGATTAAAAGTGGTGCCGGTGGCAAAGTGTAGAGAGGAGGAGGAGAGTGGTGCTGGTGGCAAAATGTAGAGGGGAGGAGAAGAGTGGTGCAGTCAGGCAAGGGGTGGAGGGAGGAGGAGAGTGGTGCAAGCAGGCAAGGGGTGGAGGGAGGAGTAGAGTAGTACAAGCAGGCAAGGGGTGGAGGGAGGAGGAGAGTGGTGCAGGCAGGCAAGGGGTGGAGGATAGGAGGAGAGTGGTGCAGGTGGGCAAGTGGATAGGGGAGTAGGAGAATGGGGTAGGTGGGCAAGCAGAGTGTAAGAGGCAAGTGATGCAGGAAGGCACTGCTGGCGCATCTCATTAATGGGGAGAACCCTTGTGATCAGGTAAGGTTTTCTAGCTGGCTTTCTTGCGTCTGACTTCAACCATGGACCTTAGTGCCAAAAAAGAGCACCGTGTCCAAAAGGTTTTAGTCTCTCAAATTAGAATTAGAAGCAAACTGTATTCGGGATAATAATTTAGCTCCCCCATTCTGTGTATTCCTTCCCAAACTGTTGGTGGAAATAACAATTGTGGTAGAGAGGATTATATGACCAACCCCTTCCCCCATTCCCAAACCATCTCAACTAGTTGATATTTATGTTGACTAACAACGCCAGTGAAGCAGAGCAGATAGAGGCAGTTGGGAGGAAAAAAGAGAATAATGAATAATGTCATCTGAATAGATGACCCCTGTAATGTATAGCCAGACCTTGCATGACATCTGTTTATCCCCTAAACTTGCTCACAATAAAAGCTGATGCGTATATTTCAAATCCTAAAAAAGCTGCTGTGGTAGATTGTGATATCAGAGGTATATTTTCTCCTTCAATGCTCTTTTAGTGCTTTTCCTTAATTTCAGCAGTTCTTTTCCACTTGATTAAAGCTACATTCCAGTCAGACATTTAAACCGACTCAGGGAACATAGCATACCTCACAGCTTGATGTTATGGGGACAGATGAAGAGATGCAATTTCAACCATAGTGTGTATATAGTGCCAAACCCTACTCGTACGAGTATTAAAACAAATATCTATATTTTATTATACCATGCAAATGACACAACTGCAGTAAGTCCATTCTGGGGATTACTGCGTAAGAGCTCTCAGATGGGCTATGTAGACTCTCAGGTGGGCTGTGTGGGGTCTCAGGTGGGCTATGTGGGCCCTCATATGGGCTATGCAGGCTCTCAGGTGGCTGTGTGGGCTGTCAGGTTGGCTATGCTGGCTCTCAGGTGGCTGTGTGGGCTGTCAGATTGGCTATGCGGGCTCTCAGGTGGCTGTGCTGGTTCTCAGGTTACTGGGTCCACTCTCAGTTGGCTGTGTGGGCTCTCAGGCAACAGTGTGGGGTCTCCTGTGGGCTATGCTAGTGTTGTGCAGTGTCTCATCAGGGGTCCGGAGGTGGGCAGCGTGGTGTTAAGAAGATGGAAGGGGAGATGTTTGGGCCAGTGCCTGTTCACAGGCACCCGCGGCTCACAGGAAGGCTGCCGAGTTCCCGCGCTTGCTGGGGACCTCGGGAGCCTTCCTGTGAGATGCAGGGCACCTGTAAAGAGGCACATCTCCTCTTCCGTCTTCCTGACACATGTAAAAATATTTAAAGTGCCAGTATTGACACTTAGTGCCCTGTGTCCGGGTGTCGGCTGCCGGTGCTGCAGGTGCCAGCTGGCCTGAAACCTGGACACAGGACTGTCCAGGTAAAATCCTGGGGTGGTGGCAACTCTTTGAAAAGCATATACATCCCTTCCACAAAATTGCTTATCACTTTCTGGACTTTTCCTTCTGTTATTGGAAGATATTCCAGTGTTGGGAGATTTTCCATTGTTGCCTTCATTGAGCGTTGATGCTCAACAGTTAGGAACGTTGCTTCTGTATATGTTAAAGAAAGTGTGTACAATGAGTAATATGTAGCCTTTCATTACTCACTTGAAAAAAATTTGAGTCATATTGATACAATTGCATTAAGACTTTCTAAGTCACTAACTCAGAATAAACATGCACGTGAAGTCAGAATTCCTGCTTGGGTTAGACACTGAAACTACTGAAGCCATTGGTTCATCATGACAGTCAGAGAACTAGCATTAGCAGAAGGAGGTAAACAAGAACAGCCTACAAATTTCCCTCATGACAGGTTGATGGGCCAATACCAGTATTGGCATAGCATAGGTACTTTTGCATTTGTTCTGTGTATGTATGTACCCTCAACATTCACAAAACAAGATGGATTAAATTAATAAACTACCGGCAAAAAGACAATCCCAGGATAGTTACCTTGTTTTTGATTTCCACAGGAAAATATGCAATGGGAGATTATCCAGGATTTCCATGCTGCTTATTTAAATTTGTTTTTAACCCGTGCATAAATTAGCTTTCTTTTATAACCGCCACATGATCCAATCCCAGCCACATGTGAAGGATTACTCAGTGCTGGTGTCTGCTTTAACAGACAAGGGTTAGGTTTACAACCCCACTTCCAAAACCGTCCCCTCACTCTGTAAAGCGCACACTTGGGTCAGCTGGTGATAAGCAACATTAAGAAAGTGCCCTACTGAATGAGAGCCTTAATGCCTTTGTAAGATGAAATGAATGCCCTTGTTGACAGTTGCATCATCTGTAATCAATTATTTCATTGCATTAAAAATGCGGCTACTTGGCAAATCTCATAAAGGCGAGCCCAAGGAGAGGTGGATATGTGAACATATTTAGAGATGAACTAAAGATGAATTTAGAGATGAACTATGTTGCCAAAAGTATTGAGATGCCCCTCAAAATCATTGGATTCAGGTGTTCCGTGAAATTTCCTTGCTACTAAATATTCCACGGTCAACTGTTATTGGTGTTATAACAAAGTGGCAGCAACTGGGAACAACAGCAACTCAGCCATGAAGTGGTAGGCCATGTAAAATGACAGAGCGGGGTCAGCGCATGCTGAAGCGCACAGTGTACAGAAGTCGCCAACTGTTTGCAGAGTCAATAGCTACAGAACTCCAAACTTCATGTGGCCTTCAGATTGGGACAACAACAGTGCGTAGAGAGCTTCATGGAATGGGTTTCCATGGCTGAGCAGCTGCATCCAAGCCTTACATCACCAAGTGCAATGCAAAGTGTCGGATGCAGTGGTGTAAAGCACGCCGCCACTGGACTCTAGAGAAGTGGAGACGTGTTCTCTGCAGTGACCAATCACGCTTCTCTGTCTGGCAATCCGATGAACGTATCTGGGTTTGGCGGTTGCCAGGAGAACGGTACTTGCCTGACTGCATTGTGCCAAGTGGAAAGTTTGGTGGAGGGGGGATTATGATGTGGGGTTGTTTTTCAGGGGTTAGGATAGGCCCCTTAGTTCCAGTGAAGGGAACTCTTAAGGCATCAGCAAGACAAGACAATTTGGACACTTTCATGCTCCCAACTTTGTGGGAACAGTTTGGGGATGTCCCCTTACTGTTCCAACATGACTGCACTCCAGTGCACAAAGCAAGGTCCATAAAGACATGGATGAGTGAGTTTGGGGTGGAAGAACTTGACCGGCCGAGTCCTGACCTCAACCCGATAGAACACCTTTGGGATGAATTAGAGCGGAGACTGTGAGTCCGGCCTCCTCCTCCAACATCAGTACCTGACCTCACAAATGCGCTTCTGGAAGAAGGGTCAAACATTCCCATAGACATACTCCTAAACCTTGTGGACGCCTTCCCAGAAGAGTTGAAGCTGTTATAGCGGCAAAGGGTGGGCCAACTCAATATTGAAACCTTTGTTCAATAGGGTTCAACATACCTACACATCTGTGTAGGTATGTTGGGGTGCTCTGTGTAGGTGTGTTGCGGTGCTCGGTGTAGGTGAGTTGGGGTACTCTGTGTTGGTGTGTTGCGGTGCTCTGTGTAGGTATGTTGTGGTGCTCTGTGTAGGTGTGTTGTGGTGCTTTGTGTAGGTGAGTTTGGGTGCTCTGTGTAGGTGTGTTGGGGTGTTCTGTGTAGGTGTGTTGGGTGCTCTGTGTAGGTGTGTTGCGGTGCTCTGTGTAGGTGTGTTGTGGTGCTCTGTGTAGGTGTATTGTGGTGCTCTGTGTAGGTGTGTTGCGGTGCTCTGTGTAGGTGTGTTGTGGTGCTCTGTGTAGGTGTATTGTGGTGCTCTGTGTAGGTGTGTTGAAGTGCTTTGTGTAGGTGTGGTGGGTGCTCTGTGTAGGTGTGTTGGGTGCTCTGTGTAGGTGTGTTGCGGTGCTCTGTGAAGGTGTGTTGGGGTGCTCTATGTAGGTGTGTTGGGTGATCTGTGTAGGTGTGTTGTGGGGCTCTGTGTAGGTGTGTTGCGGTGCTCTGTGTAGGTGTGTTGGGGTGCTCTGTGTAGGTGTGTTGGGTGATCTGTGTAGGTGTGTTGTGGGGCTCTGTGTAGGTGTGTTGCGGTGCTCTGTGTAGGTGTGTTGGGGTGCTCTGTGTAGGTGTGTTGGGTGATCTGTGTAGGTGTGTTGTGGGGCTCTGTGTAGGTGTGTTGCGGTGCTCTGTGTAGGTGTGTTGGGGTGCTCTGTGTAGGTGTGTTGGGTGATCTGTGTAGGTGTGTTGTGGGGCTCTGTGTAGGTGTGTTGCGGTGCTCTGTGTAGGTGTGTTGGGGTGCTCTGTGTAGGTGTGTTGGGTGATCTGTGTAGGTGTGTTGTGGGGCTCTGTGTAGGTGTGTTGCGGTGCTCTGTGTAGGTGTGTTGGGGTGCTCTGTGTAGGTGTGTTGGGTGATCTGTGTAGGTGTGTTGTGGGGCTCTGTGTAGGTGTGTTGCGGTGCTCTGTGTAGGTGTGTTGGGGTGCTCTGTGTAGGTGTGTTGGGTGATCTGTGTAGGTGTGTTGTGGGGCTCTGTGTAGGTGTGTTGCGGTGCTCTGTGTAGGTGTGTTGGGGTGCTCCGTGTTGGGTGCTCTGTGTAGGTGAGTTAGGATGCTCTGTGTAGGTGTGTGTAGGTGCTCTGTATAGGTGTGTTGGGTGCTCTGTGTAGGTGAGTTGGGGTGCTCTGTGTTGGTGTGTTGTGGTGCTTTGTGCAGGTGCGTTGTGGTGCTCTGTGTATGTGTGTTGGGGTGCTCTGTGTAGGTGAGTTGTGGTGCTCTGTGTAGGTATGTTGGGATGCTCTGTGTAGGTGTGTTGGGATGCTTTGTGTAGGTGCGTTGTGGTGCTCTCTGTAGGTGTGTTAGGGTGCTCTGTGTAGGTGAGTTGTGGTGCTCTGTGTAGGTATGTTGGGATGCTCTGTGTAGGTGTGTTGGGATGCTTTGTGTAGGTGCGTTGTGGTGCTCTCTGTAGGTGTGTTAGGGTGCTCTGTGTAGGTGAGTTGTGGTGCTCTGTGTAGGTATGTTGGGATGCTCTGTGTAGGTGTGTTGGGTGCTCTGTGTAGGTGTGTCGGGATGCTCTGTGTAGGTGTGTTGGGGTGCTCTGTGTGGGTGTGTCAGGATGCTCTGTGTAGGTGTGTTGGGTGCTCTGTGTTGGTGTGTCAGGATGCTCTGTGTAGGTGTGTTGGGGTGCTCTGTGTAGGTGCGTTGCAGTGCTCTGTGGAGGATATTGGGGTATTTTATGTAGGTGTGTTGGGATGCTGTGTAGGTGAGTTGTGGTGCTCTGTGTAGGTGAGTTGTGGTGCTCTGTGTAGGTGAGTTGTGGTGCTCTGTGTAGGTGAGTTGGGATGCTCTGTGTAGGTGTGTTGGGTGCTCTGTGTAGGTGTGTTGGGTGCCCTGTGTAGGTGTGTTGGGTGCTCTGTGTAGGTGTGTTGCGGTGCTCTGTGCAGGTGTGTTGTGGTGCTTTGTGTAGGTGTGTTGGGTTATCTGTGTAGGTGTGTTGTGGTGCTCTGTGTAGGTGTGTTGCGGTGCTCTGTGAAGGTGTGTTGGGGTGCTCTATGTAGGTGTGTTGCGGTGCTCTGTGTAGGTGTGTTGGGGTGCTCCGTGTTGGGTGCTCTGTGTAGGTGAGTTAGGATGCTCTGTGTAGGTGTGTGTAGGTGCTCTGTATAGGTGTGTTGGGTGCTCTGTGTAGGTGAGTTGGGGTGCTCTGTGTTGGTGTGTTGTGGTGCTTTGTGCAGGTGCGTTGTGGTGCTCTGTGTATGTGTGTTGGGGTGCTCTGTGTAGGTGAGTTGTGGTGCTCTGTGTAGGTATGTTGGGATGCTCTGTGTAGGTGTGTTGGGATGCTTTGTGTAGGTGCGTTGTGGTGCTCTCTGTAGGTGTGTTAGGGTGCTCTGTGTAGGTGAGTTGTGGTGCTCTGTGTAGGTATGTTGGGATGCTCTGTGTAGGTGTGTTGGGTGCTCTGTGTAGGTGTGTCGGGATGCTCTGTGTAGGTGTGTTGGGGTGCTCTGTGTGGGTGTGTCAGGATGCTCTGTGTAGGTGTGTTGGGTGCTCTGTGTTGGTGTGTCAGGATGCTCTGTGTAGGTGTGTTGGGGTGCTCTGTGTAGGTGCGTTGCAGTGCTCTGTGGAGGATATTGGGGTATTTTATGTAGGTGTGTTGGGATGCTGTGTAGGTGAGTTGTGGTGCTCTGTGTAGGTGAGTTGTGGTGCTCTGTGTAGGTGAGTTGTGGTGCTCTGTGTAGGTGAGTTGGGATGCTCTGTGTAGGTGTGTTGGGTGCTCTGTGTAGGTGTGTTGGGTGCCCTGTGTAGGTGTGTTGGGTGCTCTGTGTAGGTGTGTCGGGATGCTCTGTGTAGGTGTGTTGGTGTGCTCTGTGTGGGTGTGTCAGGATGCTCTGTGTGGGTGTGTCAGGATGTTCTGTGTAGGTGTGTTGGGGTGCTCTGTGTAGGTGCGTTGCGATGCTCTGTGCAGGATATTTGGGGTGTTTTATGTGGGTGAGTTGGGGTGCTCTGTATAGGTGTGTTGGGTGCTCTGTGTAGGTGCATTGGGGTGCTCTGCTCCGGGGGGGTTCTATGCGTAGTTGTGTTGGGGTGCTCAGCGTAGTTGTGTTGGGGTGCTCTGTGTAGGTGTGTTTGGGGGGCTTATAGTTCTCAAAGGAATAAAAGTGCAGTGAGGTCACCTGTAGTCCATTCATTCTTCCTCCCATCCCGGAAGAGTCTGCAGGAGCCAGAGCATCGCACCCCCCAGGCACAGATCACAGCTGCAATGCTTTACTGGCTGCAATGCAAAAAAATAATAAACACCCATGGTCTGTTTTATGAAGATGTGGGCTGGTGTGCTCTTCCCCACTGAAATGAATGGGCTGCCAGCGCACCCTAACATGCCACAAATCAGTACTCTGCACCGCGCCACAACGCAGGTGCATTTCCTCAGTGCCTTTTAAAACGAATGGCAGCGCAACACAGTAACATGCATTGACATTGTTTAGGGTATCAGAAGTGTTAATTCATGCTACGCCTGTTCCTGCAACGCAATACTGTCCACATATCCTAAAAGTTTCATGAACTGAGCTACATCTGTTTCAAAGCCAGCTATCATGTCCCTGACTGGAAAACATATGTCACTTCATTCAACGGGTCCTGAAACTTATAGTGTGTACGGGTCCTTAAGGTTAGCATTCACAACTCTGCGTTCAGTTTACGAGCGCCAAGCACAAATATGCGCACTTTTGCACGCTTTGACAAAATTGTGGCAAAATGCGCTTGCAATGCCATTCATTTTTAACAACACCCCAAATGTGGCCAAGAAGAAGCAGGTTTTTGTTTCACATTTGCGTGCATTGAAACGTGCACAAACGCAAAAGCAAAAAAAAGATTTCGCGAGATGAGCTTTTTTGCTGCTGTTATTGCGCGTTCAGGTCCCATTGAACTCAATGGGAACGCGTGGCAAACGCAGCACACAAACGTGCACGAAAGTTACGCACGTTCACGGAACCCGCAAGTGTGAATGCGGGCTTATAGTATAACTCCTAAAATATATAGTGCATTCGGGTCCTAAAAGTTAGAGGGGGGAATCTATCAAAACTGGAGGGGTCAAAATCTGGGGCAGATTTGCACTGCAACCAATCAGCTTCTCTCTCTCATTTTCAAATCTTACCTGAGCAAACTGAAGAGAGATGCTGATTGGTTGCCATGGGCAACTGCTCCAGATTCTCTCTGCTCCAGTTTTAATAAATCCCCCCCATAGTGTATGCAGGACCTACATTTTTTTTTTTAACTGCGCCACATCTGTTTCAGAGAAGCAACGCAAAACCTAAAAAGCAGTAACCATGTCCCTTAATGGAATTATAAAAAGTCAATCCATGTCCTAAATGTTTTTTTTTAAATTTAAACACATCTGTTCCAGAGAGGCCAATCAAAACCTAACAAAAAAAAAAGTTAATCCATGCAACTAGCCCTAAAATATAAAGTGTTTAGGAGTCCTAAAATATATAGTGTATACGGGTCCTAAAATATATAGTGTATACGGGTCCTAAAATATATAGTGTATACGGGTCCTAAAATATATAGTGTATACAGCTCCTAAAATATATAGTGTATACGGGTCCTAAAATACATAGGGGGGGGGG
>NW_017306280.1:2665992-2715393 GCF_000935625.1 Nanorana parkeri | reverse complement strand
GTGTGTTGGGTGCTCTGTGTAGGTGTGTTGGGGTGCTCTATGTAGGTGTGTTGGGTGATCTGTGTAGGTGTGTTGCGGTGCTCTGTGTAGGTGTGTTGTGGTGCTTTGTGTAGGTGTGTTGGGTGCTCTGTGTAGGTGTGTTGCGGTGCTCTGTGCAGGTGTGTTGTGGTGCTTTGTGTAGGTGTGTTGGGTTATCTGTGTAGGTGTGTTGTGGTGCTCTGTGTAGGTGTGTTGCGGTGCTCTGTGAAGGTGTGTTGGGGTGCTCTATGTAGGTGTGTTGCGGTGCTCTGTGTAGGTGTGTTGGGGTGCTCCGTGTTGGGTGCTCTGTGTAGGTGAGTTAGGATGCTCTGTGTAGGTGTGTGTAGGTGCTCTGTATAGGTGTGTTGGGTGCTCTGTGTAGGTGAGTTGGGGTGCTCTGTGTTGGTGTGTTGTGGTGCTTTGTGCAGGTGCGTTGTGGTGCTCTGTGTATGTGTGTTGGGGTGCTCTGTGTAGGTGAGTTGTGGTGCTCTGTGTAGGTATGTTGGGATGCTCTGTGTAGGTGTGTTGGGATGCTTTGTGTAGGTGCGTTGTGGTGCTCTCTGTAGGTGTGTTAGGGTGCTCTGTGTAGGTGAGTTGTGGTGCTCTGTGTAGGTATGTTGGGATGCTCTGTGTAGGTGTGTTGGGTGCTCTGTGTAGGTGTGTCGGGATGCTCTGTGTAGGTGTGTTGGGGTGCTCTGTGTGGGTGTGTCAGGATGCTCTGTGTAGGTGTGTTGGGTGCTCTGTGTTGGTGTGTCAGGATGCTCTGTGTAGGTGTGTTGGGGTGCTCTGTGTAGGTGCGTTGCAGTGCTCTGTGGAGGATATTGGGGTATTTTATGTAGGTGTGTTGGGATGCTGTGTAGGTGAGTTGTGGTGCTCTGTGTAGGTGAGTTGTGGTGCTCTGTGTAGGTGAGTTGTGGTGCTCTGTGTAGGTGAGTTGGGATGCTCTGTGTAGGTGTGTTGGGTGCTCTGTGTAGGTGTGTTGGGTGCCCTGTGTAGGTGTGTTGGGTGCTCTGTGTAGGTGTGTCGGGATGCTCTGTGTAGGTGTGTTGGTGTGCTCTGTGTGGGTGTGTCAGGATGCTCTGTGTGGGTGTGTCAGGATGTTCTGTGTAGGTGTGTTGGGGTGCTCTGTGTAGGTGCGTTGCGATGCTCTGTGCAGGATATTTGGGGTGTTTTATGTGGGTGAGTTGGGGTGCTCTGTATAGGTGTGTTGGGTGCTCTGTGTAGGTGCATTGGGGTGCTCTGCTCCGGGGGGGTTCTATGCGTAGTTGTGTTGGGGTGCTCAGCGTAGTTGTGTTGGGGTGCTCTGTGTAGGTGTGTTTGGGGGGCTTATAGTTCTCAAAGGAATAAAAGTGCAGTGAGGTCACCTGTAGTCCATTCATTCTTCCTCCCATCCCGGAAGAGTCTGCAGGAGCCAGAGCATCGCACCCCCCAGGCACAGATCACAGCTGCAATGCTTTACTGGCTGCAATGCAAAAAAATAATAAACACCCATGGTCTGTTTTATGAAGATGTGGGCTGGTGTGCTCTTCCCCACTGAAATGAATGGGCTGCCAGCGCACCCTAACATGCCACAAATCAGTACTCTGCACCGCGCCACAACGCAGGTGCATTTCCTCAGTGCCTTTTAAAACGAATGGCAGCGCAACACAGTAACATGCATTGACATTGTTTAGGGTATCAGAAGTGTTAATTCATGCTACGCCTGTTCCTGCAACGCAATACTGTCCACATATCCTAAAAGTTTCATGAACTGAGCTACATCTGTTTCAAAGCCAGCTATCATGTCCCTGACTGGAAAACATATGTCACTTCATTCAACGGGTCCTGAAACTTATAGTGTGTACGGGTCCTTAAGGTTAGCATTCACAACTCTGCGTTCAGTTTACGAGCGCCAAGCACAAATATGCGCACTTTTGCACGCTTTGACAAAATTGTGGCAAAATGCGCTTGCAATGCCATTCATTTTTAACAACACCCCAAATGTGGCCAAGAAGAAGCAGGTTTTTGTTTCACATTTGCGTGCATTGAAACGTGCACAAACGCAAAAGCAAAAAAAAGATTTCGCGAGATGAGCTTTTTTGCTGCTGTTATTGCGCGTTCAGGTCCCATTGAACTCAATGGGAACGCGTGGCAAACGCAGCACACAAACGTGCACGAAAGTTACGCACGTTCACGGAACCCGCAAGTGTGAATGCGGGCTTATAGTATAACTCCTAAAATATATAGTGCATTCGGGTCCTAAAAGTTAGAGGGGGGAATCTATCAAAACTGGAGGGGTCAAAATCTGGGGCAGATTTGCACTGCAACCAATCAGCTTCTCTCTCTCATTTTCAAATCTTACCTGAGCAAACTGAAGAGAGATGCTGATTGGTTGCCATGGGCAACTGCTCCAGATTCTCTCTGCTCCAGTTTTAATAAATCCCCCCCATAGTGTATGCAGGACCTACATTTTTTTTTTTAACTGCGCCACATCTGTTTCAGAGAAGCAACGCAAAACCTAAAAAGCAGTAACCATGTCCCTTAATGGAATTATAAAAAGTCAATCCATGTCCTAAATGTTTTTTTTTAAATTTAAACACATCTGTTCCAGAGAGGCCAATCAAAACCTAACAAAAAAAAAAGTTAATCCATGCAACTAGCCCTAAAATATAAAGTGTTTAGGAGTCCTAAAATATATAGTGTATACGGGTCCTAAAATATATAGTGTATACGGGTCCTAAAATATATAGTGTATACGGGTCCTAAAATATATAGTGTATACAGCTCCTAAAATATATAGTGTATACGGGTCCTAAAATACATAGGGGGGGGGGGAATTTATCAAAACTGGAGCAAAGAAAATCTGAAGCAGCTGTGCATGGCAACCAATCGGCTTCTCGCTTTAATTGTCAAATCTTAACTGAACAAACTGGAGAAGCTGATTGGTTGCCAAGCACAGCTGCTCCAGTTTTGATATATTCCCTGCATAGTGTATATGGGTCCTATACGTTTTTTGTAACTGAGCCACATCTGTTTCAAGGCGACGACACAAAACCTAAAAACCAGTAACCATGTCCCCAAATGGAATCACAAAATGTCAGTTCATACAACGGGTCCCAAAAGTTTTTTTTAATTGATTCACATCTGTGCCGGAGAGGCCAATCAAAACCTAACTAAAATAAAAAGCCAATTCCTGCAGCTGGCCATAAATGTTATAGTGTATACGGCTCCTAAAATATATAGTGTATACGGCTCCTAAAATATATAGTGTATACGGCTCCTAAAATATATGTCAAATCTTAACTGAACAATCTGGAGAAGCTGATTGGTTGCCATGCACAGCTGCTCCAGATTTTGTCTGTTCCAGTTTTGATAAATTCCCCTCTGTGTATACGGCCCCTAATAGTTTTTTTTTGTAACTGAGCCACATCTGTTTCAGAGCAGCAGCTCAAAACCTAAAAAGTGCTAACCATGTCCCTAAATGGAATTACTAATATTAGTTCATACAACGGGTCCCAAAAGTTTTTTAATTGATCCACATCTGTGCCGGAGAGGCCAATCAAAACCTAACTTAAATAAAAAGCCAATTCCTGCAACTGGCCGTAAATGTTATAGTGTATACGGGTCCTAAAATATATAGTGTATATGGGTCCTAAAATATATAGTGTATATGGGTCCTAAAATATATAGTGTATACGGGTCCTAAAACATATAGTGTATATGGGTCCTAAAATATATAGTGTATACGGGTCCTAAAATATATAGTGTATACGGGTCCTAAAATACATAGTGTAAACAGCTCCTAAAATATATAGTGTATACAGGTCCTAAAAGTTTTCTCATTGAGCCACATCTGTTTCAGAGCGGCGACACAAAACCTAAAAAGCAGGAACCATGTCCCTAAATGTAATTACAAAGCAAGTCAACCCATGCAATGGGTCCTAAATGTTTGTATTTAATTGATCCACATCTGCTTGGGAGAGGCCAATCAAAACCTAACTAAAAAAAAACAAAAACTTTTTTTTTTAATTAAGAAGTTCTGCAGCAGACAAGCTGATGTGCCTTGAAGATGTGAGTGATATCTGAGCACAGCAGAGGGAACCCACTGTCATCCTGCCAGTAACACCCCCCTTCCCTCACCCCAACCCCCCCTTCCCCATCCCAACAGTGAAAAAGCAGACAGGCTGCCCCTGCTATGTGAGCAGTGGCTTCTAACAAGAGCAGCCTGTTTATGTGAGAAGGGCACAGCTGCAGCAGTCGCCTCTCCCATTGGTTCCCAGCAGCGGTGGTAACACTTCCCATTGCTGGCTGGGGAGGGGAGAAGGCAGCAGCGGCAGCAGCGGCGGCAGTGTGTCCAGTGCCAGGCTCTGCGCACAGACAGCACCAGCGGAGGAGGAGAGCGCCTGCTGCTCGCACAGCGAACCTGAGCCCAGGAGCGGAGAGGAGCGCAGAGGGGAGAGAGAGAGAGAGAAGGGGGAGAGGCTGGACCACACACAGCCCTGGAGCATTGCAACTATTGTGTGCAGAGCAAGAGCCTGCCTATCGCGAGAGTGTCCTCTTACCAACCTGCTCCAACAACACAGCGCTGCTAGGCTGCCACTAACACAGCCAGAGAGACACAGAGAGAGAGAGAGAGAGAGAGGAGGTCAGGTTATTTTATTTTATTTTTGTATAGGGTTTGGGGGGGTTGTTTTTTTGGAAAGGTTTGCAAAAAGCAGCAACTTTTTTTTTTGGGGGGGAATAGGGTGGAGCAGGCAGGCTTAGCCGTGGGAAACAACAGCGATCCGGGCTTAGATTGGCAGCTACATGGTGAAATCAGCCGGTGGGGGGGTGTTTGCGGATACAATGAGGTCTGTCTGCACTTCCTTAAACTCTCAGCAACCTGCTGCAGTTGGGAGCGACAGGCCCCAGGGGACTGGCTGCAAAGGTCACAGACGCTCTGCTCCCCCTGACCTCAACCCCCTGGGGTCTGATCGGGCAGGCTTTAGACCTCTTATCTTCCTCAGACGCTTTTAGGAAACTATTTTTTGCTAGATAGATGACCTGTCATATTTTTTTTTTTACCATGTGTTTATTTTTAAAAAGAAATAAACTGCAAAACTGATTTGTCATAAGTGATTGTTTGTAAATATGAAACATCCGCATAATATTACAATGAAAAATCTAAAAGCAGAATTTGGCATTTTTTATTTTAAAAGAAACATTTCAAGGGACAAAACAAAAACTTGGCCTTGGAAATCCAGGACATTTATACACTTTGCACGCTTTATTGCAGAATAATCTGATCATTCTCCAGCTAAATTTGTTATATGAGCATTCAGTGTGCTTAGGAGTTTGTTTCGGGCAGGCTAAAGTAGTATAAACTCCGTTCCGTTGACGCAGAGGTTGCTAAGTGCACCTGTAACGTCTTGAGGAACTTGGAGAAGTTGGCCGGCGGACGCGTGTCCTTGCCTGGTCTGACCAGCAGTTGCGGCCATGTAATCGATGGCTATAAATGGGGAAGTTGGGACTTTAAAAGGCAGCGAGCGGCGTGGTTGGCTGGTAGCTAGATTTGCAGTAACATATGGCATTAAGAGGAGCACAGCTGGAGGTAGCGCTTCCATCGTAGTGAAGGCAGAGCAGCTGACTTTCCAGCTTGCTGTGTAATTAGCAAAGCAAGCTCTCCTCTCTCTCTCTTTTTTTTCCCTGCCTCCTCCTCCTCCTCCTCCTTCACACTCTCACACTGACACAGGGACACACTGCTGCTGTTCTCTGCCTGTCTGCTGGAAGACCTGGTAAGACCACAAGCCATGGCAGAAAAGAAAGCCGTCTTACCTTAAAAAGTCCCTGGGGCTTACCCCCCCCCCGTAAACTGTTACATTCTTTTTGTCGCTTGGGGTGGGGGGGTGAGACTATCACTTCCAGGGTTCCCAGGGCACTTTAAACGCACTTTTGAAGCTTTCTTGCCTTAAAACTTTAAAACAGATTAGATAGCTGTACATGCTGATACGTTGTAGCAACTGCCGAGTTAATTGATCCAAACTTCAGAGGGCAGTAACCCGTAGCAACCCGCTTTCAACATCCTCTTGTACTGGGTTTCTTCTGACAGGTGAAGTCTGGTTGCTATGGTTACTGCATCTCGCCATATTACGTTAGCCAGTATAAGTATTGTTTTTATCTCTTTTTAGTCTTATTTTGGCTCATTTTTTTTAAATTTTTTATGCTTGTCTCTTTTTACTTTTACTTTGCAAGTCTGTATGGGTATTTGTTCTTTCTCTTTTCAGTTTTGCTTTGCAATCTCTCTGGGTCATTTTATGTTTATTTCTTTTTGTTTTGCAAGTCTGTAAGGATATCATTTGTTTTTCTTTTTGTTTTCTTTTTGCAAGTCTGTTTTATCTCTTTTTAGTTGTGTAAGTCTGTATGGGTATTTTTCTCTTTTATCTCTTTTGTTTATTAAGTTTTTTTTGTTTTTTCTTTTCTTTTACCATGGTTGTAAAACACACATCTGTTCAGTGCACAGTCGGTCGTAGTACTAGTAGTACAAGTCGAAATGAAGTTTTCTGAGACCTGCCGAGCCTTTTTTTTTCTTTTCTGTTTAAAAGGCAGCGGTTTCCATAACTACTCCCCGCCACCGGTCGGCTGCGTTGACCAGGAGGGACAAAGCTTTGAAAACTGCCTTGTGGAAGCCATTGTTTATTTAAAATCTAGTTTTTCCTGTTCCTAGCAGGTGCAGTTAAAATGAGAGGCTCGCCTGGAAAAAAGAAAAGGCAGCTAGCTGTAGAGAGAGAGAGAGAGAGAGAGGATTGTACAGTGGGCCTTGTGTGTTTGTCTTTTTTTTTTTTTTTTGTCTGTTGCCAGCCAGCTCTGGCTATTGCAGCTGCTAAGAGGATTTTGAGTTTACAGTAACCATCAAGTTTTTCCTGTTTCTAAACAGGTTATGAAGGAAGAATGGAGTTTCCAGACCATAGCCGACAGTTGCTGCAGTGTCTGAGTCAGCAACGTCACCAGGGTTTCCTGTGTGACTGTACTGTTTTAGTTGGGGAAGCGCAATTCCAAGCCCACAGAGCCGTCCTCGCCTCCTGCAGCATGTACTTCCATCTCTTCTACAGGGACCAGCTAGACAAAAGGGACATTGTCCATCTGAACAGCGACATCGTCACGGCCCCGGCCTTCAGCCTGCTGCTTCAGTTCATGTACGAAGGCAAGCTGGAATTCGGCAACCTCCCAGTGGAAGACGTGTTGGCTGCCGCCAGCTTCCTCCACATGTATGACATTGTCAAAGTGTGCAAGGGCAAGCTGAAAGAGAAGGAGCTGACTTCGGGGGAGAGGAACGGAGACGACGGGTCCAACCCGGAGAAGGACGTGCTCTCGGGTGGCGAGGAGCCACAGGGACGTGGAAACGGGGAGAGGAACTCGCCGGCGGAGGGCGAGAAGCCCGCGTGGAAGGAGAAGCTGGGCTCGCCGCCTGGTTGGTCGCCTGATTTGATAGGTGTCAACTCGGCTCCGGCTGAAGCTGTGTCGTGTAGGACAACAGCTGGGGCAACAAAGGCCAGTGTCAACAGTACTCCGTGCCCTTTGTCCCAGAGGTCTGCTAACCATACACAGCCTCCGAGTGATGGGGATTGTGCTCTGGATTTGTCTTTCAAGCCGGTGTCTGGGAAAGATTCCTTACACCCCTCCTACGTCTTTGGACAGCTGGCTTCCGACAGCCAGCAGCAGGGCACTGTGCCACTTGTTAAAGATGAACAAGACTTGCTGTCAGAGCAGGAGGACAGTGAAGCAAAGAGTCCAAAGAGTCAGCACGTTGGGAATGCAGCCAAGAGCCTCATGACGGGGCTGGGACACATGTTTGCAGGAAATGGAAACTCTCATGTTCGGGAAGATGACTTGTACCACGACCGCGACGAGAGCGAGGACGACATGGATTCATCAGATATATCCACATCGGGTGTACTAGTCTCCCCGGGGCAGATCTGCATCTGCCCCCTGTGCAGCAAAGTTTTCCCCAGCCCGCACATCCTCCAGCTCCACCTCAGCTCCCACTTCCGGGACCGCGACGGCTCCCGCATCAAGATGTCACCCGACGGCTCTGTCCCCACCTGCACGATATGCGGGAAGACTTTCTCGTGCATGTACACACTCAAGAGGCACGAGCGCACGCACTCGGGGGAGAAGCCCTATACCTGCGGCCAGTGCGGCAAGAGTTTCCAATATTCGCACAACCTCAGCCGCCACGCGGTGGTGCACACCAGGGAAAAGCCGCACGCGTGCAAATGGTGTGAGAGACGGTTCACCCAGTCAGGTGACTTATATAGACACATTCGTAAGTTTCACTGTGGCCTAGTAAAGTCCTTGGTTGTCTAGTAACAAAGATGGGCTCGTCCAGGAAGGCACAAAGCCGCGGGCATGGCCCGGTGACCCAAAGCCACCAATCGGAAGTCATCTTTTTACCGTATTGTCTGGTTGCTATGGGTTACTGTGCTTTTCTCATCATGTTGGCTTGTTACCTCTGTTTATGGCAGAAGCCCGGTAATGTTATTCTCCTTCAGCTGAACTCTGTAATAATCTCAATGATGGCACTGGTACTGCATATCAAGCTAAAGACCCCTATTGCCCCCGCCCCACAGCTCAAGACCCATTCTCCCCCCTTTGACAAATGTGATGGTATGTGACCATGGCCAAACTCTCAAACGTTGTATTTATCACCGGTTTTGCCTCCCCAGAGCCGGTACAGGCTTTTACATTGCAGATGCTGATAGTCTTATACGATAAAGCAGTGAAATTGCGGTATCCCACAGTAACCAATCAGCCGACATCTCCTAACCGCTTTAACTTCAGCAAAGTGAAATCTTATTGGCTGCTGTGGATTACCGCTCCTTGACTGTCTTCTGTGCTCCTTGCGCTGCCTTATTACATCAGCCCTGTGCAGGGACGGGACTCCACCCAACATTAACACACCTTTCACCTGAGATTCACACATTTTTCAAGTCACAGTGTGTGAATCTTGGGTGAATAGACCCCTACGTAGGGCAGTGCATATGGTATTTATAAACACTAACCTGTCGTGGATGCATTGCTATGTTGTAGTCAGTTTACAGCAAGTGAATCAATGCGATTGGTTGCAAGGGGGCATTGCGCATTGCAGTTAGCCTCAGCGGCATGCCGCGTGTCCAATCAATTGTAGAAATAAACCTAAGGACACCACACACGTTACAATCTGATTGAACAATCTCCCTTAGATCTACCAACAAGTATGTAGTGCAAGGGCCGGCCTGCCTGGAAACAGATTGGATAGTTTAGGCAGACCCTCCTATTACATAGCTTTGGTAGAGCTAAAGTTGATTGTACGGAGATTGCGGGGTTAGATTATAACGTGTATGGTAACCCTTTAGGCCAGGGGTAGGCGACCTTGGCTCTCCAGCTGTGCTGAAACTACAAATCCCATAAGGCATTGCAAGCCACAGGCATGACTCCCAGAGGCAAAAGCATGATGGGCATTTGTAGTTTCAGCACAGCTGGAGAGCCAAGGTTGCCTACCCCTGCCTTAGGCTAATGCGTCCCTGGTTCAGGCAGCAATAAATAAAACGCACCGGAGGGAATTTATCAAAACTGGAGCAGACGAAATCTGGAGCAGTTGTGAATGGCAACCAATCAGCTTCTCTCTTTAGTTTGTTCATTTAAGATTTGAAAATGAAAGAGAGAAGCTGATTGGTTGCCATGCACAGCTGCTCCAGGGTTGTGATAAATTCCCCCCACCCCTAATTAGTAGGGCGGATACTTTAAAAGCCTGTCCAAGACCGGTAATAAATATCGGGGGGAATTTATCAAAACTGGAGTAGTTGGCTGTGGCAGCCAATCAGCTTCTCTCTTCAATGTGTTCAGTTAAGGGTTGAAAATGAAAGAGAGAAGCTGCTTGGTTGCCACGGGTAACTGCTCCAGATTCTGTTCCGGTTTTGATAAATCCTCCCCAGTGTATATGAAGTGATGTTTTTCACCTGTATTGCACATCTGTCAGAAAAGAAAATAGATACTTTAAGCATTTTAATGTCTGTTTAATATCCGTCTGTTCACGTGAATGTTGCAGGTAAATGAAATCGAGGAAAAAAAGACTTGAATGTGAATATGAGAGTTTCCTCATTGTGTTCCGGCAAACCTCTGTGTAACCACTGGGTGTCTCAGAACCTTCCAACTTTTTTTCAGGATCATTTCTATATTGGGATATGCAAATGATTGTGCAGCCTAAAGGTGCCCATACACCTTACGATTATCGGACTAAACTTTTCGATTTTCGTACGACGGCCCCATCCTGCCCCGATTATCGCAAGGTTCAATCAGCGGTAGTTAGAAAAAAACACCTGGACGACTTGCGGTAATTGACCGCAATTATTTTCGTTTGCGCATGCGCAGTGTTAATCGTACAACATTTGACGGACGGAAACGCCACCAACCATGCGAACATCGTACGATCAACCAAAGTTTTCAAACATGCTTGACCGTCAAAAGTCGTACGATTGTACAGTACTATCGGTCGGGCACTCTATTCACATGTTACGATTGTCGTACAAAAAGTCGATCGCATACGATTATCGTACGATAATCGTAAGGTGTATGGGCACCTTAAGACTGAGTATTGGTTAGGCCCGGCTTCAAAAAACCGAAGAGACATTTTTAAAATATGAAAAATAATTTCTTTTACTACCTATATGAGGTAATTTACTAAAGGAGTTGAGAATGTTCACTCGATAAATCGTGCAACGATTCACTTCGATTACCATCCAGTGCCTGTTGACTTGTTTCATCCGCACATGACTGGATCATTAAAGTGAATATTCAATTTATCTATAGGGGAATTTATCAAAATCGGAGCCCATGGCAACCAATCTGCTTCTATCTTTCATTTTCAACGCCTTAGCACTTGTTCACACCATGTCTGGGGCAGATCTGCAAACGCAGTGCAGAGCATTTTTGCTGCGATTCTGACGCTTTTTTTTAAGCTTAAAGTTGGCTTTCACATGCCGTTCAGTGCGTTTGTATGTGTTTTTGTTGCATTCCAGACCAGAGAAAATTATATTTTTTATTTGTCTGGTCTGGAACGGACTGCTCTGGTATGAACTGAGCCCAGAAATACAATAGGGGTACATTGGGATGCTTTTTTTTGGTCCGGGAACTAACTGTTCTGGTCTGGATATGACCTGGACATGGTGTGAAGCTAGAAGCTGATTGGTTACTATGGACAACAGACTCCGTGTGTGAATATATATGTGTATATATGTGTCTTTAGTAAATCAGCTTTAGTGTGTACATCAGGGCTGGACAAATCCCAGGAGCCCAGTAGCTGCTGATCACATTGTTTTGTAATTTTTCTGCAGCCAATGGAAATTTTCCAACACAGAGCAATTTCTGCATCCACTATCAGGTGAATTTATCAAAACTGCAATAAAAAAGTAAACAAAGGTGGAGCTGCTGTCCGAAAGGATCAGTCAAGTCCCAGATTTTATCCAAGGGCTCCCCCTCTCCTTTACTTTTATTTGCTCTGCTTTTGATAAATCAGCCCCCCTCCCCCACCCACTGAGTACTCTCATGCATTACCACCAGTGACTTTCAAGCCATTGTTACACTGAATGACAAATGGCATTTTGGGGCCATCACAGCTGTATATTAATCTGGCTCCCAGCAGTATTTATCAAGTGGTAGCAAATTCCTTATAATCCAGAAGGCAAAAAAAAGGAGAACTGCAAACAGATCTTCCTTCTTCTTTTTTATTTTTTTGCAAATTTAGACTAATACTATATTTAAACAGGGCAGCTTGACTGAACTTCACATACTTCAGTATCTTGTCCTGCAAAGTATATTATTTTTTTTTCTAATTTTTGCAAATTTTGACTTATACTTTATTTGAGCAGGGCAGCTTGACTCAACTTCACAGCTTTCAGTATCTGGTCCTGCAAAGTATTTCTGTACTATTAGTCTGCAACAAGGAACCGACATCCTCCCGCAGCACTCCATTTTATTGCCTTATGTGATTGGCCAACTATAAGTATTCCGAATCGGTGTTATAACCCATGTGAGAGCAAGATTAACTAATATAATAAACATATAGATACTACTGAATGAAAGTATTGAACATCGGGCACGTGTTCTGTTGCTGTAAGTCATGACTATAGCCAGGATATAAAACTCTGGTGTTATAGAAAAGTGTTTAGTGCCCGGAAAGTGTCGTTTGAATTGTCCGGGCGCGTTCTTTCGTTTTTCAGCCTGGTCAGTTCTTTCATTTTGGCTTAATTTAAGATTCGGTGCAAAATGCACATCAAAAATTATTATAATTTTTTTCCCCGTCATCTGACGCAGATGAAATGTTTAGTATTCTGACAATGTGAAAGGTATTTAAATGGAATTTAAAACTGCAACAATAATTCAATTATTTATATATTTTATTTGTGGTCACAGCGTACAGTATACAGTGTTGCCTGATAACCGTTATCGGTCACAGTCCACTCGAAACAGTCGTTTTTTGTTGTTGTCAATCTCTAGCTGCTCTTTTATGACAAGGGTCTAAAAAATTCCAGAGTGAAGCTATTGTATCTAATGGTTTAAAACTCTGGTGTCTGTTGTACTCCCAACATCCTGTGCAAGACCTGAAGATGTTGAGGCATTAAAAGGCATACAGACAAGTGCAATGGTAGGCTATAGCAACTGGTCAGAGGTTTCAACGTTCAGGAGAAGGGAGCAAGTGTCTGGTTGCTGTGGGTTATAGCAAGTTGTGTTCTAGCTATATCACTGACGCTTGCTGCAAGAAGTGGGGAGTACACAATAAATGGGATATCCTCTCATTCATAGCATGCACTATTTTTTTTTTTTAATATATATATTTACTGACATCAAAGTTTTTGAGCTGTATTAGGCCTTTTTTTGGCAGTGAACAGTTGAAGGTGTATTAACTATACATGCGACGTGCATTATTACTTAAATATTAAAACAATTAGAAGGACAACCTTAGTTGCAGAACTTATAAAAATGAAAAATACATTTTCAAAAATGCTTGTGTAATGTGAAACACATTTAAAAAGACAGTCCAATCTCTTTAACAGATTGCATTTTTTTCTAAAGCTGTTACATTCATGTTGAAGGATGTATGATACTTTATATTATTATTATTTTTTTTGTTATCATTTGTGTGAACATCAATGTTGGGTAGTCTGCACCAAGGTACAATAGTTGTATTTACTGTTTTAGTTATATTTTGCTGTGAGTGAGAAATAGCACTGAAAAAGAAAAACCTACTAAAATTTAAGTTATTTTTTTTCTTCTTTTCCTGATTGTACTTGATATAGTATTTATTAGTTTTTATTTGAAGTGAAATGATTTATAATTAGAGATTTTATTTTAGTGTTTTTTGTTTGACCCTTTTTCAAGTCATGTGATCATCCACAAAGGATGCAATGATTTTTTTTTTCTTTTATTTTATTTGTATTTTATTTCTGCTCTAAACTATTTAATTTATGTAAACTTTAATAAAAGATGGAAAAAGTTATGTGCGAAACACTGGTAAATGACAAGGACAATTTGCTTCCACTTGCCGGACGAACATGGACATAGGTGCAGGATTTAAGAAATAGCTGTTGACTTTGAATATATTTTATAAGAAAATATTTTGCTGTTCTGCAGAACAAAAAAGATTTTTTTTTTTGTGGGTAATTCTTTTACCATCTTAGTTTGTGTGAAGTTTAATTTGTACAATTTTTCAGTGTGTGTAAAACTGACAATCGTGGATAGGATTGATGTCTTTATATTTTTTTTGTCAAAAAAAATAAAGTTTAAGTCTGTTAGAAACGGCATTTGTCTATTGCATTTCTTTGGGCCTTAGAGTCCTCCCTCAGACTATATTTTTGCGATAATGCGACATGCTGCCATGCTTTAGGGCGCACTGCGTTAAGGCAGCCTATTCATTTTGAAAGAGCTAGAGGATTTTTTTTTAAATGAACCCTTCCAATTGGACCCCCCCTGCACTGCAAGGGTTAAGTGCTTGTTTGTGTATAGGTTAAAAAAACCAACATGATTCTACTCACCCTAAGTCCTGAGCCGGCTTCTTCTTAGACTGCTCCTTCCAACGTCTCTCCCCACTCCTCTGCAGCGCTCTAAGGTCCCGTAAATCATCAACGTCTATACACAGTGTGTGGACTTGAGGACACAGATGAACCTACCATTGCTGCATAGAGGGGGAGACAGGCTGGAGGGACCGCTGTGACAGCTGGTTGGCCGGCTCTGAGCTTCATGTGAGTATATCTGTTTGTTATTTAAGCACCTAGACACAAACGGGCACTTAACCCTTACACTGCGGGGGTAGCCCCACTGCAAGGGTTATTGAAACAAATTGGAGTTCTGGAATACACGCAAACCATGACGAGCGCTGTTTAATGCAACGCAACACAGCGCATAAGCAATCTGTGCGTTGTGGTGATGTGCAGTGCAAGTACGTTGTGCTGCCTTGTCTCGGTGTGTTGAGATGCCATACAAAATGAATGCCACTGCAACTTCCCGCACTGTGTATATTGCATTGCCACGTGTTACCGCAGCACTATCTTGTGAAAGGGCCCTAAAGGAGAACTACGAGGTGAGTGATTTCCACTCATCCTCATAGTCAGAGCCGATCTGTGACAATGAAACTGTCACACATCGGCGCTACAGATCGGGAACTGAGTGAACACATACCGTCACTCGCTCACTTCCCGATCATCTCCCTGCAGGAAGTGGTGACTGTCAGTCACCGCTCCCCGCAGGGTTCCCCTCTCTCCAATCCTCCAGTGCTAAGTGGCGGAACGGACAGGGAAGGGGGTGGGCACAGCTGGCTCTGCCTCTAGATAGGCAGAGTCCGCTGACACTCACACAGCTTGGTGGATCTCGACAGTATTGTTGGGATCCGTGCCAGCTGCGGCGCTCTCAGTATATAGCAGACAATAGCCTGCTTTATACTGAGCTTTGGGTTACGGGAGAAGTTTAGTATTAGGGATGCACTGATACCGATGCCAAATATTTGGACGAGTACTCATACTCGCCCAAATGCTCCGAAACCTAGCCCGATAAGAATCATTACACGCTGCCCAGCTTCATGATTAGCCGAGAATCCTGCTCCATGCTCACGTCACAAGGGAGCATAGATCCGGCCAATCGGGAAGCCGGGCAGCTTGTAATGACTCGCTGCCTGGCTTCCTGGTCGGTCAGGAAGCTTGCCAATCAGGAAGCCAGGTGCCGTGTAATGATGTGGCGCCCGATTTTATGAATGGCTGGGAAGCCAGCTTCATGCTCCCTCGTTACCTAGTGACAAAGGAGCATGGAGCCAGCTTCCCGGCCAATCAGGAAGCCGGGCGCCACGTCATTACACGGTGCCCGGCTTCCTGATTGGGCAGAAAGCCGGCTCCATGCTTTCTCGTCACCTAGTGACGAGAAGCACGGAGACAGCGTCCCTGCTAATCAGGAAGCCGGGTGACGAGTCATTACATCCCGCCTGGCTTCCTTAATGGGACTTCCGGTATCGTTATTTGGTATCAGTGAGGACCCCCCCAAAAAACCCATCGGTACTCGTACTCGATACCCAAAAACCGGTATCTGTGCATCCATAGTTAGTATATGTCCTCCTGTGACCCTAAAGAGAATTTTGGGATAAAAAGTTTACCCCATAGTTCTTTTAACTTTTGCAAAGAAAATGTTCCTTGCCCCATTTCTGTAAAGAACCCCATCAGATATCTCCTTTTTCATATCCATATGGTCAGTTCCTTGCTTTTGTCATATGCTTGCAGTCAAATTGTAAGCATCCACTGCTGTAGGAGTTCCATTTTTTTTTTTGTTGCGATGCATTCAGACTAAAGGGATGCTGGGGCTGTTCCTAATTTACAACACGGAGACTATTCAGTTGATTAGGAAGAAGGCGGACCTTCCTACTTGGCTGTCAGTTGGAGAAAGGGCGAGGCCTTGATCAGTATCAGTAGAGAAACAGGTATTGAAGAATGTGCATAGCCCGTGTGGTGAGGATTGGAGGACTGGAATTTACATGGTTAGAAATCACTGTGTATCCATGTGGGTTCACAAACATGTTTCTAAAGTACAACCTGGGAACCATTAAAGAAGGACTCCAGGTTTTATGTCTATTAAGCTTTGCACTGCAAGAGTTAACTGCTTGCTTTATATATACTCGATCCCGCAGCACTGACCGCTCACCTCTTGTCCCTTCCACTCTGCCTGTGGTATGTCCCCTGGCTTCTTCATGTCTCATAGACTTGTATTGGACATGATGACATCACAGGTCCTTGGACCTTTGGAGCCTGCGGGAGAAGAGGTTGCAAGACCAGTCTAACCCCGCCGGGGCCAAGGATCGGGTGAGTATTTCTTCATTTTCGCTCCAAGAGAAAAGTGAGCAGTTAACGCATTTCAGTGCATGGGGTAGCCCCACTGCAAAGGTTAATATTTCTAAAAGCTGGAGTTCCTCTTTATACATTTCTGTGGCTGCTGTTCCACGTGATCATGTTTGTAATAAAATTAGCATATTGGTAATGTCTCCCTCTAGTGGATGGCTATGTAACATTGTGTGTGCTCAGCAAGCTTGGTGAGCAACTGAGTGTATTGTATTCAGTCCATCTGAGATTGTAGAAACGTGTTAGAGGAGAGGAAGTAAACAGGACAGCACTGTACTTCTCAGCAGGAAACATGTATATGTGATGAGTAAATATCACCATTCCACTTGTGTGCATACATGTTATCCACAGACGTTATGTACCTTGTACAATAATAAAAGAAATGGGTAAGATCAGGGATGGATTTACTCTCTCTGCTGCCCCAAGGCCAGGTTCCTCAATTTCATTTTTATTCATCCTATTATCTTTTATTTTTTATAATTTTTCTATCTTATTATTTTGTACTTTTTGTATGACTTTTCTATGTTTTTTATTTAAATTATAATTTTTTTAAACTATTTTTTACTTTATTTGTTAATTTGTATTTATTTTTTAATCAATTTTTTTTACATTTGTATTTAATTTTTTACACTGTGCTGGCTCTCCTGTGACAGCTGAGATGAGAAGGCCGCTAGTGCAGCGTTCCTGTCGCAGTGTTCATAAGGGAATTCCACACCCCTGCTGCCCCTCTACTCACTGCTGCCCTGAGGGCGGGCCTCGGTGCCCTTGTAGGACATCTGGCTCTGGGTAAGATCATTTTTCCTATGTTTTTGCATTAACATGATCATCTAAAAGAAGAAAAAAGCTGGACTACAAGACAACAGCTGACACCGTCTAAATACAAATATGTATTATCTGTATGTAACTCTGTGCACCCCTGACAGACAGCATAGCCAGGTGACTGACCTCACCTTTGCAGTAAAGCTTGGTCATAGGAATCCTCCCCCCCCCCTTCCACCTGTCCATGGGACACTATAGACCCAGCAGTACATTGACCAGGTCATCACTATGCTTTCTTCTCCCTCCACTAGGTTCCCAGTCATAGATTCGCAATATTGCACAATGCAGTACACAGTCTGGCTGGCTCTCATTGCTGGCCTTCCCTTTCTCAGTCTGACGGCTGCGGTGTGGAAGATTACAGGAAGTGTGAAGCATTAAAATTTGCAAATATCTTTTAAAGGAAACCTCGGGGGGTGGACTTAATAAGCATTAAAGTGTTTATAGACAAAAAAGGGGTTAGAACTTTATTGCTGCCTATGCTCCATATCTATTGGACCTGGGGACCATTGCCAGCATAACAGACAGCTATAGAAGGACCTACATGTTGTCACCAGAAAAGGAAGTTTTTGGGGACACCTGAGAAGAGGATTCCCCCTTACTTTGGAGAGACAGCCTCTAACTTCCTGTTATCACCATCAGCATTTTATCTTATCTTTAGAGATACTTTTTTTTAAACTCTTTATTGGGGCAAACTAAGAACAATCAACAGTCTGTACAGAACTGGAACATTGCACTGCCAATATATTCTGTATATGATGTGTATATTATATTAGTATATAGGCATTTTACATGTATGCATTTAGATTTTATATAGAGGGACTAAGAAGAATAATTTCATGTTTCTAGTACGGTGCTGTCCAAAAAAAAGAAATGCTATATTTTAATATTTTATAAATACATTTATATTTATAATATATTTTATAATATATAATTCATATTAAAAATTATTTATAATAAATATAAATAATAGACGTGCACGTCAAAAAAAAATGTTTTCTGATGAAACAAATGAAAACAAAAACATTTCCATTTGTTTCATCAAAGAAAACAAATTTTTCTACTGTTTCGCAGGCAACGAGCCTCCGAATCTAAAACCGCACACTTGAAAATACAGAACGAGTGGTGGCCATATCAGTGTATATGGCGTGTGACGTCACACTGAAAATGCAGAATGTCTTCTGTCTATCATTTTCCCTCAATTCCTGTCCAAGAGCCACAACAGGAAGTGAGAGGAAATCCCTCATAGGTGAAGGAAATCCCTGATGGTCACCAGAACTAATGTCCCTAGTGGAAGATTTCCCCTCTAGTCCTGTTCCGATGGCAAACCAATATTTGGGATGTTCTTTCACTTTCAGGATAGGTTCACACCTAGGCGACTTCTGACCGTGCACAAACTGCGTGGATTGCCAGGCGGTCACGGAGTCGCCCACCAAAGCCGATCGCGCTGTGGGTGCCATTATTTTCGAATGGCACCCCAGTGACGCCAGACGGATTGCTAAAAATGCACTTCGTGTCCCTCAAAAAAAGGTACCTGTATCTTTTTTTAGCGATTGCCGCTCAGATGTAACCCCATTGAAATCAATGGGGCCGGACGGCAACAGCTGTGTGCACTAGCTCACAATCGCGTGGCCCCAGGTGTCCCTCAGGTCTGATCCTAAACTCAGTGATAACGGTCACCAGGACAGATAGAGAGGGTGACTCTCCATAACAGGGACACAGACAGCAATATAAACCTGACAGATGTTCTTATCACTCTCCACTCTATCCAAAACTAAAAAGAAAATGTTGTGGCTTCAGTGTCACTTTAAGGGACAGAGTCGCATGTTTACCAACATCATATCTGTTTCGACATCTGGGCACTGCAGCAGCTGCAGGTCTCCAGCCAAACTCAGAGTTCAAAAGTTTACAAGAACTGTGTTAATGTGCTTGAAAAACATATCAACCGTTGTGCTGAGTAATATTATTTAACTCCTTCATGACCACAATGGGACCAAATGTAAAATGCCTCTTGCTGTGAGAAGGTTGACTAAACTTGTATAGGTTGCCACCTGTGCAATAAGTCCATCCGTGACATTTCCTTGCTACTAAATATTCCACGGTAACCTGTTAGTGGTTTTATGAGTAAGTGGAAACAACTGGGAACAACGGCAACTCAGCCAGTGGTAAGCCACGTATAACGACAAAGCGGGTTCAGCACATCCTGAAGCGCACAGTGCGCAGAAGTCACCAACTGTCTGCAGGGTCAATATCTACAGACCTCCAAACTTCGTGTGGCCTTCAGATTGGGACAACAACAGTGCGTAGAGAGCTTCATGGAATGGGTTTGCATGGCCGAGCAGCTGCATCCAAGCCTTACATTACCAAGTGCAATGCAAAGCGTTGGATGTAGTGGTGTAAAGCACGCCGCCACTGGACTCTAGAGAAGTGGAGACGTGTTCTCTGGAGTGACGAATCACGCTTCTCTGTCTGGCAATCCGATGGACGTGTCTGGGTTTGCCGGTTGCCAGGAGAATGGTACTTGCCTGACTGCATTGTGCCAAGTGTAAAGCTTGGTGGACAGGGGATTATGGTGTTTGGTTGCTTTTCAGGGGTTGGGCTTGGCCACTTAGTTCCAGTGAAGGGAACTCTTAAGCCATCAGCATACCAAGACATTTTGGACAATTTCATGCTCCCAACTTTGTGGGAACAGTGTGGAGATGACCCTTTCCTGTTGCAACATGACTGCGCACCAGTACACAAAGCAAGGTCCATAAAGACATGGATGAGCGAGTTTGGGGTGGAGGAACTTGACTGGCCTGCACAGAGTCCTGACCTCAACCCGATAGAACACCTTTAGGATGAATTAGAGCCGAGACTGCAAGCCAAGCCTTCTCGTCCAACATCAGTACCTGACCTCACAAATGGTCCAACATTCCCATAGACACACTCCTAAACCTTGTGGATACCTTCCCAGATGAGTTGAAGCTTTTATAGCTGCAAAGGGCGGAGCCAACTCAATATTGAACCCTACGGACTAAGACTGTTGCTTATTATGGAAAATATGGCAATATGATGTGTGTTGGCAAAGTGTTTCCACCAGCCCCCAGTGCATGAAAACATATCACATCGGCAGCATTGTGCAGTAGAGTCGGATAGAATCACAGTGTATTATTTCCGCACCGTCTGATTTCTGCCATGCAGGGAATTGTGGGAAGATCGTATAAAGATATGTTTCTGGCTGTTATACTTTTTATAATACATTTTATTGCTATGTTTTAAAACTTCAGAGGCTCGTAGTCGAATTGATCCCGGACCAGCTCATGCCTCCAAGCATGCCTACCACTTGTCTTTTATAACCTAATACTAATTCTCAGCCAGACACAGTCACTGACCCAGTATTGCATGGCTGGGCAAATCCCAGGAGCCAGGTCACCAATGCTCCTTAAATATGGCAGCTGGCGCCTAAGTTTTGAGGTTTTTTCTAGTTATTGTCAATGGAGTTTACTGTCAAACTTGATTTGGACTAACCGGATCCTGAATTCCATATTCATTTTTCCACCCCTTCAGTATTATCTTAGTGTCCAATTGCTAATGTAGGTGTATCTCAAGCCAAATATTTTGCTTTTAGTCTTTGATAGAGTGAGGGATGGTTTAAAGAAAAACTCCAGGGAAACTTTTTATTAACCCCTGCAGTGGGGCATGTGTAGTCCAAATCAGGAGAGCCGTCTAGGGTGACAAAGCTGCCCCTCCGTGGGTACAGTATGCTCTTGTTACCTCTTAGCAGCAAATTCCTGTCTATATGCACTATTCCAGTGATGTCTGTATGGCATTTCTCAGTGTGAGTTTCGGGAAGGTGAGATCAGTGGACCGTGTCTGTGTAAATGTGTGTTCAAACAGTTGCTTGTAGTCTCCAGAAAACCCCTTGGTGACAACATGGAAGCACAACTGGGAGACAGGCACAGAGCGCTGTCACCCTGAACAGGAAGTACCTGAGCAAGGACCTCCATGGCAGGATCAGCAGGTGGTATCAGCAGGGAGGGGCACAAAAAGGATGCAAAATAAATAAAATGACATATATGCATACCAGGGAAATTTTGAAAATCATTATTCCTGAGAATGGGGGGCTTAAAGGGTAGCCAACATCACCCAGTATGGGGCCAATCAGAGTCTACAAGGGACCTCTGTCCAAGACTTCTTCCATGGTATAATGGCCCCAGCTAGCATTGACTTAGGCCCCATTCACACCTATGCGTATTGTAATATGCGCGTCTGTCGCGCGACCGTCACGCGGTTTTTTTACCGCGAATCGCGGTAAAAAAGTCGCGCGACCGTCGCGCGATTCCAAAGGCTACTTGGCAGTATACAAATGGAAAACGCCCTACAAAACGGACCAATACGCAGCAAAAAACGCTCCAGGACCTTTTCATGCGTGGGCCGTTTTGTAGTGCGTTCGGGACGTGCGGAAATACGGACAGGTGGGAACGATACCATTGACTACAATGCTATTTATTTTTTTGACCGTTTTGTAGAGCGTTCATCGAGCGTAGGACGCGCTACAAAACGGTCAGGTGTGAATGGGGCCTTATTTCCTCATGCAGAGGTCTCATCACTTCTGCAATTCATACATCACTTCCACATCCTTACTATGTATTCCATTCACAAGGACTATCATAAGATTTCATAACAAAAAACACAATGAATAGTCTCATATATTTCACAGCCAGACAAAAGAGGGGAGGGAGGGGGGAGACACAACTGTCATGCTCCGGAGCCCACACCGAGGGTATGTGTTGTCTGTGGTTGGACTTCCTTCCCTAAAACTGCAACAGAAGAAACCTGTTTTTCTCAAGAGAACACACCAGCAATGGCTAGTACACCAGAGCCTCAGCATCTGAAAGTTGTCACGCACTGCAGTTCATATGCTGGAAATGGCAATTTAAAGGGTCTTAACATTTGCCCCATAGATAGACAAGCCATAGTAGATGCCCAGCTCTCCTATTCTCCTAAAACTGTGTACCATGGTTCATCACTGGGATGTATGTGGCTCTCAGAGTACAGCATGATATGGCAAGAATGATAGGTAGATAGATAGATAGATAGATATCATTAGAGAGTGAAAGTGAGAGAGAGAGAGATCATTAGATAGATAGATAGATAGATAGATAGATAGATAGATAGATAGATAGATAGATAGCCCTGATGAAGAGGGGAAATTGTTTGGCCCCAAACCGCAATGGCCTCCTCTTTTATTTCACTTTTGGAATCTTGGAATGCAAGTATGGTGCTCTTTTTTGGTCTAACTTCACTAGCAATGCATTCTCTGCTAAGCAGCAGGATTGTGGGGTGGGGAAGAGCGTGGAGGGGAAGAGCGTGGTGAGGCATAGCAGGGTATAAAAATACTGACTTGCTTATATGTGTCTGTCACTTACCTTGGGCGGGAGGGGGCATGGTGGTGCATTGAACTAAATGGCACCGCAGCCACGCCCCCACCCGCTTTGCGATAGTCACGAGTCGGGTGCCGGCGATCGTACCACGGGTGGGGGGGCGTGGCTGCGTTGCCATTGAGTTCAATGCACCGTCACGCCCCCTTCCCGCCCCAAAACAAAGTGAGCCGGCTGGGTTGCGTTCCAGTGCGTTCTATAGGCCGAACGCACTGGAATGCACTCCTGATGGTGTGACAGGGGCCTTAAAGCGAAAGAAAATCCCAAATTTTGGGTTGTCAATAGAACAGGAATAGATGGGAAATCTCCTAATGGGGACACTAGTTCTGGTGACCCTGCTGACCACCAGGGATTTCCTCTCCCTTCCTGTTGTGGCTATCGGACAGGAAGTGAAATCTCCCAGATGGCAAAAAAAAAAAAAGCTGACAGGGTTATAACCCTCCCTCACTTTATACAAAACTGCAAGTTTCGGCTTCAGTTCTACTTTAAAGGATAAGTACACTTAAAACAAAGCACATTTATTGTTTGTACCCCTTTCCCCTGACCTAACCTAATCTAGCCCACCCTCTACAAACCTGATCTGATGGTTGCAGTTCTGCTATTTGCTTACATCTAACACCGCAAGTCTTCACTGTCCTGGCCCTGCCTGGGCATTACAGCCCCATAGACTTCTATGGGACCATCTCTGATCATCCTCAGCCTCAGGTAACAACCCCATAGACGTCTATAGGGCACTAATGCCCAGATGTGGCCAGGACAGTGAAGACTTGTGGCACTGGATGTAACCAAAAAACAGAACCGCAACCATCCGATGGAGGAAGGTATGCATCTGTGGAGGGGTAGGGTGGGTTAGGTTAGATCAGGGGAAAGGGGAGAAAAGAGGATAAATGCATTTTGTTTTAAAGTGCCCTTATCCTTTAAACAGGAGCACGGCATGTATTGGTAGTTAGGCCATCACCACATTCTCAGAGCCCCATCAGCTGGCTAGATGTAGTTCCATGACATCCACAGCTGCTGAAGGGCCACAACAGCTGCAGCACCCAAACAGCTGTACTGCAGCAGCTGAGGGCCACATGCCGGCTAAACCTGCCTTAGGACAAGAGCTGTTGTCAAATAGATGAAGATTGATTACAGTCTACTGTGTTTCAGATTGTCATTTGCACGTGCATGGAGACAGACCTCTTATATTTATTGGCCAGATCGTGGAAAGAAGACTGCGGGAGACAGCTTTGCTCTTTATGTCGTTTTCCAAAAGGGTATCTGTGGTGAAAAACAAAAAATAAATGTTTCTATATTAAATGTTGGTAAATTCTTTCCCACTCCTAATAACCATATCGTCTAGAATGTATCAAACACAAGGGCAGCGGGCCAAATTCAGCCCGCCAGGCCATTTCATGTGGCCCTCACAACTCTTCTGCAGCTTTAAATTTTTAAACTGAAGCCACCCAGCAAGGTCCCGGCAGCCTTCCTGTGAATCGTGGTGCCTGTTTACAGCACCGGCAGCAAATCCCCTCCTTCCTGTGGATCCATGCCACCCACACCCGCTGAGACTGACCAGGACCCCTGGTGAAACCGCACAGCCCTGGTGAGACCCTGCACAGCCTGGCATAGACCCTGCACAGCCACCTGAGAGTCCGCACATCCCAGCATAGACCACGCACAGCCAACTGAGAATCCACACAGCCCCCATAGAACCTGCATAGCCCATCATATACCCCGCATAGCCCACCTGGGAGCCCGCACAGCCCACTATAGAACCTGCACAGCCACCTGAGAGTCCGCACAGCCCACCATAGACCCTGCATAGCCCACCATAGAACCTTCACAGCCACCTGAGAGTCCGCACAGCCCACCATAGACCCTGCCGAGCCCACCATAGACCCCGCATAGCCCACCATAGAACCTGCACAGCCCACCATAGAACCCGCATATCCCGCCATAGAGTCCACACAGCCCACCATAGAACCTGCACCGCCACCTGAGAGTCCGCACAGCCCTCCATAGATCCCGCATGGCCCACCTAAGAGTCCACAAGCCCACCATAGAACTGCTGATGTTATAATAGCATAGTATATGCCAGGACTTTACAACGCCTTTCATAATAAAATAGTTTACTACTAATCGCTTAGTATCATTATGTATCCATTAGACCAATTGTCTAAAAGCAGAGATGATGGCCTGCCGTGCATGTATGACCCAACTACTGTACGATCTTTCTAGTGAAAATTGATAGCAAAAACTGCTAATTGCCTGGTTGTTATGCTGACTCTTTAAGTCTCTTTAATTATGTAGATCAGGAAAGCCAGGAGTCTTTGTCTACATACTTCCACCAAGCCAGTAGCTTAAGACGACTGAAGAGGTCATCAGGACAGCCAGGCAAAGGAGCAATTTAAAAAGAAGATTACTTCTCTCATGACAGGTTCTTGTAAGGTGCCCATATTCAGGTTTTGCACTTCACTGTCTGCATGCTCATTTCCAAGAACTGATGCTATAGAATGAGTAGGTGAGCCACAAAACTAGCAACTTTTATAGAAAAGTCCTCTCTCTTCTTCTTCATAACATGGAGGGGTGGGGGTTGTGTTGTCCACAGAAATTTTTTTGCAAGAGCGGCTAAAGCGGTCCTACGCCCACCTGCCTCGCACGTCCGTGTGGGTGTCTGTACTCGTACGCTGACAGGATGGATCCTGTCTGCCTCCGAGCCGGGACACCCGTATGGACCTGCACTTGGGGTGAGCGTAGGGCAGCGTACAGCCGCGTACTCCCATAGAGAAGGACATGGGCTGCGTACTAAATACACGCAGCACCTGTCGTTCCCTGGAGCTGCCAGATATGGACTTGCACGCAGCACAGAGCTTTACATGCCGGCCATTTCTCGTGTGAAGGAAGCCTTAAAGTCCAATAGAAATCTTCAGCTTAAATCAGCTCAATACATTCCAGGTGCATCAAAACAAAAGGTGTTCAGTGTCATATCTTCTTTCTAAAGCAGCCACAGCCTGAGTGGAAAAGCCTGTTCCCAGCTGCAGAGTGGGACCCTTGCTCTCCGTGTAGAAACAGTAGTCTTATTGCAGAGGTCCAATGTGCCCCCTACTGCGTTAGACCTCTAGTTGCACAATCAGCTTCAAAAGCTCATGCTTCCTGCTGATTGGAGAGTTCTGGCTTTGATTTATAAAGGGACCTCTGCAGAGAGAGCTGCTAATCACTGAGCCACTGTGGTGCCCATGGGTGCCTTCGTTCATCTCCATTACATAGTGGATTGATAGGACTAATAGTGTACACATGTAGTTGATAGTGTCTTTTCAGTTCACAGGGAGTGACAAGGACATAACATTTCTGGCAAGATCAACAGGTATTCTCAGTCCTTGCTGAAAATGTTCAAAAAAAGCCATCACGTCTAAGGACTGGGAAGCTGCAATAGATTATATTTCTGTTTTTAGTTTTGTAGCACCATGTATGAAAGAGTGCTATTAGATTTAGTGTTATCAGATTGTATGCAATCTGATGCTGATTTGATCTAGGATCATTTGGTTTCCCCTAATCAATCTGTCATCAAATGCATCTGTCTATCCTGGTCACAGAGCAGGGCAAGCAATAAGAGATTGCTATGAGTAGATATCCAATCACTGGGAGGTTAATGGTCAGTGGTGCATGCTGGGGGAGGTGATACATATTTGGGGTGGACCATGTGAGCTCTCTCTTCCTCCCCTGGGCCCTGTCTGTGGGGAGGCTGCTATGGACTGTCTGAGAAGGCTAGGCCTGAAGCCTGATAGCATCATGTCCAGTGGTTGCTACTGCAGACAAGAACTAGTGATTTCTACCTCAAGTATTGCTGTGTCAGGTGCTCTACCTGCTGTGCATGGAGACAGTGACCACACTCTGCCATGTAATGGAGTCTACATCTGCCTGGATGATCCTAGCCCTCTACCTCTCTCCCTATAGTTCTACATTAAAGTTCTCAGCATCATATCCACAGTCTGGACATTGCTCTTACTGCACTTAGCGCCCTTCATAGTGATCGATTAAGATCACCATGAAGGATGGTAAGTGCTGCTGGGCAAAGTGAGTGAAAACACACAAGTAGATTTCGGAGTTGCGGTAACCCATAGCAACTGACCCTGGATCTCAAGGTGTGCTGGTGTACTGTGGATCCATAATAGAGGTTTCTTATAGGGGAAATACAGGGAGACCCGTATGTTTCTTTATTGTTGATCACCCCTTTGGAGCCAACGGTAGTGTTATCCTGCAATGGGGTATCACTGACCATGCAGTTTTTTTTAGGTTAGATACATTACAATATGGTAGCTGTGGCACTTGTAGAGAACAACATGCCTTGAGCTGGAATTCCCCTTGAAATAAGCCTGCTTGTATTCTTCAGTACTAACCTTGTCCTAAGTGGTTAGAAGAGGTTTAGCACCGGACATGGCATGCAGTCTATACGGCGACTGTTATTGGGTAATTTGCAGAAATGCTGGGACTTCCCTGCCGCTTGCTCCTTCATGCCTCCTCCGTCCTCGGTATTTTAGCTGTGAAGAAAAGTTGGCAAGCGGAGAAATGATTAGATAACACACAACGAAAATAGATTTTTTACGAAGGGTCAGTGCAATGTCATCTCCTTCTCAGATTCATCTCAGGACTACCCAGTGGAACTTGTTCTTCCCGCTGCTGTGTTTTGTCTACAAGTACCTGACCGGCCCTGGAAACTCCAATGAGGTTCACCAATTATTATGCAGGGCCCATTCCACTCTAATCGCAGAACATTGCTCGGGGGTCTTGGTGCAATAACAAGAACTGTTTGAAAGGGATAACAATCTGCCCTGCTTTGTGCGAGTGAGCTACTCAAGACTTCTGTGCCTACCCTTTTATTCTCAAGGAACTCAACTACATAGACAAATGTCTGCATGGGACATTACAAAAACTTAGTAAATGCTTGTAAAGCATCAGTGTAGTGTCACAAGAAACCCAACAGCATGGAAGTTGACTTGATTCTGAAGTTGCAACTTCCTTATCTTTTCTTCAATGCATGGTGAGTTCCTGACCAAAAGAAGGATGTGCTTACAAGGTGTCCAGCATTTCATTCCTATGTGTTTGTTCCGGGTCAGTGGCTTGTCAAAGCTCAGTTTCAGCCAAAACCTTTTATATCGTTTTGAATGGAGTGGGGAAGAATTAAGACCACTGTCAGCTTTTCATTAGCGTTGACCTTATTTCTGACATCTGTGTCTTCCTGTGTCGGTGACTTCTGCACCTCTGTACAGGTGTCACAGGGGCAGGAGCTCAGGGAAAATCAGCCAAATAGATTCACAGACAAAAAAAAAGTCTATAAGTCTCAGTCTATAAAACAGTCTATACATAGCCTCAGTCTATATTTTAAAAAAATGGTTTTAATTAGATGATGATAAGTTCAACAACTTTGGAACATGCATTTTCAAAAACAAGTCACAATTTCAAGGTTTCCTTTAAATGAGCACCAGCACCTTGCAAATGCCAGAAAAACTCAAGTGTGTGCCTCTGTTTGCAAATTTTACATTCAAATTTGATTTTCAATGAGTTCAAAGTACTCATTATTACTAAGCTGAATGTCTGCACTGGGTATTTATTATTGTTGCTGCTGCCAACTAAAGCTATAAATGTGATAACATTATTTAGAGGTGTCCTGGAAAATGGATTATTAACATAGTATATATTTAAAAATATGATGCTTTTTTATTTTTAATAACATAAAAATAAATAATAAAAATATAAACAAATAAAAATAAGATGGCCAACCAGTGCTATTTTTTGTTCTATTTTTTAAAGTAAGAGCTCCATCTAGTGGACATTTTCCATGACTACAAAATTGGCAAGGAAACCTGCACACTGTGAAAACACACGTAAACAAAAACCATGGAAAGAATGGCAAGTATTAAAAAAGCTGACCAACCTTGAATGCATCCCCTTGCTACTCACCTGCCATTGTAATTGCTAGGGCAGCTATTGTAACCCTCCAGTAAAGTAACACTACCCTTACAATAACCCTCCCTGTAGTTTTTTTTTAGGATGTCCCCATGTTTTGAACTGCTTTTTGCACATGCAGAGTTTACATCTTAGCTTCCATATGTGGTTATTCCATTTCCTTAGCATGGCTTAGGTGAGCCACTCTGAACTAGGCAAAATGACTCACATGATGCAGTAGGAATATATTTTATTCATGGAATGCACATGATGTTGTGGGGTGGGTGGACACAATAAATCAGGGTCACATGTCCTGGACTGCGAGAAAATAGGATTCTTCTAATCCTTGTAAAATCAGTTTCTTTGAAGTATATTGAGGGACATAAGAAGGTTTAAAACTTCAGGTTTGCCTGCAAGAGGATTGGGCACTGGCAAACAAAATCACTGTAGGTCAGCCCAGGGTATAACCCCTCCTACGAAGGCCTCAAATTTTTAGGAAAGCAGTACTGAGAGCATGGTTATAAACACAGAGGGGTGGGACTTGTGTGCCTCAAAGGACTCCAAGAAAAGGATTTTATGATGAGTACAAAAATCCTTTTTTTTTTTTTGTCCAATAATGGACATGAGAAGTCTTATACGTTCTGGATCTCCAAAAGCACTCCAACTGAGGGGTGGGCAACTCAGCAAACAAAACCTAACAGATCCAATGTAAACAACAAAAAAACTAGGGACTGCCTGCTGCTCACAGAGCTGCCTGAAGGACCATACACCTGAAGCTGGTATCAGATTATGTTTAAACATCCAGCTGGCAAAACTTTAAAAAATGTGAACAGAGGACCAGATGGCAGCCTTACAAATCTGGGAAACAGTTGGCTGATGCTGAAAAGCTCACAGACTTAGTGGAGTGAGTGGGGACCCAATAATTGAGACCATAAGCTGGAACGATGGTCTGTCTGAGCCACCTAGAGATGGTGAAACAAGTAGCCAGGGTGCACTACAGGGGCCCATCTGGAATAACAAACATGAATCACTATTTCTGAAAGAAGCAGCGGATGAGAGATAGACTTGCACAGCCTGAACCACATGTAGACAATGGAGGATTATTATTATTTTTTTTTTTTAACTGGAGCCAGTCAAGGGGATGGGAGAACATTGTACTGGTTACCGTGAAAGGCAAAGACTACCCTAAGTAAGTAGGGTTATCCTGGGTCTTGCCTAAGCAAGTAGGAAGTCCTGAGTCTCAACACCACATTGTTTCTGTGCAAGACCAAAACTGAGTTCTTTGTATGATAAGGCCACCAGTTCAGAAATTCACCTTATAGAGGTATAAGCTACAAGGAAAACAACATGGTAGGTGAGAGTAAAGGTGGGTTCAGTCAGCGGCCTCTGAAATGTACAGAGAACTATATTTAGATCCAACAGAGTCACGGGGAATGGACAGGGAAACTACATGAGAGAGCCCCTGCACAAAGGTCTCAATCAAACAGTGACAGGACAGCACTGAAACAAGTTGGAAGGGGCAGAAACTTGAGCTTTGATGGTGCTGAGGGCAAGATTGTGGTATAGACCAAACTACAGGAAATAGAAGGAAATTTATCCCACAGAGAAACTCGCACCAAGTGAAGTAAGCCTTCCATGTCTAATGATAAACATCGTGGAAAGTGGACTTTCTAGCCTTATGGTTAGTTGCCACTGTCCCTAAGAACCTGGGCTTCAACAGCTATGCCATTAAAACCAGCGTGTGAGCAGGATGGCAAATTGACCCTTAGGACAGTAGATCTGGACTGTCACTAGGGCCCATGGTGGGTCTGCTAAAGGTCTTATCTGTTCATCTTACCACATCTACAGGGGGCAATCTGGGGCAATGAGGATCACCAGAAGGCTCTCCATCTCAATCCTTTGGAGCATGAGACAAAGAAGTTTCAGGAAAGGAAAGGCATGGATAAGGGTTTACAGAGCCATCAAAGCATCCCATGCTTCTGCCAGGGGATCCCTACAGCTGGTTACAAACCTGTCCAGTTTGTTGTTAAACCTGGAGGCCAGAGGTCCACATCTGGCATTTCTGACCTGTAAAACAGGTCCTGGAATGCCTGTGGATGTAGAGACCACTCTCTCATGTCCAGACACTGCCACGTGAGGAATTCTGTGTGCCAATTGCCTACACCTAGGCATATACTGCACATAGCTGACAAGGCTGGAATATGCAGTTCTGCCCATGACAGGTTCCTCTCTACCTCTCTTGCTGCAGTGAGACTTCTGGTTATTCCCTGATGATTGATGCACACTACCACGTTGTCAGTCATACTGAATCTAGATTGGTCGGCCGCCAAACAGGTTAGTTCTATGCTGAAGGGACAGCCAATTTGCCTGAAACTTTTAAATATTTATAGGTGGATAAGATTTATCTGCCAACCAAGGCCACTGTGCTGATTAAGTGTCCAGGATCCCTCTCCCCAGCCAGACAAGCTGGTGTCCACAGTGAGAATCTTCAAAAAGACAGGAAAGGAAAGAGTTCCCTGACAGAGCTGGATTTCTGATCTGTCTAGAGAAAGGAGTGATATGTTACATAATGATAGAATATTGCATTGTACGGAGTAAAATTGGGCAAAGGGAACCGCCTTGATGGAGCCTACCATTAGTCCCAAGACTCTTATGTAAAAGCGGAGAATTGGATGGCTTCTACATTGAAGAGTTCAGACTTGAAACCAGATTCACCTGAACCTCCATAACATCTGGAGAAACAGAGATATGTTGTTCGATAGAGCCCTTGCCAACTTTTCCCTCAACAGGAGGTCATCTAAGTGTATCACAATGCGGATGCCACAAGAGCGCAACAGGGCCAACTCTAGAGCTAGTACCTTGGTAAACACAGGAGGATTCAAAGATAGGCAAAAGGGCAGGGCCACAAATTGGTAGAGGCCCTACATCAAACCTCAGAAAACACTGGTGAGCTGGAAGGATGGATATATCTAACTAAGCCTCTTTTATGTTCACAATAGCCAGAACGTCTCCCTGATAAAGGAAGACAATGACAGATCTGGTCGATTCCATCTGTTATTTATGGACCCAAAAGAAGACATTGAAGGCTGTGAGATCCAGGATTGAGCAAATGCTCCATTTGGGTCTTGGGACAGTGAATAGGTTGGAGTAAAACCCCTTAAACTGCTCTGTAGCAGGGATCAGAGCTGTTACACCCAGAAGGCTTGAGGGAGCCTGATGAAGATCTGCCATTTTGTGAGAAAACACAGGAAGGTCGAAATGGGGAAAGTGAGGCGACTCAAGGAACCCAACTTGAGTTTACACCCCCTACCACACCCAAGCATTTGGAATGCAAGATGCCCAAGAGTCCGCAAAGGTCAAAAGACACCTTCCCACTCTTTGGAAAGTGGGGAGCATGTTTTCATTCTGAAGAAGACTTGTCTAAGGGCATGGTAGACTTGGAGTGCCAGGATTTGTGGGTGGTGTCCAGCAGGGGGTGGATGGGGCTCGATGCTGAAGTCAAGGGAGTGGAGAAATGAAAGTGATGCTTCATGATGATCAGAAAGGGAGATGACTTTACAATCTTTAGGCTTCTTCTGCTGAGAAAGAGAGTTCCTTTACCACTATCTACATCTGTAATAAGAACATCTAGGGCTGGTCCAAAGACGCACTGTCCCAAACTGAAGGCATGCGGATCCCAAACTGAGGGCATGCAGATCAAATGCTTCTCACAAGACAGTTCCACAGTCCAACACTATAGCCAAGGTTTCCTACGCATGTGCACTAACAAGAGATTTATGCGAGAAATGAGGGAGAGGGCTTCCAGTAAACCATCACAGCTGAAATCCAATGCCACAGCCATCAGCTCCACATGTACACCAAACAGATGGCCAACAGAAGCCAATGGGAAATGGGCAATAATGACACCCAGTGACCAATAAAAATGAGGGAGCACCCAACCTACTCACTAACTGAGTCTTCTGAGACAGGGCAAGCACAAATGTAATGCAGTGGGCCTGGACCTGTAAAGTGCTCTGCAGTTAACTTGACCAGAAATAAGTCTACAAAGCACTTACACAAAACCCAGTGCTTGAAGGTCACTTCCAGTCTATCCCTACAATGTCCAGACCAGTCCAGATGTGGTACAGTCCAGAAGCCAGGCTGAGGATGACTGCAGTGGATAGCTGTAGATCGGAGGAGAAACTTCCAGCATTAATGTGGAAAAGAGTCTTGATAGAAAAAAAAAAAAGGAGAAGAAATTGTTAGAAAATCACAGGTTAGTCTTTAAAACAACAGGACCGAAGAAAAGACGTCCATCCTCCTAGGACACAAGGCACACTGTTAGTAGGAGGGATTATACCCTGGGCTGGCTTAGAGTTTTTCATTTCCCAGCATCCAATATTCCTGTAGGTGGCAGTATAACCTGAAGGAGTAGGACTTCGTGTGTCCCTCAGTCAATGACAAATTAATATATACTGTAGATCAAAGCACTCTTTACTGATAAAGTTTTCCAATGTTTTCATGCTTTTTCATTAGGCCAGAATTTTTTAAAAAGCCCACTCAAGCTAAAACTGATTTCAGTATAGTGGAGCTGGTGGCAGGCCAACTCACTCACTGTCTAATTGTATCCCTCGGAGAGTTTAGTGTACAGATATCTCCGTCAGAGTTCCCAGCTCCACCCATCTGTCACAACCTTATAAAACGAAATTTCATGAAACTCCTCTGATAGATTCTCCTTAGTGCAGATTTAAAGTAGGTGTAGACCCTAAGAGACTGTATATTGTTTGTTGAAGCACTGTGTATCTATCATAGACAATTTGCATTTCCTATTTATAAAATGTTTTTTGCACCCTCTTACAGCCAGTTCCTGTCTACATGTTATCCATTGAAGGCTGCAAGGCATTTCTCAGGGCTGGTTTCCTGATGTGAGAACGGTGGATCTATGAAATATGCGTTGGCATCCTTCTTGTAGTTTCTTTTGGGAGAGCATATGACAGGGTGACAACACAGTATAAACAATTGGGAGACAGGGACAGAGCATTGCCCCTCTAACAGGAGGTACGTATACAAGTACTTTTATAGAAGGATCATTAGGTATTATTGTAATGAGAGCTGCACATTTACAGATATTGAAAATTACTTTTGGTATTTCTTTAACTCATTAAGTATATGACATTTTATAAAATGAGTATACTTTAATATAAACTTGAGCTATCCCGCTACAGTTTTCCGGGAGTGAGTGGGTGAACAATTTACGACACCGCTATAGTTTCTGAGGCATTATCATTAGCTGGCAGGTGATTGAATTCACGGGTGCTCACTTAAAACAGTTTTGGGTGGAATGCAGCCAAATAATGTTCTGTTACATACTGGAACTTTTAGTTTAGCACCAGCTGCAGTGCCACCAAGTTGTCCATGTCTGTGATGTGTATGATTAGTGGAAAAGCAGTTCTTTCTTCCAATCCAGGCTACTGCCAAGATCCATGGACAAAAGATGGCATCCATCCAAGAGCCCATGCATATAACAAAGCTGCAGCCCCCTTTGTACATTATCATTAGAGAGGCCCGGAGCACTCTCTAATGAGTATGTTGCAGCACTCCAATGAGAAGAGCTCTTCAGCAAAAACACATACTTTACAAGACATTATGTGGGCACACATGAGTAACATGGGCACGTCATTGTTTTTAACACACTGGAACTGTGTGGGCAATAGTTCATCATTGTCTGTATATTCAAAATTTCCTTGTGGCCGAATGGGTTTTAAAGCATTTGATTCATTCATCAGTGTGATGTAAGTTACTGTAAATTATACATTTGTGGAGCTTCAAACTTTGAATCCAAAGTGAATCTTAGTACAGTTACTTTCATATATCCCCATATTCAGTATCAGTTTTCTTCTCACTCTGCCCCACCAAGCAAAGTCACCTACGCTGTTCCCCCCTTGCCTGATAATTCTATATCTATAGCTGCCAAAAATTTCTAATTCTGTTTAGCCAGACATGTAAGCACAGGCAGCATAGGAAAGTCTCTGACCTCACTTTTAACCCCTGAAGGTAAGCAGTAGAGTTTAGTCTTGAACTGTCCACGAGGACTCCCAAATCTTTTGCCACCTCTGATTCCCCCAGTGGAAAGCTCATTAATGAGTAGCTTGCATGCATATTTTTAACACCAAAATGCAAAACCTTACATTTCTTGATATTAAACCTCATCTGCCATCAAGTTGCCCACTCCCCTATTCTATCCAGGTCCTTTTGTAATGTTATTTTTATCACCCTACTAATTTTGGTATTGTCAGCAAAACTGAGATATTGCTAATAATACCATCCCCAATATCGTTAACAAACAGGTTCAATAGCAGTGGCCCCGAGGCAGAACCCTGGGGCACGCCACTGCCATCCAAGGACCACTTAGAAAATGAGCCATTTATCGATACTCTCTGGACACGTACCCTTAGCAAGTTTTCTATCAATGTACACACCATTTTCCTGACACCAACATGGCAGTAACGAATGGGTATAGATCCAACCCCTGCTCAATCACAGGACCGGTTATACTACATATTAAACACGCCTCCCAAGACAGGCATTCTCTTTTTTGTCCTCAATGCTCAAGCCGGTTATGCTATTTCTGAAGGATAGGTTTGAGTTTTACCCTCACCTTGCTGGTTTCTTCTGGCCTGCCGCCAGGTTCAGCATCTCCTGTTGCGACGTTCCCTTTATTCAGGTTGCTAAATGCAATCTTGTAAGAGAAGCCTCCCCCCGAATCCTCAGAATTTGGGGTGCAGGATATGGTCTCTTGGGGTTCTCTCACATTTGTCTGGGTCCACTCTACGGAGGGATTTCATTGCATCGGACAGAATTTAGCGGTGTCTCCAGAGTTACTCTGGAAGGCAGTGACCTCTTCCATGTATGATATGTTCCTGTCCCGTTACAAGGTCTTTCCAACAGTCTTGACAAGGGTGAAGTTTGGTTGGAATGTGTTTAACAGCTGTGCAAATAAATAAGTATCTCAGCATTACCCTCCCTGGTGGTGTGATCACTATGTCCCATTCGTATGCTGCCATGTTGGTGTCAGAATAACAGAAAATTGTAAACTTACCTATCAGTCATTTTCCTTTCCTGACGCCAATACATGGCAGCATACGGGACCCTCCCATGGCTTTAGCTTCGAGTATTGTTACGAGAATGCCTGCCTTGAGAGGCGTGTTTAATTTATAGTATAACCGGTCCTATGATTGGGCAGGGGCGGAGCTATACCCATTCGTATGCTGCCATGTATTGGCATACATACAATTTTCTGTTTTATCAGTGCCCAAAGATTGTAGCATGTACATTACATTTTATGTGGTATTGTATCCAGTGCTTTTGTGAAATCACAGTACACTACATCCACTGGCTTTCCAGCATTCAGATCTAAAAAAGAAAAGTTTTGACTTTGCATACACAATTATTATGCCTGGGCCCATTTATCTATGTGTATGAATCCAGCATGTGTTTGCAATGGCAATAGCTTTACGTAGAGAGATTTCTTATCTGGAAGAAAACAGCCCGTGTTCCTAAACCAGCCCAAATACTTTTTTATCTGTCACTTTCACAACTGAGCGATTTCTACACAGTCAGCTATATCCATTCATATAAAGTAAAACATTTGTTTTTGCTGTTGGTTTTTTTTTTTTTTCCTTCAATTTTCCGGGAAGTTTGTAGAACTCTCATTGTAAACACCAGATTATCATACAAATTCACTAGGCTTGAACACAAGAATAAGAGTCTTTAATTCAGTCATGTGGCTGTAATTTTTGAAAAGCATTGCACTCAGCTGCAAAGAACTGTCACGTTTAAAAAAAAACACATATCCTTCTCCTGCATATTACCTTTGTGAACTGAGCCTTATAAGTGGATTTAAAAATGATCATTTGTGTTGCACTTGGTGACTAATACTTAGGTAAACAGCTATATAAATGGTGGAAAGCACATACTGTGTGTTTACTCTTTTACGTGCCAAAGGGTTTTATTGTACTATTGTGATACAGCAGAAAAGTGAAACACACATCTCCTGCAGCAATTCAGCTTCCTGTATTATTTTGCACCCTTTAGGGCCCGTTCACACCAAACAGTACGTTCCAGCCCTATTATGTCCATAATGCACTGGATCGCATCACGGCCGGCTTACTTTGTTGTGGGGCATGGTGATCTATTGAAGTGAATGGCATCGTAGCCACGCCCTCTGGCCACAATGCGATCGGCCACACGGGAACACAAGGCAAATCAATGCCTGCGGTCCGGTCCGGTCAGAAAAAATGCTGCAAGCACTATTTTTTCTCACTTGACCAGAATGCAGCCAGTGATGTGCCTTGCGTTCCCGTGCGGCCAACCACATTGTAACTGGAGGGCGGTGCTCCCACGTCATCTCCCACCCCACAACAAAGTGAGCCAGCCGCAATGCGATCCAGTGCGTTCCAGCCAGAATCGGGCCAGAACGCACTGTGTCTGGTGTGTACGGGCCCTTAGACCTGTCTGTGAAGGTTCTTGTGCATCCAGGTCATGGTATATCTGTAAAAAATAAATCAAGGCAACTGGACTTGCTGTATTTTTCTTGAAGACTTTTCGCTGGTCACCCGACCAGCTTTCTCAAGTCAGAATGACTTGTACAAACATTCCCTGGGAATAATTATTGTAAATGTTGCTCCAAACAACATAATCTGTTTATCATAACCAGCATGGGGTCAGAGACCTCATGGAGGTAAGGTGTTGATTGTATTTGTATGACTGGAGCTAGCAGGTGTTATTAAGCTGCCAAGAGAGAAGTGTTAGAACAGCATTGTATGTTTATGTGTTTCGCCTTTAGCCTGCTCATTTTTGAATCAACTATTTTGAATCAACACAATCTTATTAGTAAAAAGGTGACCCAGGAAGCAGGAAGTAGCAGACAGACCTTGCTGGCTGTGTAATGCAGCAGAGATATGTAAATCACAAGACCTGTGATGCAGAATTACAGAACCCTTGGTAATTAAAACATAGAACGTGTATGAATTTCAAATGTGCATTTAACCTTTTTTTGCCTAGAGTCTACTTTAAAGTGGACCTAAGGTCAAACATTAACTTTAGGTCTGACTACACCTCTCCCCATACTGCCTTTTTTCATCAAAAGTCCTTGAATAGTAAGGGAAAGGGTTATAGCATCTGCCATATTTTTTACTGCTGGCCATGTCCATGTTGGGGAAATTTCCTTTGACCTCCTATTCTGGTGGTACCACAAGTAAGAGGAAACTGTGCAATGTAGTGCAGATAGTAACAAAATTGGCCCTAACCCCAACCTATACTACAAAAGTGTTTTTATTGTTTCTTTACCTATTGCGGTGACCACACAGAAAGCAAGTTGAATCTCACTAATTGTGGTGTAGGGCAGGCAACAAGAAAAACTTTACTAAAGCCAGCCATACACTGTACACATGCATTACAATATGTATGATGTTATGATGTCATTTGGACCCCACTAACTGTTAGAAAATTGGAGGATAGGTGACAATAACTTTTTTTTTAACCTATACAAAATCAGTTAACCCCTGCAGTGCAGGGTTAGCCCCACTGCAGGGGTTAATAGAAATTCTGCCTGGAGTTCTGCTTAAAACTTTTAGTTTCCTGGGAATGGGCTGGTCCCCTGAGCACTGGCCTTGATATCATGTTTTAGGGTGGCTCCTTTTTCTTGCGGGGTCCTATAGAGCAATCTTTATATGTGTTTGTAAGCTGTGTGTGTCTCCCCAAACACACAGACACATCAGGGAATGCCACAGGGAAGTAGAGCTGAGAGAGTTGGAGCTGTTTGGAAAACATGATGACTGTAATTGCTTGGACAAAAGTTTAAAGAAATACTTTGCTGGACAATGTTTATTTGTTTGATCGGGATTTGTTATTGAAAAAAAGTTTGAGAGTTTAATACTATTTTAAGGATACTATATATAGAATAGTATACAGGATATTGAGTACCAAGTGCCGCACATGTAGAAGTTGCAGTGAGTCCAAGTGCCTCGCATGTAGAGGCTGCAGCAAACATTGCCATGAAGCCTCTTGTCTTGCCATAAAATTGGAAGATTTAGTGCAAACCTTCCACTGTAACTTATGTCAGCCTTTGAATGCTTTCAGATATAGCAGCTGAGCCATCTGATTGACAATGTTTTAGGAATAAAAATCCTCTGTAGAGGTACTCATACTGATATGTGTTGCAGCACAAGCAAATGGTGATAGCCATGGTTACATCCTATAAAACACTATTCAACCTTATATTTATAGAAATGTAGTCCTTATTACCACTGGTTCCTCCCAACTTAAAATGTTCTGGAAAATAATTCAACTTTGCTGCCAAATGGTGTCTCGCTCTGACTTGTCAACCTCGCCCAATAATCCTATCGGGCACAACCCTAATCTATCCACTTTGCTGACAATCTGGATAGTACCGAATGGAAAAACTCTGGGCCCAAGACATTTACATATAACTTCAGCTACTTATATCTATTGGTCATACTGAGGTTCAGTTTCAGTTAAAGTCTAAACTACCCAGGCTTGTGACAGGTCCACTTTAAAGTGTCATTGAAACCCATTATACATCATTTCAAATCTGTATCATACATATTGTAAGAAATCCTCCATGTCTACCCTCTCAGGGCCATGTTTCCTCCACAAGAAGAAAATGAAGATGTGATATAGGAAACGTCCTTCTATGGGGTAGCTCTGTTGCCTTGCGGAGTCTCCCTGGATCTCCATTGAAGCCATCCCTATGTTTGCACTCCTGACTGGGACTACAGCCAGATGAGAAGACACCAGGGGGGCTTTGCTAGACCGTGGCACCCAGGTCATGCTTCCTAGGTCTAGGTAGTAAGTGCCCCATTTGTCCTTTGCCATCATCCCAAATATGATGCTTTTATTCTGGTCATTCATTTTTACCACCATTAGTAACTGTATTTTCCTCTTGGAATTCTCCAAATTAATGTTGGGTCAGGGACGTGCGGTGGGGTCAGTGGCAGCTGAGGCACCAACCTACCTCAGGCCCGGTCACTGAGCTTGTGAGGTAGAAGGGGAAACTGCTCTGCCTGTTGGGTTTGGGAGGAGGGAGGAAGGAGACAGGGAGGAGCCTCCCTGTCCCTCATTGCTCGTCACTGATGAGGCATCTAGTTGGATGCCATCAGTGTTTTTTTCCTTTTGTTTGATTGGACGGTTTGGATCAATGGCGCTTTGCCATTGGTCCAAACCATCCACAGAGCTCAAACCTCTGACTCCAAGTCAGAGGCTGTTGTAGCTATGACCTCACTGTGTTAGGCTACACACAGTAGCAGGGAAGCTCGCTGTTGTGTAACCTAACATAGCTGTTAAATGCTAGATGAACCACTTGTTATATCTTGTCCTGACTATTGCAACTCCCACGTCATTTGCCTACCGCTACACAGGCTATTCCCCCCTTCAGTCTATCATGAATGCAGCTGCTAGACTCATTCACCTAACCAACCGCTCAGTGCCTGCAACCCCCCTCTGCCAATCCCTGCACTGGCTTCCAATAGCCCAAAGGATAAAATTCAAAATATTTTTCTTTTTTTTTTTCCATTAGGATATGCACTGATATCATAGATTTTAACCCAAAGGGATGTATTAACATGGGTCAGCCATTTCCCTCCCTCCCATTAACAATCGCTTACAAAGCCATCCACAGCTCTGCCCCCGGCTATATCTCAAACCTGGTCTCAAAGTATTACCCTAACCGTCCACTCCACTCTTCAAAAGACCTCCTCCTTTCCAGCTCCCTCATCAACTCCTCCCATGCTCGACTCCAGAACTTCACTAGAGTCTCTCCCATCCTATGGAACTCTCTACCCCAACCTGTCCATCTATCTCCCACTCTGACTGCCTTTAGGCGATCCCTTAAGACTCATCTCTTCAGGGAAGCCTATCATACTTCAACCTGACCACTGAACTATCACTTTCTCAAACAATTCATCCCCACACAGCTACCTCCTCATGTATCGCTTGCCCCTCCCTTTTAGATTGTAAGCCCTCAGGGGCTGGGCCCTCCTTACCTTCTTGTCCTGAGTTGTATTGTGATTGTAATGTCTTCCTTTATATTGTAAAGTGCTGCGCAAACTGTTGGCGCTACATAAATCCTGTATAATAATAATAATACCCCCCTCCTCCCAGGCCAATCAGTTGCGGCAGGGGCATTACCATCCCTTTGTTACATGTAGCTGCGGGGCAAGGAATTCCCTGGCTGCAGCTGATTGGACCAGGAGGTGAATGTGTCACCGGCAGTTTTGTATGGGCTCAGGTGAAATCGATTTGTCCCAAGCCTGCGCAGATTCCTACTTTTGATCAATCTTACACGGCGAGTCTCGGTTGCTGACATTGCATGTAGTATAATCCAACTGATGTCCATACACTGTCTGTATAAATGATACAATTACATGGAAGACTGCTTTGCTGTATGGTAATGTCACACATTCTCAGGTGAATACTCCGAAGTGCCAGATGACTGCGGGCTACAGCATAAAGACAAGCAATGCTATTTCCTTCTAGTCTGTGTGTGATGATAATTTAAAGAGGCACAACCCTCCCGGGCGTTTCTGTGTGTGTAGGAAATTTCATTCAGCTTACTCAACACTTTGGTTTATTGATAAAGACTCCGGTAGGTTGATGACTAAGGAGAAGTGACTTGACTTGCTCAGCACAATCTTAGGAAAGTTGTGAGTACATTTGAGTACATTTGTATTCGGAGACAGAAAAGAAGAAAATAAGAAGAAAAACCTAAAGATCTGGTATGATAACATAACCCTAATTCATTTCCAGGAACACAATGACCCTTTCTGTGAAGAGACGCCCCTGGAATCAGGGAACATTTGCAAAGCATCAATGTTGTCTTAAAGCAGAACTCCAGACACAGACATTTTTACATATTCTTAAAGGCTAAGTTTAGTATTGAAACCATGATTCATCCTACACCCATATTCAGGATGTAAGATTGAAAAAGATTTCCGGCCATTTTAAAAATGAACCCTTGCAGTGGGACTACCCCCCGCACTGCAAGGGTTAAGTGCTCATTCTGTTATGAGGGTCTAATATAAAAGAGATACACTCACCTGATCCTGCCTGGCTCCTAGACCGGGCCCCACAGCCTCTTCTTCCCTGGGCTCCAGTGGTTTAAGTGCCGCTGACGTCCTCGTGTCCAATAAAAGTCTATTGACTTGACATTCTGCAGCCGGAGTGGAGGGGGAGAGAGGTAACTGGTCACCTATGCAGGGCCGAGGATCAGGTGAGTATATGTTCTATATTTTAGCCCCTAGACCAAACCAAGCACTTAACCCTTGCAGTGCAGGGGGGGGGGGGTCATTTTTATAATGGCTGGAATTATTTTTCAATGCTACCCCCTGAATATAGGTGTAGGATGAGTCATGGTCCCAATCCTAAACTTAGCCTTTAAACATAGCTATGAGGTCTTTAAACATGGTCACATTGTCACCCCCCCTCACCCCCCCACTTACCTGAATTGCAGGGTTCTTCTCCCCGCAAGCTGCTTTTTTTTTTATTTGATGCAGCTGGGCATGGCTCTGTCCACACAGCCACCCCATCCACTCATCCACTCATCCACCTTTGAATGAAAGCAACAGAGGGATTTGTGGTTTTCAATGGAATACAAGTGCGGCAACATCACCAAACTTGTAGTCCATTTATTCGCCCTCCCGTCCATGTTATTGAATGTCTGCAGCTCGGTATGGACAGGGACCGGAGGGAGAATCTGCAAGAGCCAGAGTACTGCACCCGCGATCAACTGATCCCCTGATCTACTGATCACGGTTGCAATGGTTTACTGGCTCCAATGCAAAAAAATAAAATATGCCCTTTTTTCTTGTATGAAGAACTGCACATTCATAGTTTTTTTCAAAAAAGTGGCCTTTACCTTTAAGTTACCTCTGGGCAGGTGTGTTAACTTTGCAGATCGCCTCTATTTACTGTGCAGTTCACAAATTTGTATATGCCGGATATTACAGCTAACGCTGTACTTCCAGTGCTGGGGCTATAAGAGCAGCTCTCATTGTTGCCGTGCCGGAAATACATAATTAGCTACAACAATATCCAGCAAATACAAATTTGTGAATTTTAAAGTAAATAGAAGAAATCTGCAAAGTTAATACACCTGCCCAGAGGTAACTTTTGTTACACTTAAAATTTTTTGGCTTTAAAGCTAAAATCCAGTTAATAAAACGCCTTTTTTTTCACAGTTATGCGTTCAGTGGAAATTAAGGATACATTCTAGACATGTAAGCTGCGGACAAATTCGGTTCGGATTTAGTTATTTTGGGATTTGGGTCTGAAATTCAGTCCGATTCAGGGTTTCGGATTTGGGACGAAATCTGAATGTTTGTTAGTTTTGGATCCGTTTACGAACGGATATTCGTTATGACTACCAGAGAAAACCATTTACTAGGCATGCACGATACCAAAGAAGAAGAGAGAAACAGAGGAATTTGGTTCTAGAAGTGGGGACAGACCCTCCAATTTAGGGATATTTTGGAACTGTGGAATCAACCAATGACAAGTGACACAAAAGAACACTTTTCAGTTGAGATTACACTATATTGCCAAAAGTATTGGGACACCCCTCCAAATCATTGGATTCAGGTGTTCCATTCACCTCCATGGCCACAGGTGTATAAAATTAAGCACCTCGGCATGCAGACGCTTCTACAAACATTTGTGAAAGAATGGGTCGCTCTCAGGAGCTCAGTGACTACAAGTGTGGTACCGTGATAGGTTGTCACCTGTGCAATAAGTCCATCCGTGAAATTTCCTTGCTACTAAATATTCCGCAGTCACCTGTTAGTGGTATTATAACAAAGTGAAAGCAACTGGGAACAACAGCAACTCAAGTGGTAGGCCACGTAAAATGACAGAGCGGAGTCAGCGCATGCTGAAGCGCACAGTAGGCATGAGTCGCCAACTGTCTGCAGAGACAATAGCTACAGAAATCCAAACTTCATGTGGCCTTCAGATTGGCACAACAACAGTGCGTAGAGAGCTTCATGGAATGGGTTTCCATGGCCGAGCAGCTGCATCCAAGCCTTACATCACCAAGTGCAATGCAAAGCGTCGGGTGCAGTGGTGTAAAGCACGCCGCCACTGGACTCTAGAGGAGTTGAGACGTGTTCTCTGGAGTGACGATTCACGCTTCTCTGTCTGGCAATCCGATGGACAGATCTGGGTTTGGAGTTTGCCAGGAGAACGGTACTTGCCTGACTTCATTGTGCTAAGTGTAAAGTTTGGTGGAGGGGGGATTATGGTGTGGGATTGTTTTTCAGGGGTTGGGCTTGGTCCCTTAGTTCCAGTGAAGGGAACTCTTCAGCACACCAAGATATTTTGGACAATTTTAATTCAATTGAAACCTACGGACTAAGGCTGGGATGCCATTAAAGTTCATGTGCGTGTAAAGGCAGGCGTTATAGTGTGTATACTGCCCCTGTAGCTCTAGGCTACAGCTGACCATACATGTGGTACTTTTGAGGCAATTTCAACCACTTTCAGTTGACTGAGAATCAAACGTATGGTCGAACATAGTTGCCTGAAACCACACAATCTCCTACTGATGCCTTTATTCAACCACATGCATTCCATCGAATGAACCGGGCTATAAAATGACAGCTTCAATACAGTTTATTGGGAAAAAATGTTTGTAACCCTGTCCTCTGTTCAGAAAAAAACTTTGCATTCTGTTCAATAAATGCAATGCAAGGATTGGAGGAGAGGTCATAACATTCTTCCGCACGTCCTCCAATCACAGAATGCCTTGCATTCATTGAAAAGAACACACTGCTTTTTGTGAAGAGAGCATCAGGCACAGGAAGGGGTTACAAAGAGCGGCTCACTGTACTAAGAATACAGAAATTGGAATTGGATATTTCTGTGGGGGACATTTGGCCCTGACAGTTTTTAATGCTTGCAAGGCGTTCTGTGATTGGAGGAGGGAAGATAGTGAAACCCTTACACACCACCTCCAATCACAGAACGCCTTGCATTAATTGAAAAGATTGCAAGGATTTTTCTGAATGGAGGATGGGGTAGAGCAAAAGGCGCACTGTACTGAGCATACTGCAACTGGAATTTGATAAGTTAGTGGTGGACATTCAGTTTTTAGTGCATGCAAGGCGTTTGGTGTTTAGAGGAGTGGAGACCGTGACATTCCTCCACACCTTCTCCAATCACAGAAGGCCTTGCATGCATTGTAAAGAACACAAGGCTTTTCCTGAATGGAGGTTACAAAGGGCGGTTCACTGTACTGAGCGTACTGCAACTGGAATTTGATATCTAAGTAGTGGACATTCAGTGTTTTCAATGCAAGCAAGGTGTTCCGTGATTGGAGGAGGGGACACTGTGACATTCTTCCATGCCTCCTCCAATTACAGAACACCTTGCATGCATTGTAAAGAACGCACGGCTTTTTCTGAATGGAGGATAGAGTACAGGGAGCAACTTACTGTACTGCAGCCGGAAATTGATAACTTAGTGGCAGATTTTCACCCCGACAGGACACAGCGTGCTGAATGAAACGAAGACATTGAACGCACACCGTGACGGCCAGAAATGGGGAACATTTCATGATTGGTCATTTATTTTTACTGTAAATATATTCATAAATCACTTTTAAAGTTCAGCTTTAAAGTTTTCCTGCTCAGAGTTCAGCTTTTAAGTGCCAAACATTATTTGCCCAGCAATAGAGTGGAGTGTCATCTACAGTATTTAACAACTGCAATGCTCTCCAACTGACTCAGGTGTCCTGTGCTTGCATTCTCAGAGTGACCAGCAGATGGCGTGCGCCCCCTCTCCATTACAGAAGAAGGATGTCACCTATCCTGGTGTTCCAAGCCAGAGGGGGAGGGTTGGATTGCCTGGTGATGTCATGAACCTGTCGTGCAAGTGCAGGCGGATTAGCAGGAGGGGAGAGGGTGTGTAGCTTGTGTGCATGCATTACCTGCCTCCATACACCTTCCTGCCTGCTCATCACAGATACAAACCTGAAGCCTTCTCTTTTTCCTTCTTGATCCAAGGGGCTGCTGTGACAATCCAGGCTGTGCTGATGCCAAACCCAAGACAGGTAGGCAGCAACATCCTACATCATGTCACCTAGGGACATATGAAACAGCTGATCGTCCATATTTTTGCATGGGGCCCTCAGCTGGAAGGATCATTCTGTGTCCAGATCTGTGCTTTGATCTGCTACATTGTATTGCGTTCTCTGTGGCTTATTATTTCCTTTTTGACATTTATTTGTAAGCAAATGTGGAGAGAGAAAGGGGATTGTGTAAATATTAGTAAATATTAACACTTTCACTTCTAGGAGAGGCTGGATGCCCCCCTCTCCCCCTTCCCCCAGTGAAAAGGGATTAATGATTACATTGTGACAAGCATAGATCCTAAATGGGGGAGTGGTTTGGATTTAAAGGGATCAAAATATTGCAGCTGCAACCCAGCTGTAGCACCCGGCGTGCCCTGTGTGCCTGCGGACTAATACTGGTCTGTAGTCCCCCCGAAAGGGTCTGGTAGCAGAGATCTATCTGCTGTTACGTTGTGTCTGTGCCAGTGAATAATACATGAGATTGCTGGGTTTGGTCACTGCAGGGCCCTGTGATTTTGTAATTCATTACTGGGGGGGAGAGGAGGGCTGGGGGTGAGGATGAGCCGCCTTGATTTCACTGTTTGGCAGATGCCTCTTCCCAAGGCATGGTTTGATTTCTTCCACCCACACTAGAGGGAAAAAAAAAAACCCACCATTGAGCCGAAGCCTGTGTTTGTGTTTCCATCGCACTCTCTGCTGTGACTTTATATTCCGGAGGGTTGCTGATGACAGAAGCCGGAGGGAAAGAGGCCTGGACGCAGGAGCTACGCTACAAACCGAGAGCGGAGGAGATGACGGCGAGCAGGTCCGCCTTGTGGTCAGTATCCATCAAGTGTACCTGTCCCCTCCTAGAAGCAGCCAGAACAGGTCAATTGGGTATTTTTGTGGGCTCATATACATAGGCGTAAAAAAAAAAGAAAAATAGTGTATAGTTTTTTACGTATCTGAATGCGGCAGTGTTGTATATTATGGGCTCGGTGATCTTACGCTGCGCTCACCTGCGTAGAATCAATGTAGACATTTCTGAGTCTGTGGTCAGTATTTCTTTTCTTGGAACCTATATACATGCTGGGTTTGAAAACTGAACTAGAGGAATGGAAGGAGAATTGCACATGGATAGCTGGGGCAGTTCAATGTAAATTCTAGAGTATTTCCCCCTCCAGGGGGGTCACAGGTGTTGCATACAGCCTCCCATAGAAGTCAACGGCCGTACGCGGGTATACGCTGATAGTTGTGCACTGTCGTGTATGTACGGACGCACAACCCTGGAAGAAGACAGTCTGTATCCAGGGATGTAGGTATCTACGCAAGTACCTGTGTGTACCCACGTACAGCCATTGACTTCTATGGGGGGCTTTACGCCGCACCTGTGGCTCCGCGGCAGGGTAAATTTGCCTAAATGTTGTATGGGCTCCGCTGCCTGTGAGCATGAGCCCCAATGGATGTGAACATTTCACGGAAATGTTTGTGTCTAATTGCATGTAAATGGAAGCACCTTATGGACCATTACATGCACGTTCATTTATTATTGCCATTTATATATTGCCACATGCATACAGGGCCAATTAACCTTCCATCATGTCTTTGGAGTGTGGGAGGAAACCAGAGCCCCCGGAGGAAACTCACACAAGAACATGCAAACTCTTTCCAGATAGTGTCCAGACCAGTATTTGAACCGGGGACCCTCAGTGCTGCAAGGCAGAAGTGCTAACCACTGTGCTGCCCATAAAAGATCTTTCTGCCCGCATAGATATCAGTATTTCTGTACATAAGCCCTTAGATCAGGGGTAGGCTACCTGGGCACTCCAGCTGTGCCGAAACTACAATTGCTATCATAACTGTGACTGTCAGTCTTGCAGTGGGACTTGTAGTTCCACAACAGCTGGTGTGCTGAGCTTGCCTGCCCCTTCCTTAGATACTGGCACGGGACTGATGTCCAAGGCTATATATGGGGAACCTACAAGGGTGGGTAGCAGTAAGGCTGGCCATACACCTTTCAATTTTTTTCGTTCAACCCCCGGACTGAACGAAAAATATTGACCCGATTCCTCCATCAACACAAACAGCGCGTCGATCGAGCAATCCCGCTGTTTACATTGTAATCTGACAGGTGCTGGCACCTGTCAGAATACCCGATCAGACCGGGCAAGCTCATTGGCTGCTGGCTCTGATCGATTGAAAAATTTCCAGCCGGCTCCTTCAATCAACTGATTGTGGAAAGCCAGCTAAAATTGAGTTGACAGCCCCACACACTTTGCGAGTTTCGGCCGGTACATGGAAAAACCGTCCGGAATTCGACCAGTGTATGGGCACCTTTTAGACTCTCGTGCTTTTGAAGTCATTTTTTAAATATCTGAAGTCAGAACTGTCTGTGTTTCCCAAACAGTAACAATTAGGCACATTAACAATACAAGAATAGTAGTCTACTCCAAAACTTGTGAGCATTCATCGACAAACACTTGCAGCGCTGAACACTGAAAAATGGCCTGGCCAGGAAGGGGGTCTAAACACCTGGTCTTGAAATGGTTAAAGATGACCTCTAGGTATATTGACAGACATAAGCGCCAATGAATCAATGAATGCAGTTATTGATGGGAGGAAGAGTCTGCAGGATCCAGAGCATCGCACCCACGATCCGCTGATTGTGTTTGCAATGCTTTACTGGCTCCAATGCAAAAAATAAGAAATGCCCATTTTTTTTCTTTTATGGAGAAGTGTTCATTTTTTTTTTTTTTTAAAGTGGAATTCCCCTTTTTGATTTAATTATGTGTAAAGTGGAAGCACATTAAAAAATCATAGAATGTGTGACTTCTCATTTTTGTGGCTGTCTGCGCTGCTTTTATACCATTGACTATAATTGCGCAGATGTTGCCATGTTGTTAAATACAAAGATGTGTACGGGCCCTCAGGGTTCCTGTGATTTTCTTGTACCTGCACAGCGTGTTATGGGTGCCGAGGATGCCTGAAATAATCCTGTAACTTGAGAATATTGAACAATGTATGTCCTGCTTTAGAAATGTTGACATGTGTGAGGACACCACTCCAGCTACTTATGACATTGTGCATCATTGCACATGTGCCTTGGGTGTGTCTTACATGTTGCTCCTGTGCGTGCCCGTACCTTGTGGGGCCTGTAAGTGCGGGAGCGGTTAGAGTATGCGTGAGGACACCACTCCAGCTACTGATGACATTGTGCATCATTGCACATGTGCCTTGGGTATGTTTACATGTTGCTCCTGTGAGTGCCCGAACCTTGTGGGGCCTGTAAGTGCGGGAGCAGTTAGAGTATGTGTGAAGGAAAAGTTATTGCCCATAACAGGGAAGTCCTAGCATAGCAAAGCTTGCTGCTGAAGACACACTATTCATCATGAGGCCTAATCCAGGGGTTGGCAACTCCGGCCCTCCAGCTGTTGTGGAACTACAAGTCCCATGAGCAATTCAAAACTGACCATTACAGGCATGACTCCCAGTGGCATATTGGGATTTGTAGTTAAAGCACAGCTGGAGGGCTGGGGTTGCCCTTCCCTGGCCTAATCTATGGCAGCACCCAGATCTCTGTTAGCGGTAGGCCCTAACTCATCACAACCACTGAAGTTCTGGCATTCATTTTTATAGGTAACGTTGATTTCTCAACGCATGCAGTCCATTCATTCCTAGGTGAGAGGCTATAAGCAGTCGTGTCACAGAGTTGCCCTTTATTCAGATTTAATGGGCTGCCAATCAGTTATGGGCG
>NW_017306280.1:2649967-2665979 GCF_000935625.1 Nanorana parkeri | reverse complement strand
AATGTACAAGAACAGATAACAAAAATGTGCAGCATTTTTTCAGACTCAGTGCTTCACAACGTATGGTGTGCATCAGAACTGCATTGCCTTAGTGCCGTTGTGGTACCATGCAAAATGAATGGGACCGCGTGATGGTAATCTATGCTGAGAAAAATACAAAGGCTGCCTTTGGTGACCACCTTCTGGAAATGTTAATTGCTTGTCTGTCATCATACTCCAGCTTTCGTATTTGAGTCTAGGACTGCAACTAATGATTATTTTTATAATCGATTAGTTGGCCGGCTGTTTTTTCGATTAATTGGATAACAAAAATTAAATACCATTCTTAATTTAAAATAAAATACACAAATGCAGTGTTATAAACATAAAGTTTACTTCAGAATAAAACTGCATGCACTTTTTTTGCAATTGCACTGCACTGGAACGCTCAGCATTGCGGACTGTGCATTCCAGTGTGGGTGACCACACTGTGGGTGGGAGGCGCGTTTGGGGTGCCATTGAAATGAATAGAACTGCAACGCACCTCCCGCAGCAGAATTTTAAAGGGCCAAAACCAAAAATGACTTTTTTTCCCACCTATTTATAATCATTTTTTCTTTTTAATACTTGTATTGTAAGCACATGGTGCTAGAATAGCTTCAGCCCAGGAATGACGGCTGCCACTGGCAAGATTCCGAAGACTGCAGCTGAATGTAAACTCTAAGAGAGTGATTCAAATACGACTGCAACCAACTAATTGATGATGAGAATAGTTTTCACCTATTCCCATTATCGATTAGTTGGTTGGATCCCCTAGCTCTCTACTCCATGCTGAGAGGAGGGCACAGCAGCTAGTAGGCTGGTGCAATTGCCAGCCTGTTATTAGCCATTTCAAATTGCAATAGCCAATAGCAGGCTCGCTAATGCACCCGCCCACTGCTTGCTGTGCCATCCTCCCAGCGTGGAGGAGAGAGCTAGGGGATCCAACCAACTAATTGAGAATCGTTGACAACTATCGATTTGTTGGTTGCAGCCCTAGTCTCTCTCTTAGAACAAGTATGTAGATCTGGCATCCCTGTATCAGTTACTGCATGCTTGCTTGAGTGCAGCTATTGTCAAATGATTAAAACAAAGGGATCAACATGACAGCCAGACAAATAACAACATTTTTAGGATAAACTCCGCAGTTGCAGCTTACGTTTTTTCCCCGTTTTTTTAAGTAATTTTCCCTTTAACTATGTAGGCTGGTACTCCTAAAAACGAGATGACGCGAGGATCTTTACACCCACACACACACACAATGGGTTGGACTTGATGGACATATGTCTTTATTCAACCTCAAATACTATGTAAGTATAGATGGACTATGCATGCTGGTCCTGGGTCAGTTAGAAGCTATTGAAGCTAGGGGATCAGCACGACAGCCAGGCAGCTGGCAGTTTCACAAGGCATGGTCAGCAGTGGCATCCTATAAACTATCTTACAGGTTTTCTTTAACGCTGCTGCACTACAATCTAACGATGTTTTAATGGTGGTGATGGCAGCAGCGGATCTCCAGGGCTGTCTGGAACATATTATTATGTCCTGTGGAGCTCTGGAGGGCTGCGAGTAGCCAGCGTCTGCCTCAGGAATTCCTGCACATGCTTTGTGCGTGTTGGTTGTTAGGAAGATTAGGGACTGTTTATTCCCTGAGTCTTAGCAGCGTTTTCCAAAATGGTTGCTGAGGCCTGTTCTAACTAGAGCTGTAAGGAGGTTCACAGAGTTACAACGGCCTTGTGAACGCAATAAATATAAACGTGAGGTGGGGGATGATGATGTATGGAAACAGGAGAAAAACTGGAGCAGAAGCTATCCCGGTGTCTGGGGGAGCTATGAAAGAAGGATTTGTTGTTGGTTGCTATGGGCAACCACTCAGCTTTGCTTTTATTGTCATATGTCGGCCTAGTTGGCACCTATTGAAAAAACATCCCCTTGTGATGCTTCTTGGCAGCCAAGCAGATTCAAGTCTGTTTGTAATTTGTATCAGGATAAGGAAAAATTGACAAGTTAAAGGGCATGGTGTGCTGTGTTCCTGTCACGTTTGACTAATCTACGTTTTTTTTTTTTAATAGCTGTGTGGGCGCAGTTAGGTTTTTGCATAGGGAACAGTAGTTCCTCATCCTGTCCTCTCTGTTCTATATTTATTTTTATTTGTATTTATTTATTTTTAAATCCAGATTATGATGTTGTTTTTTTTTTCATTATGTTTTGTTTTTATCATTAAAAGTCACCAGATGTAAACTGGAAGACATTGTTTGTTTTGTGTGCTGGTTTATAAGCAAGTTTTTTTTTTTCTTTTTCTAAAACACTGTTTTCATATTTTTTTTTTTTTTTTGCATCTCTGTACTGTTGATTTTCTGCAGCCTCTTTCAGCTACTACCTATCTGTATGCACTCGCTCCAGCATCATTGCTCTCAACTGGCTTTCTGATCTGGACAACAATAGCCTGTGCCTGCTCATTGTGGGTTGGTACAGTCACAGGCGTAGCTACAAAAATTGCACCCCTGGCATCCCACCCAGCTCCTGGAAACCAGTGATGTCACTTGTTACCAGGAGCTGGGCGGAACGCCGGCTAAAGTGTCCCTGGTTGCTAAGAGCCAGGCGGGGAGATGTATAAGGGTCATACACATGGCCCCGCCCAGCTCATAAAGTAACATTAAAGGATCATTTTTTTCCCCTCCCCCCAATGTTAATGTCAGCACTTACCTTAAATGATGTCTCTTAATCCGATCATCTTCTTTCCTGATGTTTTCATCTGTCCCTCCAGCGGTGCGGCGGCTCTCCGATCCAGCGCTGACTCCACTCTGCTTGCAGGCCCTTCTAATCCCACGGTGTCTGCATGCGGGTGCACGCGCCCATAGACTTACCTTGCGTCTCTGCTCGTCTCCCGGCCGAGAATCCGAACTGCGCATGCGCCCGCCCCAAGATGCTTTGCGGTCACGGAAGAAGTTTCGTTTTCTCAGACGGGAGCGCGCAGCGAAAGCAAGGTAAGTTTAAACCGCTGTTAAAACGTATTTTTTAAATATCTTTTTGGCTATATCTACTGCTTGATAGCAGTAGATATAGGCAAAAAAAACCGGAGGCTTTAGAACCCCTTTAACAACCTGGGATGCTCTGACCGCCATCCCGCGCAGCTTCTGGCAACAATTGATGTCACTGGTTGTCAGGAGTTGGGCAGAATGCTGACCAGAGCATCCCTGGTTGCTAAGAACTGGGCTGGGAGATGTGTCTAAGTGAGGGGTGGGGGAGAGAAATAATGTCACCTGTCTCCGTGGGTCAGTGGACTTTTGCTGACCCACGGAGTGCTGACCCCGGCAGCTGTCGGAATACTAAAAAGAACAGCAGATAGCAAGGGAAGCATTAGCTTCTTTGCTATCTGCCATCATTTTAGGGGGGGTGCTCTCTTCCTTGTTGTTGCACCCCCCCTGAAATAAATATGCAGATCAGGACAAGTCAGAAGTCCCTGTGTGTGTACTTGTCCTAGTCAACGAGCCAACCTACTGAAGCCAGAGGGTGAGCATGCCATCCAGACAACCAGCATTTTTAGAAGATTAGGTCAGCAATGGTAGCCGCCATATTCTCCCAATACACGTTTCCTTTAATCGGTGTGCTTAGCACTGTATGCCTGGCTCAGAGCTTTCTGTGGTCTATTTAGCAGTTTTCAATAAACACATTGTTTTCTGCATAGTTGTTGTTCAGACACGTCTCTTTTTAACTTAGAATCAATCACTTATTTTATTTATTCTCTAATCATCCTCGTTGAAAGAATATAATCCCGTTTCCTGCCAGCGGTGAGATACATATACTGAGTCTGACCTGGGAAAATCTGGTTTATCTTTTTGTTCCAGGTAATTGACTCTCCCCCACCCTCATTTGTGGGATAACAATGGTGCTCTTCTAACCTCTTGCCAGAAAGTGGAATTCAATCGGGGTGATGTAAGCTTTAGGTGAAGGACTCTGACGTGAAGTGTTTAGAATAGCTTTTCTCTACCTTATTACCACAGAGGAACCCTTGAAATAATTCTTGGGTCTTGGGGAACCCATGGTAAAACCAATTCATTGATGGTCAGTGGGACCCTTACTTTTGGTGGCCAGTGGTAGGGAAAAAAACTTCCTCTTACAGTTGTGGTCAGAGGGCCACCCTTACAGAAAGCTGAACATATCATTGGTGTTGTTATTGGTATTGTGCAGATGGCTCCTCCAAAGGGGTGTTGACCTCCAGAAGTATGTAGGCACCATCAAATAGGAAGTCGATTAGCCAGAGCTCAAGGAACCCCTAGGAACCGCTGGAGGAATCCTACAGTTTATAAGAACCCTAATTGAAAATGGTTGGTTTAGACCAAGGGTGGAAAAACTAATATGGACTTTTGGAGCCGGTCTGTCCAATCCAGAAGCCAGCAGGATTTTTTAGGAGTTGGCTCCATTGACATCCGCAAGAGAAAACCTCAAAAGGTAGGCACTGACTGTCATTTTTAAGGAGCATTGGTTACCTGGCTCCTGGGATTTGTGCAGCTTTGGTTTAGAGTTAGACTGTAGAGCAGTAGCCAGCTGGATTCAAAACTTTGTAACGTTCAAGAATCTCTCCATTGTGGTTCTGACCATTTTGGCTTTAGTTTTTTTTTTTTCTGTGTGATGTTAGTCACTGACAGGTCTCTGTCACCAGTTTTACAAGTTTATAAACTGATGGCTTTGTTGAGGGGGTTACACTTGCGCTCATCTGCTTCTCAGTCCAGAAGGCAGGTGCTATTTTTGTTCAGGCATCATCCAGGGTCACAATCTACTTCCTGGACTTAGATGCTGGTTCTTACAATGTTTTTACAAATGTCTGAGGCCTCGTTCACACCAGACACAGTGCGTTCCGGCCCGATTCTGGCCGGAATGCACTGCATCGCATTGCTGCCGGCTCACTATGTTGTGGGGCAGGAGGGAGCTTTTTTTTTAACAAAAATGCTGCAAGCCCTATTTTGTTTAGACCGGACCGCAGGCATTGATGTGCCTTGCGTCCCCGTGCGGCCGAAGGGCGTGGCTACGGTGCCATTCACGTCAATGGACCCCCCTCTTGCCCCACTATATAGTGAGCTGGCTGCAATGCGATGCAGTGCGTTCCAGCCGGATTCGGGCCGGAACACATCGGGGGGATTTATCAAACCTGGAGCAGACAAAATCTGGAGCAGCTGCGTATGGCAACCAATCAGCTTCTCTCTTCAGTTTGTTCAATTAAGATTTGAAAATGAAAGAGAGTCTGATTGGTTGCCAATCACAGCTGCTCCAGATTTTGTCTGCTTCAGTTTTGATAAATTCCCTTCACTATGTCTGGTGTGAACGAGGCCTGACACAGATTAGCCCCTGATGCAGCCTCTCGGCTAGTGACTGGCAACAAAGTTACTATTTTGCAGTCTGATCATGGGAAGAAAAAAGACTGAGGAAATGCTTCCTCCTGCCTGCAGCAGAGTGATGGCATGGTCATTGGAATGAAGCTCAAGGACTGTTTTTTAATAGTTAAAGGTAGAGCTAATATTTACATTTCATAGTAAGTTGTGACATGCTGGGAACTGGTTAATACAGGCATGAAATGAAAGGTCCACTTTAAGACAGGTAAATGTCTCACCAAAACATGGAGACATCAGCCTTCCCTATAACCTGCCAGGGCCCCTTGTGATCATCTGTGTGACTTGGCTGATGAGCAGGGCTGGATTTCTGCATAACCAATGTAGGTCATTGCCTAGGCTGGCAGGGCTGCCAGGAGGGGCAGATAGATGCCTGCAAAGTTCACTATCAGTAACACATTTCTGTGTATAATGAAAGGTGCCATCCTGCCTGTCAGTACAATACAATCCCTGCACGGAGATGATCGAGCGACGGTGTGCGTTTGCTTACTTCCCGATCTATTGAGCCGACGTGTGACTGTTTCATTGTCACACATCGGCTCGAACTATGAGGATGAGTGATTTTCACTCGCCTCATAGTTCTCCTTTGAGGCAGCCCCTTCAGTTTGAATGTGCTGCCAACGCACTCCAGTACAGCCAACGTGCAACGACAATGCAGGAATTACCATGCGTTGCTTCATGCTGCAATGCAGGTGCATTGCTTTAGTGCATTGATGTGCTATTTAAAATGGACACTTATGTGTGCATTATGTGGTACTGCACTACTGGCACACCACGTTACCACAACGTAAAGATTTGGCCTCCCCCTTACACACACTTTCTATTAAGTGGAAAAATCTCTGTGTAATAACCCTTACGCTGACCTTTAAAATGAGGAGCGCTGTTACATATACTGAAAGATTATACGTTTAGAGTGGTCATGAAGTCCCTTGAAACAGCTGATTATGTTCTGTTCCATATAGAAATGCCAGCGCAGACCTTTTATGTGCTGAGTGCGGATTTAGCTAAAGGTATGGATGGGCACAGAGTTCTGTTTTTAAATACAGCGACAAGGTGCATGCTACAGTAAAGAGCAAAGTGCAGTAACCTCTGGCAGCTAATGAAAATCAATCACCTTTTTTTTTTTATTTTACTGGTCAGTAAACTGAAATCTATGGCTATTGCACTTTGCACCTCCATTGCCGAGCTCTGTGCTGCTTTACTGAGTAAGGGTTCCCATTCGCAAATTATTGAAACAATCCTAATGACTTTGATGAAGTTGTGTAGAAATCTGGACATGCATGAACAGGAGGACGTAGGTGAATAAGATCAACTGTAAAAACGCTGATTTGAACAGTTGTTAATTTTTAATTCCTGTTGTTCCCTGGTGTTTAAAACGAACCTCTAGCATAGTAATTCTATCAAGTGGAGAGCAGGATAGACCCCTGCTGTGTGACCTAATACATGTGACTTGTCAGGAGACAGTGCTCACGTTTATCTCCCCCAGCGACCATGCCTCTTCCAGCGACGGCTACCGGCCACAGTGCTTCCTCCTCCTATAGGCATGAGTTTGCACATTTACTGATAAGAATGTGAAAGGTTTGGAGAAGACCTTCGGTCAGATTCAGTCCCATGGTTGAGTTGTGTATACATTGTAGCCATCGTCTTTAGCTATAGGTTGGGTATAAGATTGATTGCTGTGCATTCTAAGAAGTTGCTTTGATCTTTCATTGAACTGTATTGAAGCTCTCAAATTATCGCCCAGTTTTGACATTACAATTGATGCAATATTGGTTGTAGGTAGAGTGCTCAGTTTCATATGAAGGTACACGTATTAATTATCAATGTATCCATTTTTAGGAAAACATTGATTTCCTCTTATTTTAACACTGTTTTCTAAATAGCCCATGTACGGGTCAGATTCCTATGTCCAATTTCCACTGGACGGAGAGTGATTGAAATGGACTGAAAATTGCCACACGTATGGGCAGCCGTAGGACTAAGCTACATGGGGAGATCTTTATTAATTGCTACTAAGAGGTTTATCCATTTATTGTCAGTCCCCTAATTTCCAACACGTTTGAATCGGTTTGCTGCTAATGAGATGAATGGCAGCAAACGGTAAACCAATCAGCAGAAATCGATAAAAAATCACCCATATAACTAAGCCCTTACATTTCTTCCCGGGGGTTCATGACCCTGGTACATAAGCAATGCTTGATTGTATTTTCAGGTATACATAACAATTAATTTCCTCTTGGTTTAACCCTGTTTTCTAAATGGCTCATGTATGGGTACTTTACTGGCTCATGTATGGGTGCTTCACTGGCTCATGTATGGGTGCTCCAATAGCCCACGTTTGGGTGCTTAACTAGCCCATGTATGGGTGCTTCCATCTTCAACAGCTATGTGGTGTTTACAAAGTTAAAGAATCTGTGGCTTGACCAGGGGGTTCAATCTAGCATGGCCTTGCCAAAGTGAAAGGCCTAATCTGGTAAAGATGAGATTATACACACATGGAAAAGCACTGTTGTCTCTCTCCACACAGCCACTAAAAGCTCTAATGTATCCCTTATCACCCAAATGCAGTATCTGGAACTCGTCTATGACCATTAATGGTCCATAGCAAAGAGGCACTGTATTGAGAACTTTTTTGGGAACTGCTGGATAATACATTTTATGATGCTGTTACTTTATCAAGTCATGCAGTTTATATGCAAAGGCAAATCCTAATACCAGAAGGGCATGGCTGATTGGGTAAATTAATTAAAGTGCTTTCTAAACTTGTGGTGATTTATATCCTAGGTCACCAGATAGAGGTAAGAATAGCATTTAGTTGAGTTCCTAAATCGCTTATGTTTTTCTGCAGCATCATACACTGCTTAGCATATCTCATAAAAGGTTAATAGCAATTAACATTACTCAGAGGTGACCGTGAGCTCATTATATGTATTTAGACATATTACTTCCCATAATAGAACTTTTGATGCTTAACTCGCCTTTCTGGTTTTCACTGTAATCCCGGCTGTATTTACATATGATAATCGCAATAATGTGTCCCCACCTTTCACAGTGTGAGCAATTCTCAAGGTATTTGTCCCTTTTGATGCTTGTGCAGACAGTGCATTGCTGTCCTATGTCTTAAGATAGCACCTTTGTCAATGTCACTGGGCTATATCGATCCCAGTTATAGAGTCTGCTCAGGTAAAATGTACACTCTACATGAGCCCATGTCACATTATTATTTAGGTTAAAAAGACTGCACTTTTTTAATTGCAGGATGTTTGAATGGTAGGAACTGAACCAAGTAACAAGATGAGCGTCACCTCGTGGTTCCTGGTGAGCAGCTCGGGCACTCGCCATCGACTGCCCCGGGAGATGATCTTCGTTGGCCGTGATGACTGCGAGCTTATGCTCCAGGTAAACTCATATTTGTAGCTTGATGCTGTGTGCCAATTCAGATGCTTCTCTTGTTCACTTTTCCTAGATGTTGGAGAAATCCTAGGCCATTAAGTATCTTTAAATACCCAATCCAGCTAATGCTGACTGTACTTTACTTTTTAGTTGTGAAAAATTAAATGTCCCAGAATGTCCTTTTTAAAAGAGGACCTTGTCGTCTTCAGCAACTACAATCTCTATGGTAGCCACCCCCACTAGGCCTAACAAAAAAACAAAACAAACCATTACCAAAAAAAAGTAAAATGTTTTCTTTAAATCTGAGCTGCTGGCCAGTGCATGAGGGCATTCTCTTCAGCTTTATCAGGACGCCAATAACGATACTGGAGGTCTTATTAAGGAAGCAGGGCGGCATGTAATTACTCGCTGCCCGGCTTCCCGATTAGCCAGGAAGTCGTCGTCTCCATGCTCCCTCATCACCAGGGGATAAAAAAGCACGGAGCCGGCTTTCTGGCCAATCAGGAAGCCGGTGGGATGGATAGTGACTTGCTGCCCGGCTTCCTGATTGGCTAGGAAGCCACCTCCATGCTCCCTGGTTACGAGAGAGCACGGATCCAGCTTCCTGGCCAATCAGGAAGCCGGGCAGCATGTAATTACTCGCCGCCCGGCTTCCTGATACCGGAAGTTCCAGTATTAGGATAGACATCGAGAGCATTTAGGCGAGTACGAGTACTCGCCCAAATACTGGCTAACGGTACCAATACTAGTATGGGTGCATCCCTACGTATAACAGATCCTTAAAGTATTTCCACTTTTGCAGTCAAATTTAGAAAAACTCCTCCTATGTTCGTTATGTGTTCCTATTTACATATCATACTGACAGATAACTTTAAAAATTCTTACCTTTTTTTGATGTTTTGTTAAATCAGGCAAGATCGCTGATTCTGGGATTTTCTTAGCCCTCTCACAGTGGTCTGTCCCAATGGAAAGTCATGGAAATGAAATTTGAGGATTGTGTTTATCTTAAAAGCTTAATTAACATAGACAAGCCACCTCTGAATGGACAAGACCCCTCACCCATCACAACCCCTCCTAACATTTTTAAAAGAAATAGAAGCAAGAAGAAAATGTAACCCTTAAGGCCTCGTTCACACCAGATGCAGTGCGTTTCGGGCCGATTCTGGCCAGAACGCACTGCATCGCGGCCGGCTCACTATGTTGGGGGGCAGGAGGGGGCGTGGCGGTCCATTGAAGTGAATGGCACCGTAGCCACGCCCTCCGGCCGCAATGCAAATAGGAACGAAAGGCAAATTATGCCTGTGGTCCGGTCCTAGCAAAATACTGCAAGCACTATTTTGTTCGGACCTAATTGTGGCCGGAGGGCATGGCTATGGTGCCATTCACTTCAATGGACCGCCACGCCCCCTCCTTCCCCACACCATAGTGAGCTGGCCGCAATGCGATGCAGTGCGTTCTGGCCACAATCGGGCCGGAACACACTGCATCTGGTGTGACTGTGTGTCGATGATGCTATGTGAATGGGAATATGTAACAAATATAAAATAGGTGTTATCCCAATTTGGCCACGAAAGTGGAAATGCACTTTAAGTTTAAGGAGTAACAGGCAGTGACAGGGTCTCTTTTAATGTAGATAGCTGATAGGTGAGCCTACAAGTCTGTATACAGTATGTCATTCCTATTACAGTGAACAAGTACAATATTTAAATTAAAAATTGCTTTAAGGTTTGGCTAAAGGTGACAACCTGCAGTGTTTTTACTGAGGAACGTAGAGTGTTGTCATCCTGTCAAATGAAGGGCCTATCCGATAAAATATTTTTTGTGGATACTTAGAAAAACTTGGAGCCCAAAACATAAGTAATTTTTTTGTTATGCTTTAAAGTAAGCATACATCAGCAGAATTACTCAAAGGATATCTACACTCCAAACAGCCTCCCTGTAAATAGAGTTCATGTTCCTTTTTCCCTGTGTATTTCCTGACATATGGTTACCTGAGGCTGAGCAAGTCTGTGCTGGAAGAGTACAGCAGGCTCTTATTTTCCATTGTGTGTATACTGTATAAATGACGTTTATTTATTTGGTGGGTGGAGGCGGCATAATGTTATTCTTCCCTGTACATTTTTATAACCCTTATGATGCCACCGATTGACTGATTTGGCTTCACAAGTGCCGGATTACATTTTGCCTTCAGTTTGTTTTACACAAGGCAAAATACCTGAAAAAAACTGAAGAAAGTTTAAAAATGAAATGGTTAGTCCACTCAAAAATCATATGTCAACTACGGGAGCCCCTTGGCTTCTATTGCTTTGATATGACCCCTGTGATGAGAGATGGGTGTTGCAAGCTCTGTCCTGTCATATCATTTTTTAAATGTATTTTTCAATTATAACATTTTTAGTTTTAGCACTGGACCTAAAATAGCAGTATAATAATATAACAGAAAAATAAGAAAATGTGAAAATTGTATTTATTATTCTTAGCCAGCGGGAGGCCAACTGTTATCAAGATTTTATAACCGCTATGGGGTCATATAGACTTGAAGGGCAGGGAGATCAGATGACATGGACTGCAGAATGTACTACAGAGGGGACATAACCCCTCCACTCTAGCACAGACTAGACCAGAGGTTCTCAACATGTGTAACCACAGGACCCACATTTGTCCTTGGTCATTAGGTCGCGATCCAAGACGCACTGCAATGGAACGCACGGCATTGCGCATTCTGGTGCGGGTGATCGAACTGTGGGCAGGAGTTGTGTTTGGGGTGCCTTTCAAATGAATGGCAACGCAATCCATCTCCCGCACCAGAACACATAGTAGGTGCGACTGCACGGTACAGTGTGCTAATGGCACAGGACTGTTTGATTATTGCATTGTACTAGTGTAAACGGGCCCTCAAAAACACTGACAGATAAACACAAGCACAGTTACAATCTCACAGACATATGCACACTCCCCCCAAAAAACTAAATATTTTTTTTCCTTTTTTTTTAGATCCACCCAGTCTTCCTACCTTACGAGAACTGGAATGTATCCTCAGCCTGGGGTCCAGTGTGGGGTGCTGTGCTGTGAGGGAGCTTTCTCCATATGTGCATTGTAAAACTCCCTTGCACACCCTGTAGAGGTGCTGGGAGCCAGAATGTGATGTCACTCTGGTCCAGGCACCTCTACAGGACATGCGAGGGAGCTGTAAGCAATGCATGTATATATGGAGCTCCCTCACGGCCATAGCCCCAGTCCACCTCAAGCTGAAACTCGGCTCTGGGCAGCATATTTTGAATGGCTGCTTGGCCGAGAACTGACAGTGCTGCGCTAGGGGGAGGCTGAGAAGCCTCTCGCCTCGAAAAACGGGGTTGCGACCCACTTTTGGGTTATGACCCACCAGTTAAGAACCAAGGGACTAGACCATCTGGCTTAAGCTGGTCATGCATTGCTCAAATTTCATGATATGGCTGGCCCTCTCGGCACTGTTGGCTGTTCGGGTAGTCTGGTGTTTGCACTGGCTGCCAGAATACAATAGCCCCACAGGGAAGATTCCCCCTTGCACCCTGCTCAGCATGGATGGGGGAATCAAGTGTTTCTTCTCGTTCTGTCGCCGAGGCTGAATGTGAAAAAAACTATAAGTTTGTGGTCAGTTGGTTTACACAGGCTTCCAACAAGCATCCTGACATTTCTGGGCTTTTTTCTATTAGAAAGCCCAGCATGCAAAGTTTAATAAAAGGGACACAAACCATTATAGATTTCCTTTCAAAGGAACTAACACTCCAAAACAGGACATGGTCATTCATATATTTTACAGCTCCTGATGTATTATCGACTTTCACTCTTCCTAAAGAGGACAAGAAATATACTAATGCATCAAGGTTCATGTTTGCATAGGTTATATGGGCTACATAAACTCTCCAGGCTACTGACAGTCTGTATAGTCAATCATTAACTCCCAAGAGTAATAATTAACTAGTTCAGCTGCAGCTATGTATGTTCAATCAGGTGAATCCATAATATAATGTATATTTATTTACCTTCTCTACTTGAATTTCACATTAATGTTTAGGTTTTAAGGGACAATCCTCCCAAAGCTCAAATTTCCATGTTGGTAGGTGCTGGATAGTGAAACCACCTGTCAATTTCTTACATCTCCTAGACACTCCATTGGTGAGATCTTGCGCTTTATGTTCCTGGCTCTGCACACTGGTTGGGGGCATTATGACAGGTTCTCTCTCTCCCTGTTGAATTCATGGAGAATAGAACAGCAAGAACTAGAACTCCCAAAACATCCAGTTGAGCAGAAACAGAACCAGGAATTTGTCAGGAAGCTCTCACTGCTGTAGTATCAAAGACATAAAGAATCTATGGACTGACTCAGCCCACCAGGCTCCACCTATAGCGAAACTATTTTGGGTGGACCAACCCTATTAACCTAATCAGCAATTTAAAATCTTTCAACTAAAGGCTCCTGTGTAACTGAACAATTACCAAATCCAGTTGTACAAGCTTGATAAGTAAACAAAAAAACTTTCTTTATTTCCTTAAGGGAGAAAAAAAAAAAATATCTTCTTTTGTTTCACACGCTCCCCCTTCCAGATATTGCAGTTCACAGTGGGAGGGTTTTAGCAAGAAAGGCAGTGCTGTCAATCCAGAAAGCAGTGGACTGGACTAGGTGTAGCCAGGGGCTGATTGGCAAGCTACAGGCTTATGAATCAGCAGTGACAATGCTGATTGCTACAGGGGTGCGGAATTCCTATCACCCGATGCCCAGGACATGCATTTCCGGGCTGATAGTTTTTTTCTACATTTAGCCCTGCTGCGTGCTAGCAGAGCTAAATGTAGATCGGGGAAGCCACTGCTCATTTTAGTACAAGTGATCTCAGATCACTTGAATAAAATGAGCTGCCATCTTGTCCGCCCTGCCGTGGTTCTAGCCAATCAGTTGGTCTCAACTAGCAGGTGTTGTAATGCATATGCATCATACTATGGAAGAAAAATAAAAAAATACTTCATAAAAGATATTGTGGCAGTGTGTGGCAATGCCACGGAGTATGCTGGCACACACCACCCTAACTCTCTCTTGAGCTCTGGTCTGGGTTCTTAATGAGGCTGCTCTCGGCCACCTGACCTTGGAACTGGAGATTCCATCCCACCCAGAACGCTAAGGCCCGGTTCACACCTGGGCGTTTTGTAGCGCGTTCCTACGCTCTGCAAAACGCTCAAACACCGAAATCCCATTATTTCCTATGGGTATGGTTCACACCTGGGCGTATTACAGGCCATATGAACGCGCTACAAAACGCCCTGCGCCCAAAGAAGTACAGGAGCTTCTTTGGGGCGGTTTTGTCGCGCGTATCCACTGGGATACAGCCAGGTAGCCCTCGGAAACACGCGTTTGTCGCACGGTTTTTTACCGCGAATCGCGCAACACGAAACACGCGGCAAACCTGCATATTCGATATGCCTAGGTGTGAACCCAGCCTTAGAAATCTCCAGAGCTCCAGATCCCAGTCACAATTTGGAAAAACCGAGAGAAACGGAAAGGCCAGCTTCTTCCCTGCAAATCTGTTTGTTTATTTTCTGGAATTTCTCAGCCCCTCTGGCTAAGAGTCCTGGGTGACTGTGTTGCCAGCATACTCTGTGGCATTGCCACGCACTGCCACAATATGTATAGCAGAGCACACAAATAATTTTAGGGAGACGTTGCCTTCTAATAGAGCTCATGAAACTGCTCATGATATAGAAAAAAACTAAAGTGTTTTTCTTTGCTACAGGTTTTCCTACCACCTACAGGAAAAGCTATTACTGTAGTATTCCAGAAGATACATGATGTCACTGCTTGCTATGATGCCCTGCCCTAGATATATATGATCTATAAATCTTTACTGTGACTTGCTGTCAATTGCGTCATAGCATAGACCAGAGCTGTGATGTTGTCATCGAGTCTATACATAGAATAGAATTAACTTTACCCTAATGTACACCTGGCAAGTTGAAGATTAGGTATTCTGTCAGAGCTTGTGTTGAGTCAGGTCCTTACTCCTTATATGTCTTAGACACTCCAGCAGTGAGATCTCGTCACCATAATTCTGACTCTTTTCCTGTTCACCTAGGAGTTCTAGGAGTTCCAGCTTTTTCTGTTGCATTTTCCATAAAGTAAGATAAATAGGAAATCTAACGGAACCTTCTAGGTGTTTCTACTGAAAACCAGGGACATCTCAGTACATTCCTATGCATGAAGCTCTTGATATCCATGTGCTTCAATAATTAGATTATAAAAACTTGAGTACTTTCATAGAGTCAGAGGTGGACAAATGAATATGGAATTCAGGAGCCAGCAGGATTCTTTCTAGAAGCCAGCTCTATGGACAACTAGAAAGAGTCCCAAAAGTTAGGTACCAGCTGTAAATTGTAAGGGACATTGGCTACCCTACCTGGCTACTGGGATTTGTTCAGCCCTGTTCTGAGTACACTCAATGTGTGCCTTTTGCAGTTTTTTTCCTCATTTCCTGGCCTTATACTGGACCCACCTGCTGAAATGGACTGGCAGATGTGTGTTACACACAGGAATGGAATGGCTGTCCAAAGTTACAAATCATTTTGATAAATAGCATGCATGTATTTCAACTGTCTAAGTACCTACCTATCTAAAACAAGATGTAATATTACAAAAATGTAATATATAGCAGCTTGCCAGCCCTTAGATGTGGTGGCTGTACTAGTTTTCTTTTTCCAGTCCTTTTTTTCTGTTTTTGCACCTGGTGGCTCTACAAGTAGCATGTTATCTGTGCTAGAATAACAATGCTTGTAAACCGTACTGTATCTATGGAGGAGCATCCTAGGACATAGTGTGTTAGGACTATGGAACACCTCCACTTTCCTCATCTTCATAACATAGTTGATAATATAGTTAGAGATGAACTTGCAGGGTACCCAGGACAGCACTGGATTTCAGTCGAGATAAAAAAAAAGGAACTATTGTTGGATTTGCGTACACTTCGAATGGAGTGCCACTTTCATCTAGAGCAAAACAAATGTTTCATGCATGCATTACAGAAAGGAAGCGCAGAGTGCTTATAGCTTTCTATCAGCAGTATATACACAATATATTTGGGGGTGGGTGTGTGTATGTATATATGTATGTTATGTGTATATGTATATATGTATATGTGTGTGTATATGTGTGTGTATATGTGTGTATATATATATATATATATATATATATA
>NW_017306280.1:2580200-2649833 GCF_000935625.1 Nanorana parkeri | reverse complement strand
GATCTTTGTACATTTTATGCTGACAAACTCTAAGCTCATTTTGGTAAAGTGTAATGCTGATTAAAATTTAATGTAGTATCCTGAGTTAAAATGACTAATGTATACCTTCAATAAGTTACATTAACTTGCTGCTTAAGGGGTCCTGACAGGAGTATAGCCATTGCCATTGCTTCCTAAAATGTGATTTGCTTGGCCTCAGTATATTCACTGACCTGTTACAAACATGCAGTAAGGAAAGTACGAGGAAAGTCAGAACTCATAACCTGCAAACTTGTTTCAAGTTGTGTCAGCATAACAACCAGACGACAAGTACCGGTACTTTCAGAAGAAGAGTTTAGCAATGGCAGCCTATGTGTGTTGTTTGTAAAAATAAATAAAAAAATATTGAAAATGAAGTCACTACAAAGGTTAGAACTTTTTTGGGTCGTTTCTGGATTCTGGTGAATATGCACAATACTGAAACCTAAACACCAGCAACTGCCTTCAGGACTGCCACGGAACTAACCGCAACATAACCCTTAGTATAAGTTTCCTTTAAATCCAAATACTAGGCTTTGTATAAATAGCTCCCCAATAAAGGACCTTCTCGGTAATTAAAGTAGAACTGTGCCCAGGTTATGGAGATGTGCATATATATTTACATATTCTTAAGCAGCAAAACAAGCTCTTAATAACCCCTGTAGCTGCAGATACTGTGGAGTGTTTTATCCTTAGAGTTCACTGCAGAAGCACTGGAGTCATTCCAGTTAGGTTTCGGTACCCTGAGGTCCCCTCTTCCTCTGCAGAGATTTAAAAAGACACTGTCATGTTGCTTATGCAGTGGGAGAAAAAAGGAACCGCGGGGAAGCCCTTTCAAGTTGAATGCCTTGCATGGATTAAGTGACAATTAGGGATGCACCCATACTAGTCTGCTCCGATACTTACCCCTGATACTGGAACATGCAGTCCAAACAGCATGGAGCTTACTTCCCGGGCAATCAAGAAGCGGGGCGGCAGGTAATTACTTGCTGCCCGGCTTCCTGATTGCCTGGGAAGCTGTTGCTACCGGTATCGGCGAGCAACAAAATGATAAATATCAGTACTCATACTTGGTATCGGTGCATCCCAAGTGACAATGTTACTTTATAGTTTATCAGGCTACCGAATCACTGCTAGGAGGGGGTAACAGCTGAGCTGCTGAAATGAAACTAAAAGTACTTTGTACTGAATATTTGAGGATGCATTGCTCCTCAGTGCCTGCAGCTACAGTGTTCAGTGTAGCCTGGCCACAGTTCTATTGAAGTTCCTTTACATGCCCTCAAATCATACTAAATTTGTTTACCATGGGGCCTTTCACTTTGGGCTATTTTTGCGTGGGGCCCAAGAGATCAACAGTCCTGGGATTGTCAGTTTCCCAGCAGACTTAAGGGGCGGGTATTAGTGATCAGGGTGGTGTTTGGCACCAGGGCACAGAGAAATGTATTTACTGTCTTTTTTTTCTTTTTTTTAAAACCGGTAACAGCGGTTTTTGAAACAAAAAAAACCCACTGGGTCTCTTTAAGCATTGTAAATTGACCCCAAGTCCCCCCTAGACTGTTTGTAGAGCTTTAGTTGTATAACTATGGCATTCTTCCACTCGTGGTATGCATCATTTAGATTCTCCAAAATGCCTTGTAATGCTCAGTTGTCTCTGTTCATTCACTTGGAATAATGAGATTACAGAACTCGTTTCAAAAGAAATATTTTGGGCATTGTGCAAGAAGGCGCAGCTCGGGTTCAATAAGTGTTACACTAGTAAACCAGACATAGACATGTAGTTCTGTGTACGGCATGACTGTCTGTGTTTTTCTGACAGCATCAGATGAATTATAGATCTGTGTGTTTTTTCAGTCCCGCAGTGTGGATAAGCAGCATGCCGTCATCAACTACGACAGTGAGAAAGATGAGCACCGCGTGAAAGATCTCGGGAGCTTAAATGGAGTAAGTGCCGATGTCTATGTATGAATATGCTTTCTATGATCATAAAGGCTGGATGAATGGATGCAATTTGGATTCAGACTTCACATTTTAGATTTCAGTTTTGTATCTCCTAAAGTGGAATGTTGCTAGAAATGGGATATTCTGCTGGGGTACCAAGAAAGATCATTTGGATTTGCAGCAGTAGCTAAAGGAAATATCTCACCTTGACCATTATTTATTTGAAGTATTTTTATATAGCGCCAACAAATTACACAGTGCTTTGCAAACTGCCCATTCACAAGTCCCTGCCCTCAAGGAGCTTAAAATCTAAGGTCTTTATCCTACATGCACACAGGGCTGATTTAGACAGAAGCCAATTAATCTTTCAGCATGTCTTTAGCGTGTGGGAGAAAACTGGTGTACCTGGAGAAAACCCATGCAAGCGCAAGGAGAACATGCAAACTCAATGCAGTTAGTGTCCTGACCAGGATTTGAACCAGGGACCTCCCAGTGAAGTGCTAACTACTAAGCCACTGTGCTGCCCGGCCATTTTCTTAAAAGCTTACCCCCCTTCAACCCAGTCTGTCAGAGCATTGAGTCTAAACTCTGTGGAGCCTTCATAATTTATTTACCAGCTTCCTCCCAAGTATCAGTGATCGGGTCTGGTCATTTGCCACCCAGGCCTAAGCACAGCACCCTGGGAGGAAGAGACAATGGGAAAAGTAACAAATCCTCTTTATGGTAAGCCTGTATGAGGACAGAATAAAGTCAACCCATCACCTTGTAGTAATACAGACCTTATTAGCCATCCTCTCCCCCACACATCATAAATATGTACAAACAAGACTTGCCTAATACTTACCTGTCTTGAAGAAACTACTATACCTGTCTCACCCCTGGCATAACGTGATGAGTCTTGCAGTAATGAAACCAATACTGGGCATGAAATCCCCCTGCCGTCTCTGCCAAAACTGTTGGGTGGGAGGAAGTTGTTCATAATCTTGTGCAGGCTTGGCCAAACTCCGGCATACTGGGTTTGCACTAACTAAATTGACAAAATAACCCACAGTGCGTTTGTCAAGCATCCAATCGCCTGCAGGGTAATTTTAAAAACTAGAACTTTTTGCTCAGAGTTGGATGTTTGAAGTGTACAACTTACTTTAGGCTTAAAACTTTTCATTCGAGAAACGTTCACTCATCTTCTGCAGCCAGTATAGCTAGTATAGCTAGCAAGTGTATAAAGTGCCATGGAGACCTGAGCCCTCATACACACATCTTGAGTTACACGTGTTCATTAAAATAGGAGCACTAATCTCGGTCTTTTTAAAGAAAAGCCATCTGGAGATTTCATGTATTTATTGTTGAGCAGCTGCTCAGAATGCAAGCCGATGAGTGGTCCCAGCTTGTACTGCAATACTTGTATGTTGCTATTTAAATTATGTTTTCAGGGTTTCTACATGACTAGTATTTTTTGTATGTTTATACAGGCTAAAGGTTCGGTCCACTAAAATCTGCTTTTCAGATGGGCTGAATTGTTGGTGACCTTTTTCTTATCTCAGTGGCTGTAGCCCTCAAGTTCCCAGCTCCACCTATGAGTTGCATCCACTACAGGGGATCTCAGACTCCCTGAGGACCCCTCCCTTCTGCTATAGCCTCTATGATGTAAAGTAGGGATCAATTTAAATTTGTTTGTATCAGACTTTTAAGGTACCTCAGAATACACACATACAAAAATAACATATACCCTTAACATCCTTCAAGTAAGATAACAATGTGAATACTAACATTTGGATGTGGTACCATATAGGCGATTATACTGCCAATTATAAGAGAAGATTTATGATGTAAACTAAATAAAGCTTGGAACTCCAATGTTGGATCTCTGGAAGTGGCATCTCACCAATGGAGGCCCCAAAGATGGCCAAGTCCTATTATTATAAACCCTAGTGACACCACAAGGGGAGCCATACGGTACGCTGAGCCAGTATACAAGATATAGCAGCCTTTACAGTAACTAGCAAAATGTTTTCTACTGAAAGAAGTATCTCTGCAAACATGTAAGCTGCATTCTATTAGCCATTAAAATACCAAATCATTTTGGCTGTATTAGCACATCCCGTAAAATCTCTACTCAATCATATAAATGCACAAGCTGCTATACCTGAAAGTCATTAAAAAAATTGTTTTTATGGGAAAAATTTAATTTTTCAAAAGTTCCTGGATCTTGAATGGAAAAATAAATTTGTAGTTTGCACATACTCAACAAATGAACAAGATCACTTTACAGGATGCCCTGTATGCAGTCAGGACGTGCTTTCCCCATGCTTCTCAGCCGATGAAGTCTGCTGCCCAAGCCCTAAGAAATAATAGCTACTTGTGGGTATGGAGGAACACAAAACATTCCCCTCCATTTCGCCCACAATGCAGAAGTCTGTGCCTGAGTGGTTAAGGTCTACTCCTGAGTTTTGTCATGAAGAAGGGGAGTGCATAGTTCTGTGTACATTATTAATTTCTCAGAAGGTTGAAAGTTTCACAAGTCTTTACGGGTTCAGGTGGCAAATCAGGGTTCTTGGGTAGTATGGAGAATGTAAGTATTGAATGCTTCCATTGCCTACAGTAAGCAAACCAGATTGCTTAGGCAAGGTACAGGTTAATTCTTAGCCATCAGGAGTCAATACGTAAATACAAAGCCTTTCTTACTACATACGTAGTCTGAGCTATCTCCTTAATGCAGCCATCACTTGTGACTGTTGCTACTGGCCAGCTTCGGGAATTAGGCGGGCACTGTGTCAGGTTGTCATCCAGTGAAAAAGGACTATTCCAACATAGAGCCTGCCTCCCTGTCTTCTCACTACACACTAGAGGTGTGCCGGCGGTACTGCTACAGGACTAATCATTTATGTAACTACAACAACTGTGCAAGTCCGAACAGTCCAGATACAGGAGTTCCCCTTGTTACAGGTACATAATTGGAGTTACTACTTTCCTTATACAGTAATGCTTTAACCGTTTGAGATCTGAGATAGATGGTAAAAAATACACTTATCCTTTAAGCTGCAATTATAGCAAACCCAATCCCATGTCCCTACTGGCTGGCCATCTCAGCTTTCAATGTGTCCAATGATGTCTCCCCAAAAGTCTGAAATTGCTTTTTTATTGCTTGCCTTGCATAAGAAGTCTGTAAGACTTTATTTATTTATCATCTACTTTTTTCCCTGCAGACTTTTGTGAATGATGTGAGGATCCCCGATCAGAAATACATCACCCTTAAACTGAACGACGTTATACGGTTTGGCTACGATATCCTTTATAACTGCTGTACTGGCAGAAGGTTTCTTCCTGGTGGCATGCTGATTGTGCAATGACATACTGAGGTCACATGAAAAGCAGATTAGTCTCTCAATCCCTGGGAGTCAGGTGGTGAATTTACTGGTTTATGGTCTGTTTAGTACATTTAAAGGAATGCAGAAAAGACCTGTGTGAATACAATGCCCCAGATCGTTTAACTAGTAATTAACTGCTAAATTGTTAAAGGAGAATACACCCCAAAATCAAGCTGATGATATCAAATGAACTGGATATGAACTGCACTATAGACAAAGAAATAATGGGTCATATTCAGAGTGATTTCCTTGTTTTATAATGCGTGCTGAGTTTGTGATGCGAGTTCTGCTAGTTCCTAATATCTTTAAAATTAACCTGTGTGGAGAAAAAAAGAAAAACTAAAGTAAGCCGAATGCTTCTGCACTTAGGTTAAGTGTGTTTTGCTGCTGTCTTGATTCGTGGCCAAAGTCCATGGAATTTCTATGCAAGCTTGCAGAGAGCAAAGCACATTCTACCCTGGTCCCATTTGGCAGCATTGTAGACTGACGATTGGCCACTTAGGCTCTCGGCATTGAATTATGGGAGATCTCTTATCTTTTTCTACTTCTAAAATAACTATTTTTTTATATTTGATACAAGAATCAGGCAAAGGACTAGTCACCAGAATTGCTTACGGTCTCCCAGCTGGTGAGCTGCTCTGATATCATGCCTTGTTCTGTACTGGGTCTCTGTGTTGAGGTGGCCATTTTGGTGAAGGCAGAAATTTGCTTCCTCATGTCAGCTGTACCCGGCCCTTTCTCGCCCGTTCCTCCAGTCAGTGTTAGAGGATCGGAAAGGGCAAGGGGGGGGAATCCCTGTGGGGAGAGGTGACTGACAGTCACGGCTCTCTGCAGGGAGATGATCAAGAAGTGAGCGAGGGACGGTATGTGTCCGCTCACTTACTGATCTATTGAGCCGACGTGTGAGAGTTTCATTGTCACACGTCGGCTCGAACTATGAGGTTGAGTGATTTTCACTCACCTCATACTTCTCCTTTTAGACTCATGGCACAGTAGTGCATTGCTATTTTTCAGGGGCATCTCAAGACAAAAGGTAAATCTTTTAGGGTACTGCTTAGACACAAATAATGTGGAAGTTCATCCCAGAATTACTCTAGGAACATTAAACAGCAATATAACTCGTGACCCTTGATAAATACATAGCACGATGTTTGACGTCTGTCCACACACCGGTTGTCTAGCAATCAACTTGGAAACTGCCGCTCTGTGTCCTTCATGCTATCAACATCTTGTGATTATAAAACCTGCCTTCAAACTGCTTGGACACCTTTCCTCTGTGCTGAGTGACGCCATGAGTTGCATGAGGTCACCTCCAATGCTGATTACTGGACAACCGAAGCGTGGGCAGAAGTCAATCATGTTGCTACGATAACACTGCAGCCAGCTTGTCAGTTGCCAGAGTTAGCTCAGTTTGCAGCATCGTGCGGAATTTATCCAATAAGGCCATGTCCCTGACACTCACTGGGTCGTCTGCTGGGGTCAGGGGCATGCTATCGAGGGATGAGGAATCAAATACCTCAGGTGTGGGAGTCGGAGAGGCCCGCGGTTCCTCGTGCTGAGATACGTCCGCCATCTTGGGTCCCCGTCGGCTGCGTGTGAATCGCGGCTCTTTCCGCCTCCTGGATCGCCGCATCACGCTCCGCGTGTGGACGAGTGTTGTGTCCGGGGGTTCCGGTGGCTGGATGGTCGGACAGGTAGGCTTATGGTGGCTTTTGTCTGCTTTCCAGGGGATCGGTGGAGCGGAGCTCACTCAACCAGCGGCCATCTTGGTCGGCAGCTCGCCACGCCCCCCGGTGCTATGTATTTTTATAAGGTTAGATGTGCTGTATGGTCATTTAATATTAAGTAATTCTAGGGTGAATTTCCACCTTTTAACATTTTTAGATGTTCCCTGTAAGTTAATAAATCCTCACTTGGAATTTATTTCCCTTAGCTGCAATGGAAAAACGATGTCATAATGTCAAGAAGCAGCAGCCACATGTAGAAGAAAATTATTTTTTTATATGATTATTCACAGAAATGGTTATAATTTTTCACACATTCTGCTTTGGCCATTTTGCTTGGCACAAGTGATTTCACTTTATGTTGCTACATTTGCAATATAATAAATGAATTCCTATATGACTAAAATGGATGGTTAACATTAGTAGGCGTACATTGCAAATGAAGATATGGAGACAATAGAAGTTTCACACCCCAATATATAATGCATAGAAGGAAAAACTATTCCTACATCGCTAAATGTTGGAGGCCCCCTCTGAGTTCTACTCATACATGCTGTATAAAACTCTTCTGCATTCATCCTTCTTGAGGACAATACAGGGAGTTGATCTGTGAATGTAAAATAGTCACTGTAATGTTCTTTATTTCCTTATCGGTTTGTGTACATATTAATATGTATGTGTTGGAGCATATTCAGCATAAGGTTCCAGAGGAAGCATTAAAGGTTAGTTCTTTTAGTCTGTTAATCGATATCTACTGTGATACCATCATTGCATATTAGCCTACAATTTCCCATGATGCTTCTCTTTTTAATTTGTAATTTTGTTAAAGTGACTCTGTCTTGAGAGAAGTATGGTGTATGCCAATGTGCCTCCTTTTAAACAAGCTGGTAAATGTGTCAGAAAAGTAGCAGAGCTTCTTTTTTTGCCATACCTTTTCTGTGTTTGCTGCTCCTACAGCATTGAAGCCATAGCATTTGTGTAACAGCCAGATCCATTGAGCTAGCTCACTCAAAATAGACTTCAGTAATGGCAGCCTCGATAAACGCTCATGACAGAATCCCTTTAATACAAATGTTTGACCTGTTGTTCCCACCACCTGGGGGCAGAAGTTGATGGTTGATAATGGCTCCATGATCCTGTAGACATTTTATTTTTAATCTAAACAAAGAAGGAAAGATTGTATTCCCTATAATTTACAAATGAGGAAAGCTGTACGCATTTCAAAGTTTTATGTTTAAAGCATGAGATAATCTGTAATCGACAATAGCACCTAATAATTGTAAATTCAAAGTGACACTCCAGCCGAAACCTATTTTTTTTGTTTTAATAGATTATAGTTGGAGATTCTGTTAGGTTCCTATTGCTGTTTCCCTTTCTCTTGTGGAGGTTACCCTCACATCCTGTATGGTCACCAGGGAAATCCCTCTAAGGAAGTAAGGAAGTGTAGAGCTCAATAAAAGCACTTGAGGGGAAAGTTTTAGAACCACTCTGATTTTTCTTGTCTGTATTATGTTGGGGAGATTTTTACAGTTCCTTTGGGGTCTCTGGTATAGGAAGTGAGAGGAAATTCCTCCGGTAAAAATAAAACCGAGGGTCTTACCTTTCCCTTTTGAGTCAAAAGAAAAAAATGGAGCTACAGCAATGATCAGCAAAATGTAATTGGGTTTTTGTTTAAATGAAAGACCCAGTACAACTTGTATGGCATGTTTGGCATGGGGAATGTCGTATGTTAAAGATTAACTTCACTCAAAACTAATATTTGAGTGGGAACCTATTGATTGACAGAGACTCAATTTGTCAAGATTTTCCTGCTGTAGTTTATATCTCTGGTCCCCCTCACAAAATGGTTTCTTGCCTCCTGATTCCAAAGTTTTATGTATATGTCACAGTAAAGCTAAACTCTGGGATAGTCCGATATTGTTATATATATCATACATATGCTTACTTGAATCTTGGTGTCCTTTGTATATTTCTTCAAAATATGTGCAGTTATCTAGTTATCTAGCATGGAGCAGCTTTTGATATTTGCCTCTGTGCAGGAACTTCCTGTAGTAAAGACCACTGCTGCTCTCTCCTCGTACAGAGTGACTGGTCTTGTTTCTGCCCCTCCTATAGTTTCCTGCAGGCAGCCTTTAGTGAGTGAGGCCTGCTGGGTCCCTCTCATAGCTCTGCTCAGACTATGTGAGCATTGTGATATGTCACTGCTACTTATACAAGGTAATACCTGGGTTTCAATGGTATTCCATGCACACAAAGTGGTGTTATATCCATTATGGCTATTTAGGAATGGAGTCCTAAGCATCGGTGGCTCCCAGGACCCAACAAGCTCAAAATAGGTGTTGATCTTTAACTTTTTGAAGAAGTTCCCTCTATGATTTCTTCTTTTTTTCAGCATGAGAAATACACCAGCCAACTCCAGATGAATTTGAAGACTGTGAGGATAGAGCATCTTAAAGAACAGCCTTCTCACATAGACCCGTCGCCAGGGAAACAGGAAAAGGTGGAGAAGAAACCCCCTGGTGGTATGTGTTAACTCATTCGCCGCCATTGCTGTCCTCTATTTATTTGCATTCTCTTTGCTCATCCATTTGCATGTATTGTTCTAGCAGCCTTCTACGGGAATCTGCTTGGCTTTGAACTCCCAATGTTCCTGTTTTGTGTAAACCTGACAGTGTTGTATACACAGGCCTGAAACACCAGAGTTCTGTTATGGAGAATTTTGATTGGGCCTCCGCCAGTAAGTTGTGCCATGTAATTGGAAGATGCTTTTCAGCACCGGCGTTACCACTTTATTGCACATGGGCTTGTGAAAGGCCAGGTTAGAGTGCTGTATTGAACAAAGTTTTTTTTTTTGTCTTATAAGCTGTTAATGGGAGTGTTTTTTGTTTTTACAGAAGCTTCAATATATCGCACACCGCTCTACGGTCAGCCATCTTGGTGGGGAGAAGATGATGCAAATAACATGCTTGAGAAACACGAGGGAAGGAGGCCAGAAGACCATTTTTCAGGTAAGTAAGCCTTTTCTAGTCAGTCCATTATCTATGCTTAGTGAGGCATCCAATTTGTTCTGTCAGTCAACTTTTTTCCCGTGTGCAAATCCAGGACATGCTTACCCCAAAAGCCCAAACCTTTCCTTTTGCATTTTGAATAAATAATGGAGAGGGTGACTCTACCTAATGGTAACACAGACAGCAATAAATACATGACATGGTTCTTAACCCTTTCTACTTTATCCAGAAAAAAATGTGTTGGCTATACTTGCAAGTGAAGGTTTAAGCCACTGCATTTTAGGTGTGCTTTAGCACACCCAAAACCTGCATCAAAATTCCAGGGAATGTTTTGTACTAGTACTGTCAATGCTATATTTTACCTAAGCATTTTTCTTTGGTGTCTCGCTTGTATCAATTTACCAGAACACAAACTTTAGGAATGAATGGTAGAGGAGCGGATACTGCTCTTCACCTTCCTCATGACTTCACAGTGAATACTGCATCTGCATATGACTTCTCATTCATAAAATGCAGGCTGTGGTGTGGACCTTACAGCGTGTTCTCTGCAAAATTCTCCAGGAAAATCTCCAGGATAGGATAGAGCCCCATTACATGGCCTGTCAAATCATATGACCGGTTTCCTCGCTTGCTTACTTGCTTGCTTGCTTGCTTCAGCATACTGAACTAAGTGCAGCAGAAAACCCATGCATATCCTTTTGCTGTTTCAACTTACCATTGGGTGTTTCAGCTCCTCTTTCTCTCCTTCATAATGTAAAATAAATTGAAGAACAACTGGTACATTGGGAACCCCTCATAACATCCACAGCATGTGTACAGACATGGGAACTTAAGCTCAGATATCACCAATACTATCCCCAAGAGGCAAAAGAAATTGTCAGAATCTACAGGGCCAAAGTTGCACTAGGATCGTCACATGATTGAGGTTTGCCTGTTGCTATATTCACTATTTTCCTTTTTCACTGATTTATAGAACGACCAAAGGAAATGCCTCCACATGAAGAAGAAATGAACTGTAATATGGGGTACAGAGACGCCTCTGACCAATCGCTATATTCATTTAGGAGAGAGCCAAGCTATTTTGAAATTCCCACAAAGGACTTCCAGCAACCAGCCAAAACGCCAGAAACCCAAGTCCATGAAATCCCGACCAAGGACACAGATACTGTGACCCCACCAGCCGTGCAGAGCCATGCCTCTTTTACTATTGAGTTTGATGATTGCCGGCCAGGAAAAATAAAGATTAAAGACCATGTTACAAAGTTCTCCATGAGACAGAAGAGGGCAGCTGGGAAGGAAGTTGGTCCAGCAGAAATGGTGTCCGTAGAAAGTAAAGTGGCTGATTGGTTGGTTCAAAATGACCCAAGCTTAATTAGAAGACCATCACCTGCAGAAGACGTATACAGCACTAAGAGTGATCTTCCCATCCACAGCAGAACTCTCAAAGGTAAGCTCTGAACCTCGTGTATGGAAACCTAAGAGGGGGGAAAAATGGTTCTGTTGCCCATAGCAACTAATGCCAGTTTTCTGGGTCAAAGAGCATTTAAATGCTTGCCATAGGCAATTTTATTTGAGGTCTATAGGTATATGCATTTTTGCATAGGAAGTTGTATGTATATCCCCATGGGCTGTATTTCCCAGAACCACTTCAGTGCATAATTAATGCTTTTGAATAACTGTATGTGCTTCATGGCAAATCCCTAAGCAACTTGGTTACCAGCAGAGCAGGTAGTCATGTACTTTGTTACCAACCAGTCAAAATGTTTAATGCGTGCATACTCAGTTCTTTTGACCTGCCATAGTATCGGATAGTCTCATCTTAAGGGAGTAGGGTCTTCACAGCCTGAGTTTCAAATGTACCATGGGGAGGAATAGCTGGACAGCCCCTTACACATAGGTAAGAGACTCTCTTGGTGACCATATTTTTACTAATGCCGAGTCTTCCTATCTGTAGAAAAACAAACATCAGAAAAACTTCAGCTGCTATTTAGTGGGATTTGTATTGTTTATTGTGAGGAGCAAACTACAGCACAAAGATGCAGTCCTTCTTTTTGTTGTTGTTTTTGTTTATCTCGGTTGGTTGCCTTCCATCAGACAAAGCAAGATTTCTGTTCTCATAGCAGAAGTCCTTATTTAGCTGCAGAACACTAGTAATAGATGGGTTGTATTAGTTGTAGTTGGACATTCTTACAAAGGCATGACATAAACAAACCTGTACAACCTAAATGATGGCTGCAAATTTCAAAAAATTTAGTTAAATTCTGCTTTACATTTTTGTGTGTTAGGTTTTACCATTTAGATCTTGAAACCTTACATTGTAGCCATTGTTTAGCTAAAAAACATTTTTTTTTTAATGAAGGTAACCGACATGAAGATGGAACACAAAGCGATTCAGAAGATCAGCCTGTAGTTCCTGTAGTCCCTGAAAAAGAGTCTATAACCACCCCAGCTGATCAGGGAAAACTTCAGCGTCAGATAAAACGGGAACCGGAAGAGTTGTTACACAACCAGCAGGCATTTGTCATAGAATTTTTTGATGATGATGCCCCACGAAAAAAGAGGTCTCAGTCCTTCACACACAGTGCAAATGGTTCCCAAACTGATGCCGACTCCAAGGGGAAAACTGATAAACGGAAAGCGACTTTACCACCAGAGAAGCCAAACATAAATGGTACGTCACCACCGCCATCCATTACAAAACCCCTGACAAACTCCTCTACGTTTCCTCAAAGATCTAACTCCTTCAGAAGAGAAAAGACTGACGACCGAATAAATACCTCAACCCCGATTACCGCTAAACCTCCTTTGAAGAACTTTGGAAGCATCGGCAAGAAATCTAAGCTGGCTCAAGAATATGCCAATGAGCTCCTGCGTGAAGAAGCAGCAGAGACGGCCAAAAAGCCTGAACCACCTATGAGCCTGCCTTTGTTATCTGTTATCATGCTACAAACCACCAACCCAATTGAATCTACCACTGTCATACCTTCTGTACCTCCAGCACCTGATATTAGGCCAGTGAGAGTCAAGAAGGCTGAAGAGGAGGACAGCTTAAGTGATGCTGGAACATATACAATTGATACAGAGAATCAAGATAAAGAAGTTGAAGAGGCAAGGAGAAGAATCGATGAGGTAAAGCTGTGAGCTTCTGATATTTTGAGCCTTGTTGATGGGTTTTGGGGCTTGTGTCAATGGACAAATGCAGCTTACCTTTTAGATTCATTCTACATTTCACTTGCAATTGATATCAGTTTGAGGTACTTTTGAGTTAATTCACAGTTAATTGACAGGTGCATTTTACCGGCAGTTGAAATCCTTCTGACCTTCTTTTGACCACCTTCAAGCTGCTTTTGAGTTCCTATTGATTTTGTATGGGTAGAGAAGCAGTTTTAATGCAAAAGTCCTATGATACAGGCCTTTTGTCATCTGTACTTTTTACTTTTACCAATGGATCATTTTTTCTTTTTAAAAGTTTTTACCATAGTATGCCCATTTGTATGGGTTTTCTTTATTATCAATGTAGACCTACAGTCTGTTTGCAGTCTTCAATACAATTGGCTATGTTTGCGCTGCAAAATCATATTTGGATCCTAAAGCTGAACTCTAAAATGTATGTATACTTACATTGATCTAGCTTGGCACAATGTAAGTATATATTAATGATCCCTGACAGGGCCTTTTTAAAAAAAAAGTTCAATTAGGCTGTAATGTGGTTTTCAGCTCAAAACTTGAGGCCTTCTTAAAACGAAGACCAATTATACAGAGCTGGGAATTTAGTTTGAGAGTTATTATTACGAAATTCTGAAATAAACAAAATACAATAGAAGTTTTAAACCTTCAACAGCCATCGATCCTTGAAATATTAATTTTGGGTTGACCGACCGTTTAGAGAAGTAGACTAGTGTTTTAAGGTGCTGCAGGTACTACTGTGTATTGCAGCACCTTACAGGTATAGGAACAGTTGCAGCCATTCAGAGGACCACTAGCATTTTTGTAAATGAATACTAGGCGTTCTGTGCTGCTTCATCAGTGTATTACAAGATCCCTATGTTCCATGCTGGACCAGTGTAAATGTGTATGTATATACACATATATATGCATACACACATTTTTAGAGCTGGAGTTCAGCTTTAAACATGAGTCTGCTTCTTTAACCAGTCAACCCAAAATTAATATTTCAAGGGTGATGGCTGTTGTAGGTTTAAAACATTTATTGGGTTTTGTTAATTCCAAAATGTCCTAATGTATCTCAAACTAAGTTCCCAGCTTCGCATACTTGCTCTTCTCTTTATAAGAAGGTCCCACTTTTTCAGCTGCAATCCACAATAAAACCCAATTGCACTTTAAAAAAAAATGTATACATAAACTCAAGCTGCATGAAAACAGTAAGTATTGAGCATTTTTTATTTTTAGATTCCTCCCACCTAGGAAGAAAACTCTAATGCTGATCCGAAGACTGCAGCTAAAGACCACCGCCCTTGCCCAGTCAGAGCTACATCACTGCAGTCTGCAGGAAGCATGAGCTTTGCTGATTGCACTGGTTTAGTGATGACAAGACAGGGGTTGAAGGTCTTAGATTGCTGTAGAAAGACCTCTTTTCTCAATCACTGCTCAGCGGTATTTAGCTACAGCCTCTGGACACGCATCAAAGTTTTCTGCTGGGGCTGGAGGAACTTTGAAAAGTAAAAAACAGTATGATATTCAACAATTACTGTTATCTCTAATTTATTGGTCGATTTTTTTTTTTCCAAAGTACAACTGGGCTTTAATTGTGCATTGCAGGGAATGTTCAAGTACTAGGACTTTCACTAAGTACTCTAACGGCTACTTTCCATTGCATAGTCCTTTTCAAATGCTGTTCGGAGATCACTGCCAATCTGCCCGTGAGAGTACCACAGCTACAGAATTTGAAGTGCTGAAGTTCATCAGGGAGATTTACTTTGACTTCCTGTGTGGCCACTGTATGAGGCATTGAGCTAAATATCGTCGCAGAATGTAATAAAAATAAAAGCTAGCTTGGAGAAAAAGTGAGAAACTCTGTCAGGGACATAGATGGCAATTAAAAACCTTTCCCCGTGCTATCAAAAACAAAAAATAAATTTTGGCTGGATTTTGTCTTTTAATATTTTGCATCATTAATACAGTATTCTCTTATGTACTTCATTGGACATTATTTCTACTTTTCTCTTAATGACGTGTGTGTGTGTGTGTGTGTGTGTGTGTGTGTGTGTGCATGTACATGTAAAGAAGCAGTGTGGTGTATAATGCTGATTGGTAATGGAAAATAGAGAATAGGGATTCATTATTATAAATTGATTTTTATTTAGGTGTTTGGAATCTTTGATCCAGAGGAGTATTCCATGATCTCCTCAGCAGTGTACAGACCGATCATTAAATTGGAAAAAGAGGAATCCTCTATAATGGACAGAAATGTGAATCATAAGGCTATGAAGCTGTCAATAAGTCAGACTTCAAACGCATTTACTGGTTCCCAGGCTGATGGGCAGGTGAGTGTGTCTATTTGCCATGACTGTGCCCTATTAAAGGGACCAAGCCATACCCCTTCTTTGCATGATTGTACCTTGCAAAGAGAACACTATATGATGTATGCAATGCTGTGTGATCCAATGGATCCTTTATGAGCATAATAATGGGTCACTTATGTGCCCTCATAAGAGTCAGGACTATGACTCATTGTCCTGGTGCGGATAAGACCTATACCACACGTTGTCTTCCAGATCCCTCCCTCTACATGCAGTTTTCTGCTGTACTGTCTATAATGAAACTGAAAATTGTCACTGTGGGAAAGCTTTTACGCAGAGAATTTGTATAAATGAGTCTTGCATTCTGCAAGTACTGTTACCATAGAGAATAATTTAGGGAAGATATGTCTATGTCCATGTAAATTCAGTAAATGGCTTTTCACTTTTTCCCATGAAAGTTTCTGTCCACTAAAATGTCTCTGTGGTACGGTGTAGATGCTTATAGCTGAGGAGAACCTATGGCAGCACCCCAATATGAACTTTTGCTATATGAAGATGAACAGGATCACCAAGTATCATTCAGATCAAAGATTGGGTTTACATATAATTTAAATATATTTTGTTCTAATAAATGTAAAACTTGGATATATTCACTCATGAAAGTTATTAAAAATGTTTGAGTAACCAGTTTATGAAAATAATGATACATAGAGCTTAATGTAACATAAATGCACATTCAGTGTTTTTGTTATTTAAACTTTTGTTGATAATATTTGCAGACCACAAAATCATCTGGCTCCAATGCCAAAAGCGGACAAAAGTGGGTTTCACGGTGGGCAAGTCTTGCCGACAGCTACCCTGATGCCTCTCCAACTTCTCCTTTAGAAGGCCAAAAGCTGGAATTAACTGTGGATAATGGTAAATATTTTTTATATTTTATAGTGTATAACAACCCTTCTAACACTGCTGCTTGTACCAGTTTGAAAGTCAATAGTGAAATCGGCAATAACTTGGTTTTTTTAAACTATTCTGCAGAGTTTAGACACGATTGTCCTCTCTGTTGTAACAATGATGAGCTTGAAATTCATGTTACAAGGAGGCTGTCGCGTCTCTTTTTTTGGAAATTCTATATTTGAAACTCTGCCAGTTGAATCATTAGTTTTCAGTGCTGGCAGCTGAGCCCTGTTAGTTTCAGTGCAGTATTGTTAGCTTTGGTCATCCACTGCTTCATGCACAGAATAGGATACATAGGCTGCTATTGGGTTTTTGTGTGGTGTTAGTAATTAGGTTATGGGGAAGTGTTATGTTAGGGGAATGGGGTTAGATTTATAGGTAAAGTAATGGGGGTGGGGATAAGTGTTAAGCAGACGGTTTGTATTTAGTATTAGAAGTTAGGTTTGGCTCGGGTTGTCTCAAGATTTAAAGTGAACCTTTGCTTTGCTCATGCAGACGAAAGCAACAGGTTCATTTTAATGGTGGCCCTGCCAGCAACTTACTTTCCCTGCTGCTCCATTTGACTAGAGAGCAAAGAGAAAAAGCTTATACAGATTATTGTTCAGAAATATTGTATAATCTGCATCCATTAATTTTTAAATGTACAGCTTGTTCTCTAAGCAGTTCATTGTTCTGTTTTTTAGGTCATAATACTGACATTGCGGAAATACTTGGTGATGGAGACACCTCCTTCCCCTCAAGGACAAGGAGACTTCTTCCTCAGCTTCCTCCCAATGACAAATCCGAAAGTCCCACACCGATTATTTTGGTGCGGACAGAGTCCAATTTGGAAGTTCCCAAAAAGATAGCGGTAGAGGATGGTGAGAAAACTGCTCCAGCAGAGCAAAACCGTTTATTGAACATACAGGAAGACTTGGATCCAGATAGCCTAAGTGATGCTAGCAAATCTGATGATGGGGTTTTATCTAGTAGGAAGTCTAATCCATCACCTAACACATCTAGAAGTGTTTGGAGGAGAAATGATTTTAGTAGTCATGACCAAAGTAAAGCACCTACTGAATTAAAATCTACTTCCTTTTATGTAGGTAGCGACAACGAAATGGGAAGTTTACCACATGCAAATGCTACATTACCTGTCGTAGACATGCACAAAGAATATAAAGGTCATGATGTCCAGATGAAACTAAAGAGTAACCAGCAGCTTCCACCAGAACCCTCAAATGCTGGGAGAATGGCTAACCAACTGTTGAAGAAAGATAATGGATCCTCGGGAGAATCTGTTTCATTTGTACGACAGGAAAGCTTTACCAAAGAAAAATCCAGCAGTAATATTTCCCCCAATAAGCTTCCACAGATCTCAACCCATCCCTTGCTTAAAGATCTCAATGTTACAAAGCCCACCACAGACTACAGCCAAGAGACGCGGCAAATTCTCAAGGAGACAGAGACTGCTTTGGCGGCTCTAGAAGCCAAGCTTTTTTCCCAAAATCATATCGAGGGCATTGACAGTGTTCAGTGCCCACCAGATGATTCCCTATCTGGAGATTCTGATGTGGATACGGCAAGCACCGTCAGTCTGGTTAGTGATAAGAATGTGCCAAGTCATCCTCAAGAAAATAGAGTTGTAGGCCCTCATAAGGAAAAGTCTTCTTCTGTACAGGATCATTACAGTCAATCCACTGCTAGAGAGAGACTCTCTGAAAAACGGAGGACTGGAGCTACTAATGTAGGAACCAGGAGAGATGCAACCAAGCGATTTGAAATGAAGCGCAGCACTGGACCTCGGGGTTCACTTGATTTTACAGATGAAGAACGAAGCTCCAGTCTTCCCTATATGCCAGCTGATACTGTATCCTCAGACTATGAACATTCTTCATCGAGGAATCTCTCACGAAGGCGACCTTATGCTCAGTCAACCAAGGAAGATGCAAATCGAATTTCATTAAGTACACAAAAGATTCAGCAGGCACTCACCAGGTCAAACAGCCTATCAACTCCTAGACCTACACGGGCTTCTAAGTTACGGCGGGCCCGACTAGGTGAAGCTTCTGACAATGAAAGCGCAGATGCTGAAAGGTTGAACAGTCCAGAAGTATCTTCTGCAAACTCTTCCTCAGCCAAAAGTTCTTCTGAATCCAAAAAACTTTCCAGGCTTGATATCCTGGCAATGCCAAGGAAGCGGACTGGCTCCTTTAATGTTCCAAGCGACTCTGAAGTTTCTTCTCCAAGGACGGGCTTTTCAGGACGTAGTGTCGAACACAATTATACAAATCGTAAACCAGCTATGGCAGAGGTGAATCAACCCGTCAAGAAACCTTTAGCACCTGTGCCCAAACAACCTTTAACAAGAGCACGATCGGGTAGTGTCAAGTATTCTTCAACGTCCGGTAAGTTTTATCACTGTTACTGCTTTGTTTTACTTTGCTAAATTTCACCTCTTAATTCCCAATTCAGAATAAAGCACAGTTGGTCTGTTTATTTAAATAGGTTTGGCTTCAGATATATAGTATATATGACCAAATCTGGAAAATCATTGATCTGCATTTTTAGATCCCACAAGGCTAGTATAACAAGCAATGGTAAACACGGGCAAATGCAATCCTCCTAAAATTAGATCCCGTGTTTTATCCTCATAATTTTGTTTTATAAATAGACTAGGCATGAAGCTTAATCTACTTCATATTCAGCCTCCATATTAATGCAATTTTGCATTCTGGTATATTTTTTCATACTTTGTATTGTTAGAATATTCTATAGAATAGTGTTTTTTTGGAGGGGTTAATCAGATAAAGGGCCTGTGTCAATGTGCTTCTGATTGCCTCATAAAGTTTTGCATTCCCATACAAGTCTATGTGAATGCAAAACTGCCGGTCAGATGCACCTGTCACTGAATTGTGAAGGAGCTTTGAAGCATCCAACTGGTTCCAAAAATGCATGACCGAAGCCTGTTGCAGTTCTTATTTTTCTAATTTTGGGTGAAGTAGGGAATGGTTAGAACCCTTGGCTTTTTGTTTTTGTTTTTTTGCCTTGCCATCTGTGCCTCATTGGGAGAATTCTCTTTTCTTCCTGTGTTGTAGCAGACATAACAGGAATGAGATGAAATATCATTTGTGCCAGTTTTGTCATAGGAACAGTTGCTACCAATAGAATATTTTCCTTTAAAACAACTTTTGGATTTTCCATCACTTTCTGTCCTGGTAACAGTGGTTACACAGACTGCAATGTAAACCCAACAGAGGTTCAACCATTCACGCCATTCAAAAGTCAAAATGTTCCAAGGAAATAGTGGTTGGACTTTCACTGCTTAGAGAAAGAGATAAAGTAAAATGTTTATTTTGAGTCATTCAGTGTATTCAGTAATGTTACAATGTAATACTAAATTCATTATAGTTAAACCATTTAAAATAACTGTTTGGATGGGTGTCCCTTTACACCTTGTTACCCCCACCTCCGGTCGGTTTAGAGAGACTGAGGGATGGGAGATACATTTCGGTGGACCAGATCGTGCCGGATTGGGGGTAATCTGATGTAAACAGACACATGTCCAACACAGACCAACATGGAGTCCAGCAGTTTCCATTGAAAAAACTGTATGGACACGGATGTCACAGCGGTGACATCCACTTTGTATTGCTGTGATCAGGAGAGGATTCGTCCACGGATCCTCTCCTGATCAGCCCGTGTGAAAGGGGCCTTACTGTAGAGTCAGAATATTCGTTACACAACCTGGGATAGGGAATTCAAAAAGTCAAAGTGTTTCTACTTGTTTTGATATTCTCTTTAACACCGTGTTCTTTTTTCATAGGTGGCATGTTCACTTTAAAGTGTAAGTGTAGGCGGATATAAAAGACCCATATTTATTCAAATTATGCATTTATGAAAAAATGTGTCAATGTATTTGTAATCAGAACCATAATCTGTGTGTGCACTAGCCCCCTGTAATCTCCTGATTATTAGTGTTCAGATCCAGACCGAGAAAGGAAAGGGGAACATGCAGGCTTACTGCATTGCTGAGTGCTGTGATCAGATCCAAATTGTTATCACTGAAGCCTATAGGCACACAACCTTTTGCACCCAAAGCATCTCCCTTGTGCTAGGATTACTCAGGACTTTTTTTTACCAGGCCTAAACTGGTTTAGAATTATTGTGATGATGTGTAAATTAGCTTTTATAAGATGACTGTATTTCTACTTATGATGAAAATACATTTATGGCCAATGACTATAAGGGAAGGTAGCTGCCTCCTTGCCTCTGCCGCCTATAGGCACATGTCTACCCTGTGTTATGGTAAATATAGCCCTGGCTGTGTCTAAAAATGGAGTTTGCTAATTGGATTAGAGAACACAAAGATAGCATCACCTGTGAGTTTCTGCCCCTTCACTGTCCAATCGCAGCCTTGAACAAGCTGCATCGCATTACCTAGTGGAGAGCAGTAAATGGTGAGGACTGTGTCTAGACTAGAATTACAAATCCTTTGACAATGATGACAGTTCATTATTAATAATATGTATTTCAGCTGGCTTCTTAGCTGTTTGTTTACACTTACACTTCAAAGGAAGATTGTGCAAGGATATGGTCGATGTCCATGTGTGCTCCCATTGTGATGATCTGACATATGATGTTTTGAGACTAATTTAAAGAAATGTGCTATTGTTCATAGTTGGCAAAGAGGAAAGTGTTGGTTTTAGCTGAATGCAAAATAATAATCCTCAAAAAAATGTAAGTTCCAGGAATACAAAGACAATAGCTCTTGTATTCAAATGAATTGGTTTTTCAAAGCTCTTGGTAGCACACTAACATTATTAATTCCATAGTCTGTACTTTGATCACTGGTTTTATATGTATCCCTGTCCTATTAAACCTGAAAGTCTCCATGTACACGTCTGCCACTTGATAGTCATCTGTCAAATCTCCAATGAGTCTCAGATGGGTGTGACAGCTGCTGTATACACTCCTCTGGACTATAGCAGATACATGGACACACAACTGTGTACAGGGTGTCTATCGGTGTGTGTACCAGCACTGGATAGCACTGATGGCTTTCCATGGAAGCTCATAAAGTTTGACAACCGTGTACATGGAGTCTAAGGCAAGAGATTATTGTTTATAGATTTCCAAAGGAGCTATTTAATACCGTGTGGTAAACTGCAAGTTAATTAGATTAGGAAAAGCTTATTATGATAAAACTGACAACTTCTTATAAGACCTTATTTATCAGGGTGTCTGTATTGCCTCTGATTGATTTTTGATGGTGAAAGGAATGAATCTGAGTTGGGACGACTCGGGTTCAACTTGGTAGTTATTTTAGATAGTTGGGTGAATGATAGCCAATCTTTTTAGGTTCTTCATTTGGCATAATTATCTTCTATGTTGCCAATCGGAAGCCAGTGCTTTACGGGTGCAAGAAAAAGATTAATAGGGTGTGTCTCCAAGACGCACCTTATTAATGCAGGTGTGTCTTGGAGAATATCAGAAACTGTATCAGAAATTAGATCGTCTTTATGTTATAGCCTCTTTGAATCTGTCACAAAGAAAAATCCTTCTAGAAAAATCACTTTCTGACTCCTGAGCTGCCTACTAGCTTTGGAGCAGTGCCTTTGCATGCAATGAAGCTTGATAGCTGCAGATTTACTCTCCTATAACTGTAGGCCAGGAGTAAGAATATTTCTTTTATCACAAATTCCCTTTAAAGAGAACCAGCCAGGAATGGCCATTTGTAAGAATCAGTAGTTATAATAGTGCCACCTTGTCTCTCACGACTGGGTGTTGGTGCTATTATTCACTTGAATTATCTTCCTGCCAGAGCAGAAATGTCGACATAATATCAGACTGTACGGCCTTCATGGAGGCTGACCTGTCTCCAGCCTGAGTTTAGGTCTGATAACCAAGAGTGCCTGGGCTATTGTAGGCTGATAAATCTACAAATAACAAACCCTTTTGTGTGCTTTTAAGTAATCCTGACAGCACCTTTGTTATACTGTACAGCAATATAGTTTTTGTCAGCACTGGGCTTGAGACAGTGGTCTCATGCAGGATTTATAATGGTCTTGTAACCTGCTTTGATAAGGAGAGAATACGAGTAAATAAATCAAATAATTCATGAGAAGTCAGGCTGAAAGGTGTAACAATTAAAGAACATAGATCCAGATTTTTACAGAGGCCTGTTGGTGAAAGCTGCACTGTCATTTTTAGCTGGAAAGTGAGCAAGCTAGACATTTTGAACCTTTGTTGGTGTGAATAAGGTCTGTTACATCCCTTGTGCCCTGAAGCTTATCCAGGATTTTGAATAATTTATTTGTCCGTTTGGCAGTGTTCAGATTTTGCTGCTTGTCCTTTTGGAAAATATAGACACTGACTACGTAAGCTTTCCATAAAGAGAACTACAGATTGTCTGCCCTGACCAATATCTGAACATATCATTCTGAAGCCACTGCCGCCTGAAAGATCGATAAACACTGCTTACAAAGTTGAGGATTTTTATGTCCTGCTATACAATTACAAATTTGTCAGGAAGGTGGAGCTGGACTAGACATGTCAGTGAAGGAAGATCTCCTGTATACAAGGATTAACTCGCACAATACATTTTTTCAGATGTTTGCTGACTTCATAACAATGTGATTGATTTTACTTCTACAAACCCCTGCCCTCATATTTGTCATTGTGGCAGTCTGTTTCATGCACTTGTCACCTTCATACAACAGACTGAACTATTACTTTGGCAAATAATGTTTACTCTTTTATTACTGGGATGAATATTTTATTAGTCCTAGTCAACAGATGGGTATCATTCTCAAGAATATAGCTTCAGCTTCCCAGTTGAGTTCCCTTTAGAGCCCTTAAAGTTTTTTATTAAAGTGACGCTAGACTCAGGGGTTAAATCTTAAAAATGCATTCACGTACCTTACAGGAGAACTATGAGATGAGTGACTGCCACTCATCCTCATAGTTAGATCCGACCTATGACAAAGAAGCTGTCACAGGTCGGCTCTATTGATCGGGAAGTGAGCAAACACATACCGTCGCTCGCTCACTTTCCAATCTCCTTGCAGAGAGCGTTGACCCTCAGTCACCGCTCCCCGCAGGGATTCCCCCCTCCTCTTGCTGATCCTCCCAACGCTTAGTCACCCAGCAGTCAATCAGCCAGCTGAGTAGATTTCAACAGTATTTTCAGGATCTGTCCTGGCTGCGGCGCTCTCAGTATATCTCCGGCAATAGCCTGCTATATACTGAGCTTTGGGTCACGGGAGGAGGTTAGTATATGTCCTCCCGTGACCCTAAAGAGAACTATGGGGAAAAACTCTTTTAACTATTAACAAAAATGCATCATATTTGTGTATCACTCGGCTGTAGATCCTCAAATCATCTCTGAACTGGTGCTGACACTGTCCTTCCTTCTGGAGGGTGGCTACTTTTGATCCCCATGATCCCTGTGTGTGTTGTAAAATAGTCACCACTCCAAGCTCGCTCCCAGGATAGAATATAACTTCAATACAAATTAGTAAACTAAACATGAGATTGTAGTCCATCACGGGAGCGAGCTTGAAACGTAGGCTCCTTTACAACACACACAGGGTCCATGGGGAACAACAGTAGCAACCCTCCAGAAGGAAGGACTGTGTTGGCACCAATTCAGAGATGATTTGAGGGTCTATAGCCGAGTGATTCACAATTAAGATACATTTTCAGTGTCACTATAAGGTGATTGCAGCACTTTAACTAGTATAGATGGGATGGTTGTCCTGTTCCCAACATAGTTAAGCCACAGAGGGATCTAAGCTGGTGTTTGGCATCAGGGTACATTTAGACGTCTGATGACAGTCTCCTTATCTGTCCATTTTTAGAGTAAGGCATTATTATCCTAATGTGACCCATGGCAAATACCCAAATGCAGCACAAATTTGATGCAAGCGCCATTTTATTGCCACTGTGCAGGCACTCTTAGGTCCATGTCAAGGTTGCTGATGTGGCATGGCCCTTAAGCTGGGTATTCACTGTTTTTTTCTAGTTTTCAAACGAAATCTGAACATTGAATAATGTTGCTTGAAATTTTGTTTGAATTCAACTTTCATTTTTTGAAATAATGGAGTTTCTCGAACAAATTAATTGTTAGAATTTTGCTAGAGAAATTTTTTTATGCTCCTTCCTTTTGATTTGTTGTTTTTGTTGCATTGCTGTGGTCAAAATTGATCGTCTGTTAAACCCTATTAACTATTCAAAACTTTAACGACTATTTGGAATTTTTTTTTTTTAATGTAGCTCTACTAGTAAATAGCCAACTTTAGGCCATATGGCTTTGATCTAATACTAGGACGTGACAACATTGTGCAGTAGACTTTTGACAGTGGCAGGTTATAAGAGAACCTAAAATCTAGTTCTCATTTGGGTAACCGATCTCATCCATTTTCTGATATTCTCCACACCCGCCTGTGGTTAAAAATTACGTAATGTTCAGTATGTTTTTAAGCAAATGTTATTTGCAGTTTACCACACTAGTGCATAGCTTCTTTTACAGAACTATATATGTTTCTTCTGTTGCAAAAAAAACAAAAATTTCCCTTGTCCCATATTTGGAATTTAGTTCTTTGGTTCGTTTTGCAAAGGTTTTGCTGCCACCATTATTGCAGAAATAATTGTATGTTCTGTTATCATGTATAACCTCCCATTATAACTCGGAATAAATTCATGTGGCGTTTTTTTTCCATTTTCTGATGCTGGACACATTCGGTTGCCTGTAGAAGGAATTCTACAGGCAGTCTTTTGTACAACAAAAGAAACATTTATATTGTCTGTGAACCATCTCAATGAATCCTGTATAAAGTTTTAATTCTAAGGGCTAGCTTTAGCACAGTTTGAATGGCAATATATATATATATTTGTCTAGCATTGTATCTAGATTAACCTTGTTAGGTTCATAGGCCATTTGCCAATCGGCTGTTATAAACCTAGCCCAATTGGTAATCATGTTTCTTTCCTAAAAAGTTTCTATATTACTAGAGGGGTTTTCCAGATAATGGAACCAGTTACCTTTTGACTCGCATCTTCCCAGTGACCCAATATACTAGTGCTCATTGTGCACCATTAAATCGTAATATCTTGATTGCAGTGTCGGATTTTACCTGCATTTGTCTCTGTAGGTAGTCCGGCCATTCCACTTCTATTGATTCTAGTTAAAATAGAACTCTAAACTCTATAGAACTCTAAACATCCTTTTCTGGGGGGGGGCATTAAGGTGTGTCTTGGTCCTTAAAGCCCATTTCCACCTTTTGCGGAGGTACTTTAAAAAAAATATATGTCAGCAATGTACACCGAGCGTACATGTCGCGTGCTGAGCTTGCTTTTCTTTCTGTGATTTGAAGATTCACAGGTTTCAAGTTCAATGAGGGTGCCAAACAAACTCCATATAGAGTAAGCTACACAGTATCGTATAGTACCAATCAAACTAGCATGATTGGACAATGCTCCAGTCATGTGCTATTGATTGTTGCAAGATGCTACTATGTGGTATTTATGCAGCATACTCCATAGGTAGTCACTTTTGTTTAGCGATCATTTGCTACACCTAAGGATCGCTAGTGACTTTAGTAGCAGGATTGAGCTATTAGAAAACTCCTGTATAGCTCTAGCCTATTCAGGTGGCTGCAAGCAAGTATTTAAAAACCCCACTCCAGGCATGAAAACAATTACCCTTGCAGTGCGGCCCCCGGATTTCAAGGGTTAAATGCTTGTTACCTCTAGAGGTAGAGGCAGGGCCCCACAAGTGGCACCCCCCCCGCCCCTGGAACGTGCACCACCAGCAAACCACCCCCCCCAGAACGTGTATCACAAGCACCTTCCCACCCTCCCCTCTGGCCTCAAACGGCAAGACGCCAATGGCTAAAGGAATAAGGTGTAATATTTTAGTCCTCCCTCTTGCAAGCTCCCTCCATCTATATATACATTCCCCCCCATGTGTCTTCTCTAAGATGCTCTTGCCGGTGGTCACACACACGATGTCATTAAGTACAATGCAGAGTCAAAAGTCCTGCATTGTATGTGAGGATGGCAAGAGACTGCCCACAACCCAGAGTGTCAGTGAACACCAAAGCAAGGAATATAGTACGTTTTACACTTCATCTATCGCTAGACTTAAGCATTTAACCCTTGCAGTGGGCAGGGTGTGTGGGGACTGGAATTTTATTAAACATTCCAGAGTTCATCTTTAAATCTGTCATCAGGAGGAGATAAAAATTGCCTGTGTAGCCCTTAGATAGCCAGCGCATGCATGTTTATACTTTTGGAATCAGCAGGAAAGAGCAGAGCTGGACATCTGCCATATCTAGAGGAAAACATTAGCCATTAGATAAAATTAGGGGGGTATCTTAAAAGGAGGTATAGTTATCTAAAAAAAAAAAGAATACCCACCATGAAAAAAATTGTTACGCAGAGTGCACTGACTTCAAAATATAACGTAAAAATAATTAAAATTGAGATGGTCCTCCAACCCTGTGGAAGTTGGATGGATTGGTTTACATGTCTATGGGCACCTATGCTGTGAGGAACAGTCAGAAGTCAAGATTTCTATTTTCCTGGAAAGCCCCTTTAAATATAAAAAAAATTAATACAAATCGACCCGTAGTAAGAGAGCGAATATACAAGTTGCTGATTTTTGGTAATTTGATTTTTTTTTGGCATCTTTTACACATGGAAATCCTAAAAATCTAAAAATACAGTAGAAAAAAAAAATTGCAAATATGAATGTTAAAGATTTCATGCACTTAAATTAGATATTGCAGTCACAGTCGCTAAGCAGCAAAGTACAGTCTATACTGCCATCCAGTGGAATTAATGGCAGTAAGCCCAATGTCCAGAGGGAAATGTCTCCCTTTCCCAAGTCATTAAATTGCAAATGGCTTTAATATTTGCAGACAGATTTTTGCACTGAACAGAGAATCCTATGATTTATGATCCACAATTAGATTTTGGAATTACGTGTTTCTCTGCATTGCAAACTAGTCTGTATACTGATATGCATGTGTATAAAAAATTGGCTAACCAATGCTGAATTTTTGAGCACATGCTTTGGGTATATTTTATGTCAAAACAAACTGGTTTTTATTGCAAATAAAAGATAAATCAAAACTAATTTTGGTACCTAAATGACAAGGGCGTGCAGTTACCCTAAATTGCAGAGCCTGAAACATCCAAACCTAAGAGATGCCATAGCAGCTTAAAGATGACTGCAGCCAATGATTTATTATTATTTTTAAGTTCACTTCCACTTTTGCAGTCAACTGTGAAACTACTGCTACTACTGATTTTACTGAAAAATACATCGTAAAGAGAACTATGTGGTGTTTTTCCACATAGTTCTCTTTAGGGTCACCGGAGGATATATACTAACCTCCTCCCGTGACCCAAAGCTCAATATATAGCGGGCTATTGCTTGCTATATACTGAGAGCGCCGCTGCCGGGACAGATACCGACAATGCTGTCGAGATCCACCCAGCTGCATGAGTGACAGCTGGCTCTTCCTATATAGAGGCAGAGCCAGCTCTGCCCGCCCCCTTCCTGTTCGTTCCTCCACTCAGTGCTGGAGGATCGGAGAGGGGGGTAATCCCTGCAAGGCGTGGTGACTGACAGTCACTGCTCCCTGCAGGTAGACGATTGTTAAGCGAGGGGACAGCTGCAGGTTTCTGTTCACTTCCCGATCAATAGAGCCGACCTGTGACAGCTCCTTTGTCACACGTCGGCTCTAACTATGAGGCTGAGGGGAAATCAGTCACCTCATAGTTCTCCTTTTAATATTTATTTTTGAAGGTAATATAAGGGTTTTAATTAGAAGACTTTTTTAATAATAGGCTGACAAATGTACAAAAGAAAAATGTAATTGTGTCAGACAGTTATACTATTAAACAGAGGCCATCTAAAGGCTCAAGTACCATCTGTAGGCTGAAAGCTTATTTTGTGAACGAAGCTTCCAGCCTGAACGTTATCACTATGTTATAGCAGTCATAGTGATTACGTAATTGGGGACCATTGTGAATGACAGTGGGGATAGTTAGTGGGGGGCAGAGCTGTCAGTGAAAGCTGGTCTGGTAGATAGAAGCCATGTACAGTGTTGGCTGCTAGCTTTCAAAGGTAGGACATAGATTAATATACACTCAGCACGGGCCTTGTTCAGGGAAACCTAAATCTACAGGTTGCAGGCAGGAAGGGTCTAAACCTGTTTCCATTTGGTGAGCATTTATTTTTTCCTAACAAGCAACTTGTATGTTGGCGCTCTTAATGTAAACAGTTCCGACCTGTCTCACCGGTGGCTAGGAGAGGATTGATCTTTTAACTCTCTCTCTCTTTAAAACCAATTCATTTTGTAAGCATCGAGACGGAGGCAGCAGGGTTCAGATTATTTGTCTACATCTGAGGAGGAGTATGGCTCTAATCACAGCACCCCTAAACACAAACGATCCCATACTTCAACAGCCACTCAGACCTCCAAGGCCGCCACCAGCGTTTCTCACGGTCCGAGGCACAAGCGGCATCAGGATGATGATGACGATGACCAGGAGGTGTACAATAACTACATGACACAGTCTGCAGAAATTGCAGAAATAGCCAGGTGAGTGCCTTATGGATATTTATGTCTGCATATTTCTAGTGTGTGTTGGGTGGACGCTTATGTGGTGCTGATAAGGACTATCGTTTTGTACTAGGAAAGTCTCCTCTTAAAGGGTTCGTGAAGGGACCTACATTAATGGGCAAACATTTGTGGAGACTGGACAATATCCTATTCCAAAACCATGCACACACACTGAAACTTTTGTATTGACTGAAGCTTTTGTATTGTGAGGGCTGCCATGTCTGACAAAGATGGGGAGCAGAGCTTAGGAACAGTAGAAAGGCTTTCTTCCTATAAACCTCCCTCCTAAAGAAAAAAAAAAAACCTTTAAAACTCAAGGCAAGCGGCTTATTAAACCATTGAGAAACATAGCTGTTTGACTTGCCTGTCTGTTTCTGTCCATCAAGTCTTGAAATTACCATAGCCCTGCCAGACAGTACAGCCAGTCTGGCTAACTGACTTTTCTCTGCTGCAATTAAGCAACACAGTTGGGTCATCCTGTATGAGCCCAGACTGTAATTTGACAGTGAAGGCTCCGCAATAAACTGATGAGGTCATCTCTTTGCTCTCCTGCTATTGGCATGTTCCTTGTCAGCAAATGCTCCTGCATGGGAGCCTTCGTGGCCCCAAGTTCTGTCCCTCCCTATCCTAGTCAGATTATTTATTTAATTTTCTCTATCTGAGCTGGATACTTGCTGATACCTTGTTACCAAGGATTGGAGAGTGTAGCACATATGACCCATAGCAGAGTCCTGACCTGCCAGTCTGTTTCCAGACCGTGAGTGTGCCGTGTGCACAGTCAGGCGGATGACGTGGAATCAATTACACGAGTTTAGGTGACTTCAGACCCCCTTACACAAGCTAAAATGTCCAGATCAGCTAAATAAAAGGGCAAATATAAACCTTGCATAAGCAAGACCGCTGAGTTATAGAAATCCTACACTGGATATTCTGGTTGTTGCATAAGCCTAATCATGACTAGTTAGAATTGAGAATAAAGGAGATCTATGAGGTGACTGATTTCCACTCATCCTCATAGTTAGAGCCGACCTGTGACAAAGAAGCTGTCACAGGTCGGCTCTATTAATCGGGAAGTGAGCAAAAACATGTAGCCGATCTGGTCACTTCCCGATCATCTCCATTCAGTGAGCGGTGACTATCAGTCACCACTCCCTGCAGGGATTCCCCCCTTCCCACTTCGATCCTCCATCGATAAGTGGAGGAACGAACAGCAGAGGGGGCGGGCACTGCTGGCTCTGCCTCTAGATAGGCAGAGCCTGCTGTCACTCACACAGCTGGGTGGATCCAAACAGTATTGTCAGGATCTGTCCCGGTGGCAGCGCTTTCAGTATATAGTGGGCAATAGCCCGCTATATACTGAGCTTTGGGTCACAGGAAGAGGTTAGTATGTGTCCCTATGTGACCCTAAAGAGAACTATGGGATAAACACTTACCCCATAGTTCTCTTTTAATGTACCAGCTCAATCTATAATTATACAATTATTCCCTGTATACAATACAGAAATAATTGTGATATGACTGAATAATACATGTACTATTTGCCGAGTAGATGGGACACTGCATAGGGAAAATGTGCATATATTGCAGACACTGCATATGCACTACATACGGTTTTTTTGCCCTGATATACACTTTAGGATGAAAGTATCTTTACAATACATTATATCGGGGACATGGTAGAGGATGCGTGACTCCACTAGAGGGGGAACATGGTCACCATTGTGGTCGAAGCTTTGACAGCCAGGATTGGAGAGTGCAACATGTATGGCCCATAGCAAAGTAGGAGGCCCTGCATTTTAACCACTTCAAGACCAGGTGTTTAGACCCCCTTCCTGGCCAGGCCATTTTTCAGTATTCAGCGCTGCGGTACTTTGACGTTTATTCCGTCATGCAACGCTGTACTAAAATGAATTTTATACCATTTTTTGGGGACAGCTAGAGCTTTCTTTTGGAGGTATTTAAACACCACTACGGTTTTTAATTTTTACTATAATAAGGAAAAATTACAGAAAATTTTGAAAAAAAAAAGTTTTTTTTTTACATCATGTGCGGAAACATTTATTATTACCCAGTTTTTTGGTAAAATATAAAATATGGGGTCACGTCGGGTAAACAGACACCAAACATGTCAAGCTTTAAAATTGCGCGCACCCGCGAAATCGCAGAAAACTACCATACCCAAAATTGGCCATAGGCGATGCTTTAAAAGCTTTTCCCGCTCATCAGTTTAGTGGGGACGACCGATCGGCACACCATACACGCGATCCGCCGGCTCTACAGCCGATGGATCGCTTGTATGGTAAAAGGCATTGCTGCCTGTTTTTAAATAACGGCCATTTCCCGCTCGCGCGCGCCGTGTCTGAGCGGACGTCTAAAGATGCCCGCTCAGATCTAGAGACCTCTCGGCCGGCCGTTTTTTTACAACGGCCGGCCCTGAGGTGGTTAAACCCAAATCTATTTGCTATCAAAAGACACAAATGAACAAAACATTTGTAAAATAAATAAGGTTGTATTTGGTAATTTGGTGAGTATTTCTTTGAATGATTGTCTGATATATATAATAGGTTAAGTCAAACCCTGGTAAAAGATGTAGCCAGCTTGGCTAAAGAGATACATGAAGTAGCTGGAGATGGGGATTCTCAGAGCTCCTCCGGGACAGGACACAGTACATCTTTAAGCTCTGTGCCAAATACACCGGCCTCCATCATATCTGCGAGGGAAGAGGTAAGACTGCCTTTTATATTGAAACAAAAAGCCACCATTTTATGTAATTCTCCAAATACACCAATAGATGGAGCTACTGATCCCAGTAAGAAGACTTTGTGAAGTGTCAAGTTTTGCAGAGAATTGCCTTGAGAATTGTCGTCCTCAAAATTCTAGTCTGGCGATCCCATTAAACATTCAGATTTTTACGTTTGTAATAGTATAACAAGTTTCCAGGAGGTGAATCATGGCACAAGGAGTCGCTTCTGAGCCTGAATTACAGAGTGCAGCTTGGCTGAGCCGATAACACCCAGCGTGTAATGTCTGTTCTGATTTTTTGTTTTGACTAGTGCAGCCACCAATGTCACACATAAACACCTATAATGTACAGCGGGAGTGGGAGTCCTAGATGAAAACATCTTAGATAAAATTGTGGTGGATATTTATGTGTAAATCATGAATAAAGCCACGGAGGCTGTAGAATGGTCATGTGATCTTTTATCACCTGCCATTTTTAGCTGCCATGTAAGGGCCACGGAGCATGAATTCCATCAGGTTTTTTGGACTGCAGAAGAGGTTTTGATAACTATCTTGGACTTAAGAGATTAAATGTTTCAAAAGATTATCTGGAAAGAAGGTATTTCTAAATTGTTTAGCTTCAGTGTGCAAACAGTAGTTCATTAACTCGTCTTGGTTTTCTGGATCATAGGCTTTTGCTTTGAAATTACCAGTAAGTGAGCATATTAGTTACTGTTTTATTTTCATTTTCCTGACTTAGAAGCCAATACGGACCCATAGGCTTCAAGGCAAAATTACATTAATGTCAATTGTGCAATATTCAGTACAGGATTTGTAAGAGTACTTGTGCACAAACCATTAGGCAGCCAAGGTCAGAAACACACTGATCCTGTAGAGACTGGTGATGTGAAAAAGTGTATAAATCTCTTTCTGCAGTGTTCATTTTAGAAAACATAACACATAGAGGGACAATTCATGTTTTTCATATTGTTTTTGAGCATTTTCCTCTGCTTTATTCCTACTTCCTTCATGTTGGTTACCATGGGTAGAGAAACACTAGGGTACTTATGACCAAGTCAGTACTCTAGTGAGTATAATTCGGACTGAACCTAACTTTTGTCCTTGTCTGCCACATATGCACATAAATTGAAGAAAAGTGGAGGTCTCCATTTCTTTGGGTAATAATGCCTTTGGTTGTGATAGGCTGCGCAGGCACCCAGCACTGTCACATGGGTGTGGGGAGTAAGTCCTCCGTCCCTGTATAAGCTTCTCCTTGCTTCTGTGGGCAGACAGGAGCTAAAGAGTGAAGGGAAGTATAGGCTGCTGCAGGGGCCAATGTTAAAGAGAAACTGAAATCTGTTAGCTATGCCTCAAAAAAGGCAACCAGGGAGCAAAAGGCTAATCACCAGTATTGCCTGTGGCCCTCCTGCACATGATCTTTTTCCACTACTGACTAGTAACACTAACATGCCTGGTTCTGCACTGTCTCTTATGTGTGGTGATGGTGATATTGGCAGAAAAAGGGCCTTGCTTTCTCATGTCACAGCTACTCACCCAAGGACTGCTTGGGTAAAGTTCAAAAAGCAGCAAGAGATGTATAGGAATCACAGATCCACAGAATGAATGAAGCAGAAGCAGGGAGATCCTTGCACTGCAGTTCTTGAACTACCGCTTCCTCTCCAGCATAGAGAGCTGTGAGCAGCACAGTAGTGACATCACACAATCTCACTTAAGATCTTCTGAGACTAGCAGTCAGATGCATCCATGCTTGAAATTCACACTGCAAAATTACAGCTGTGAGGCTATAGGCACAGGACTGCAGAGGTACAGGATGTACCCTGCTATTTTTCAGGGGGAATTCAAGATAAAAATATTTCAGAGTGCTGCTTAGACAAAATTAACAATTCTAGATGTTCCGTGTAACATGGCAAATGTTCTGGTCCACTTCATATTTAAACTGATGCACATGACTCATAAGACCACATTCACACCACATCCGTTGGCATCCGTATATCAATGGAAGGGAAACCAAGAATGTATGGGTGTGAATGGCACCAGTTCCCACTGCTGCGTTGCATTGCAGTGTGCTGAAAAAAAGTAGAACATGCTCTACTTTTCTCAGTGCAACATGTGAAACGTGCATGTAAATGCAAGGCAAGAAAAAAAATACAGAGAATTTTGTCCACTCTGGCCATTTTTTTTACAATAAAGGCGGATGTCAATGGAGTATGAAATTGCAAGCTAAAATTCCCATTGCTAATTAAAGCCAATTTTTCAGAAGCCAAAAACTAACCTATTCCCGCTACCTGCCTTACTTGGAAGGCTGCAGTCCTCCCGTGGAACACAGTCCCTATCATACAGAACTGCTGCACGTTATGTCCCATGAAAACACCAAAGTTCTCTGACAAATGAAATGGACAACTGCCCAATCGTCTTGTCCCAACAAAACTTGGGTTCTGCTAGAGGGATAACATGAATTATAATATTCATCTAAAGCATTTTAACATTTTCATTGACTTTATTTTCACATCTATGATTTTATATTCATTTTTTTCTTTCTTAACACAGATACTTAAAAGATCATCACAAAGAGCATACCCATCCCAGGTGCCATGATTTTTCTTTTCTTTTCTTTTTGTTTTGGTGAACTATAGGTTTTGTTTTCAGCTCCATTTAAAATACTCAGTAGTTTAGAACCGTTCACTGTTTTGGGCTTGAATTGATTAACTGGACCCCTTGGTTGTCTGCCACACAAATATTTTGGTCAGTCAGTAGTGTAATGTAAACTGTCTCAGCTGAAATTAATGCCACTGGCCTAACATTCAACAGTTTTTCAGCCTTTGAGCTGAGGATGTAAGTGAAGGAGGTGAATAAATGTTATGTAACTATTTATATTACACACAGTATTTTAGGTGAAGATATTCTTGAAAGTAACCCATGCAATTCCTCTTGCTCTCCTACCTACCAGTACCTGTGCGTAGAGGCTGTTGTAAGCTTTCCTCTGCTCCTGTTGTCTTGTCACAGCTCTCTTGCCATCTCCAGATAGCAACTGTAAAAAATAGATTTCGCTTACATTTAAAAAATATAACGAATGTTAGCAATATATGTATACATTCATATACATTTGGTTTATAAACACCCCAGACCCAATCTACAATATAAGCTATCAAACAAGAAACATAAAGCAGAGGATTTGAGAGTCAAAAAAAGATGGGTGTATATAGGGTCCACCATATTTATGTACATAAATGAAGGACTCCATTGATGCCATACAAACTGCATGCATCATCCAGCACCTGTTTGCAGTGCTGAATTGACATGGCACCATATTACTGTCACCAGTTGCATGCATGTCACAACAGGAAAGAGGAGACCTCTCCAAAACAAGGAAAGTCCCCATGACTGTCTCCGAAGAATCTCCATTGGCAAATGTTTCTTTCAGCTTCCTCCTCTTCTGGTGGCAACTCAATGCTGTATTTTCCCCCACTTTTGGTACCCTTTTTAGGGTGATTCTCCTCAGTGGTGAAACAGATCACCGAATAATCAAAATGTTTTTCCCTGTTTTATCCAGTAATAATAATATTTATAAAAAAGGTTTTAAATGCACTTGGATTTTTACAGCTGCTGCTATATATAGGGATTGCTGGATAGCTGTGGCGTGAGAGAGGGAGCAATGAAGAGTTTACAAAAGCCTCTAGATTGCATAGAAAAGGGAATGGCATGGTGAACCTGTGAACTATTCAGAATAGCTAAAACAACAAAAGTGTTGGGTAAGAGAAGGAGTCAAAGGGAACTTAAAATTCCCTCCTTTGTTCCATACAGCCCTTTGAGAGTCTTGCATGGGATTGCTATCAGTTTGCTAATGAATCCTTGACTTTGGCCCTATGTTCTACCCTTCTGTGCTAAGCCATACCTACCAACACCCCCCGTCCAATCACACTTTTGGCTTGCAAGTTCTCATTAGACAGGAGGGTCTGGCTGGTTGGTGGGCTTCATGCCAGCAAGTTTTTCAGGTATAAAGTCCAAGCCTCACTGACAAACCGAAGAAATCAATGTTCTAAGGAGCCTTTTCAGTGTCTTCTATGAAATTACTTTTAGTTTGCTACTGAGGTCTAAGTGCCTCCCTGGCATAAAGCCCATCCACCTGCCAGTTCTTATCTAATAAAAACACTTTGCTGATCAGTAAGCACAGTCTCATTGAAAAAGAAGGTTGGCAGGTAGGGTTTACACCGAACTTAGGCCCAAAAGTGGGCCCATAGTCATGGCTTCATGGCAGACTGAGATCAGTTTCAGACAGAGCTTTGAAGAAACTGTTCTGGTCAAGACAGGCAATGGTAGGAACCCTATAATGCCATCTCTCTTCCTCACAGCACTTTTAGTGTCAGATATTCTGAATGGATGACCGGTTTAGTTTAACAAAATATATTCACACAAGTTACTGTCATTTAAAAAAAAATCTATTTCATTTCAAAATCCAGCCATTATATTGCATTATTTTCCCTCCATTATTCTTCTCCTTCGGTATAAGAGAATAGTGTTATTAAATAGAAGTAAATGTATACTGACTTCATATTATTCTAGTGGCTATCATATTTAATTTCTGTAGGATATTTTTATTGTGAGCCTGGTAATGTTCTTACACTTTCAGTGTTTTTTACATGAGGGTTTGGGTAAAGCATGGTGTACAAAGCAGCCAATCACCATCTTCTACTGATCTGACTAAAGTCAATTTTCTAGTTTACATTTTAAAGTACAACTGCACCTATACATTTTGGCCCCCAATGCCTGACCCAAATTGCTCTTGAAGCCATACCTTGTGCTACTGTTTGGCATTACACAGTCTCTTGAAACTCTTTATTGTTGGGTTTGAGTCCTCCTGAGCCTCAGTCTCCATTCAAATGGAATTCCTATTTAGCTCTCTGCTCATCAAACTTTTCAGAGCCAGGGGAAGGGCACCAAAGCCCAATATGTGTAAGTGCGCTTACAATTTAACAAACTCTATTATATAGAGTAAATGCGATTTGATGGATGTATATAAACATGTATTCTTTTCTTTTTGTCTGTTTTAAAGTTGGTGCATCACATCCCTGAGGCAGGTCTGAATTATCAGAAAATCCCACCAGGCTCCACAGGACAAGAATTTGATCAGAACATGAATGACAATCGAGAGGAAGATCCTTTAAAAAGGAGGGCAAGAAACAGAGAGGAGGTGGGCATATAGCGCATGAACTTTGTGTATTCCTGCATGGGTATTTGTCATTAGGATATTTTATTGTTAAATGCAGACAACTGAAAACTCTTGATACAACACTATCACAATGAGCCAAATGTAAAACATTTGGCTTTAAAAGAAAAAATATAATGCACAGCCTTATAGTTTATAAAAAGAGTTTTATCAATAATTCTGCAATGCTTTTTTAACCTTAAAGTGAATCTAAATCCAAAACAGTTTTAGAAGAATAGTTGAAGTAGAAGAATAGTAGTAGAATAGTTGAGAATAGAGTTGGGAATTCTAAACATTTGTCAATTTTTTTCCTTCTGTCTTTGTCCATTGGGAAGAATTCTCTTTACATCCTGTCCTGCAGACACTACAGGAAGTGAGGAGAAAACCCATCTTAGTTGTCACCCAACAGGTGTCCCCATTGGATTATATAGTACAAGGCATCATTAGCAGACCTTGGTCAGCAAAAGGGAAAACTTTAGTGCAACGATACAGGCTTCGATGGAACTATTATTGTCATATTGAAGGAGTCACATTTAGGGCCCAAAATGTAAAAGGTTACCCCTTTTGCTGACCAAGGTGTGCTGGTAATGCTTTGCGCTGTTGTATGTTCGCTCATGGTGGCCCGGTCTGTTTAAATGTCGCTTCAGAACCTGTAAACGCAAGATCTACACACTATATGGCAGTGGTGGTCAAGTTTCAAGATCTAGGGGGGCCTCAAGTGCGGCCACTGATGTCACCAAAGGGTCACAGATATTATCAAATATAATGCTACAGAAAGCTGTCAGAGATTGTGGTTATGCAACAGGAGATGGTCAGAGACCATCGACATGCTCTGGCAGATTGCCAGAGACTGTAGACATGCTACAGGAGAGGGTCATAGACTGCCGACATGCTACAGGAGATGGTCATAGACTGCAGATATGCTACAGGAGATGGTCAGACACTGTACACATTCAACGAGATATGGTCCAAGACTACAGACATGCTACAGGAGATAGTCAAAAGACTGCAGACATGCTATGAGAGATGGTTAAGGACTAAGAACATGTTGTAGGAGATTTAAGACATGTTTCAGAAGACAGCCATAGACTGGAGACACATTACATATTGCTAGAGATCACTGCAGTTACAGCCCCTTTACAAATCAGTGCTTCTACTATTGTGCTCTCTACAACCGTCTTCTGAAATTACTTTGCCACATTTAATATTTCTTGCTAGATAAACTATAAAAGATCTGGAAAAAAACAAAGTATAAAAAAGCCAATAGACAATAGAAAAAAAATTATGATAAGGTAAAAGAAAAAAAACAAGCCGTTTACCCAGAAGAAGCCAGTCTAAAGTATATTTTAGAAAATGTTAAAGTAAACTTTCTGTATTTATTTGACAAATGACTATGTACTGTTCTTTTATATTTCAGGTGATATTTGACAACCTCATGTTGAATCCTGTATCGCAGCTGTCACATACAATATGCGCAAACACAGAGATACTTACAGAAAAAATGAAGTAGGTAACATTTAGTTCTTGATTTTGTCTTGTCTACCGATTTTATATATTTTAGGAATTAATGTGTGTGTTTTTTTCTTTTATGCAACAGAATTGTATTTAAGAACAAAGAGAAAAGCTGGGAAGATATTGAGGCGAAAATTCATGCTGAAAATGAAGTGCCAATCCTTAAAACATCTAACAGAGTAAGTATATATATTTTTAAAAATCTTAATGTTATCAACTGCAAATTGCCATCTCTCTGAGGGTAAAAAAGTACAAGTTTGCCTATACAAAAATAAGTTCAGTGTGCAAACCAGATTTTAAGTGCATCTGCACCATGGACACCAAGTGTAAGAGTCATTGGACCATCTCCCATGGTCTGACACACCCCCTACAAAGCCTCAACCACTGTGCTCCAATCAATAGGAAGCGCTAACATGTCTGATTGGAGCACGCTTGTGTGTTAGACCACTGGAGATGGACTCACACAATAATCAATCACATGCAAGGAGGAAAAAAATATTATTTTTGGTTGCATATAACTGGATAATGAAAGTCAGTAGAGCTTCATCTCATTACTAAATTAAGGGAACATTTCCTTGCAAAGTGGACAGTCTATTTGCCTTAAGAAATGAACCCCACTGTGCCACAACTATTGTAAATTGCTGAAAATGTATATTCTTATTTAATTTTCTTCTTCTCTAAAGGAAATCAGCTCTATTTTGAAAGAGTTGAGAAGAGTCCAAAAGCAACTGGAAGGTAGGTTCTCCAGGTCCTTTCCACTAACGCATATTTGTTTTGGGTTAGTAACTCAAAGTCCCTCCAGTGTCATGAATAAATCGCCATCTTGTATAGCCTTCCAACAAGCAATGACTGAAACAGAAAAAAACGTGTGCCTCTCTAGTGTAGAACACTTTATTAAATGTGAGTACCTCTCTTGCTTGTTTACATTTTTCAAACAGCCTATGTTAGAAAGCCTGTAGTGTGCAGGGGTGAATCTGCACTGAATGAACATCAGATGTCAGTCATATCGGGACCGGCGATAGAAGCAATCCTCCTCCTTCTGCTGACATGACAGGCACGGTCACTGTTTCAAGTGCTGCCTACTTGTGAGAAGTTCTGAAGTTTACACACCTTTTGGAGGATAAACTTTGGCACCAGTGACTTTGTTGTTTGAAGCAATGACTGAACCCCAACTTGCTGATGTTTTGAAGTGCATCAAAGTCACAAAGTAGGGAGGGGTGGTTGTGTTTTATGTTCATGCCACAGTACCAGATTTCACCAGCAGGAACTCTCTTCATGCAGAGGGGTCTTTAACAATCATGGGGTATCCAGTTTTCTTTTAAATCCACTTTAATTCTCTCAAGACTTTTGGGGCTTATTTGTAGTAAACATACCACAAACCCTTGCACATGAATCTGAGCATATAATGAAAAAAACGCATAAGCAGGAAAGTAATGGCCACATTTCTGCTTTCTCTGTACAAGTCAAGCTTTTTCATGCCCCCTTTCACCTCCCAAGCCCTCCTATTGGTTAAGTAAGTGGACTGTTACTTTTAAGGAACACTGAGGAGTCTGGAAAAGTGGAAGAAGTTGGGTCTAAGCGCACTTTTTTTTTTTTTAGGAAGATGGATATGGCAAGAGCTGTTTAGATCTCTGTATCCATCAATTACTTTGACATCTTTTTGCTGAAAAATGTATTCCACTTTTGCAGTCAAATTTGGGAAAACCCCACTATATGTCTGTTATGTGTTCCCATTCACAGATCATAGTTAAATAATTTTTAAGGTTGAATAAAGACACTGGTCCATCTAACCTAAGCATAACCACATCTATACATATGTTTTTTTAATGAATAGTACTTGGCTTTCTAGCTGTTTGAATCAGGATTGTACATAGGACCAGTGGCATCACAAGGGGGGTGCGGCCCGCACCCGGGTGACACCATTGGAGGGGTGACACCAAAATAACTTAGTCATTTTGGTGTAGCCCCCCTCTGAAAAGTCGGGCGCTCGGTCATGGACTGAACCCCCGACAGTATCAGGAGAGAGAAGGGGACCCGGTGGCATACCTTATCCTGCCGGATGACTGTCCCCTTCTCTCTCTGCCGGCGTCCATTACCAAGATGGCCGCCGTCAAGTATCGGAATACTGCCGCGCGTGCGCGAGGACGTCATACGCATGCACGATGACGTCTCGGCGGGGTGACACTCTGTTACCGCTCCGGGTGTCACCCAACCTCGGGACGTCCATGCATAGGACACAAGAGGTAGCTTCTAGTTGTTGGACTAGATGGTGGTGTAAAGATAAGGACAGGGTTAATGATAGAAAATGAGCAAAAGAGCATCTAAAAAACATAAGCTGACATCTTGAAATATTTTTTTTTATGTTCTGCTATGTGAATGGGAATATGAACAAATGTAAAGTAGTTGTTATCCCAATTTGGCTGCAAAAATGGAAATATACTTTTAAGGTAACATCTTCTTATGAATCTTTTCATCATACAGTATGTGCAGTAGCCCAAGTGGGAAGATGAATCTAACTGGTTGCTGTAGATTACTTAAATTTGCACTTATCTATTTCATGTCTTTGCCAATGCCTCCATTATAGTTTACTCATCTTATGCTGCCTTTTTATGTTTTTTTTCATATACAAGTTCCTAATAGTTGTATTTATCACACTCCACAGTCATAAATGCAATCATTGACCCAGCGGGACATCTAGAGGTTATGACCAGCAACAAAAAAGCCTCGCCAGCCCTTCAGTCTACAACGCCTCAAATCAGGACTAACACTTCTCTTGTAAGAACAGAGTCCAACCAACCCGTCCATGTCAGAAACTACATACAGAAGTCCAGCTCTGGATCTTCACGATCTCCAGAATCCAGCTTCGGTAGAGATGAGGATGGGGCTTACATTGTCTGATTTATGTTTTTTTCTATTTATTTTTTTATTTTGTGTTGTTTGTATGAATGGCCTATGTTTTCCGTGTGGCTTTCGGTATAATAATTTGAGTGCTCGTTCTCTTGAATGAAGGCTAGTCCTCACCAATGCACAAAGTCTGTGTCATGCAAATGATTGTTTACTTTTTATTTCCAAATCGTGTACTGTCTACCAGCTCCTGTACCATATTGAGGCAATTTTACTTGAACATTATTATTTTCCAGTGTAGACTGTTGTCCTTGCTCATTAAAATGTGCCATACCTTTAAGACCTAAATGCTGAAAATGTTTCATGCTAATAGGTCTGCTATATTTCCCGTATGCCGATTGCACTTATTTGTAGTTCTTGAAACACTAGGGTAGTTGAAGCAAGTACAAAGTAAATCTTATGATCTGTCTCTTGCCAAAAATTGTCTGAAACAAGTATGTCGGCATTCGTTTTATCTGTTTTAATTAGTTGTATTTGACTGACAAAAACAGTGTATTGTTTAGGGGAATTGATGATGTTGAATTTATTGAAAAGCGCTTTTTAAAGTGACCATGGCAGTGTCTTTGCTAAAGGCCCCTCAGACTCCTGGATGCTCACTTTGCCAGTGCTCCTAACCACTCTTTCCTCCATCATAGTCGGAACTAACATTTCAAGCTGGTGTCGAACACTAGAGGGAGACATTCCATCACTTCCTCTTTCATGTGACAGTGCATGGGTCTAGAAGTTGGTTACTAGACCCCAGTATTGTCACATGGGAGGAGGTCACATACTTCCTCATACCCAGAAGCACTGAATATTGTCGCTAGCTGCAGCGGAGGATGGATCAGTGGGTGGCGTTGGCAAGGTGAGTATTAGTGGGTCAGGGGGTGCCCCCTTGCAAAGACATTGTCACTTTTCTCTGAATGAGGGCCATATCTCTTTTAAAGAGGGAAGCTTACATACAATAAGCAACATGGCAGCCAACCAGAACTCATCTTTTATTGATCTGACAACTGATTGGTTACTATGGGTTTCATGATCTCGTTGTTGAAGTTATATTGTGAATATGCCCATTTTCTTTGCTTTCACCTGCATTACTACATTCCTAGTTAGACAAATGCAAGGTACTATTGGCAAGTTTGTCACTGGCATGGCACGGATCTTAGAAGAGGCCTGTGTGCTTCCACCCATCATCTCCTGTAATTCCTTTTAATACAGGAAATGCTTTTGCGATCTGTTTGCTTTTGTGTGTCTGCATGACTACAGTCAATTGTCAAGCACTGCTGCCTACTTAGTTGTCTTTTAATTGGAACCTCTTCATTTAGAGTCCTTGTTAGCAGTGTGCCATGATTATTCAGAGGACATAAATCTACCCAAAGACTGCAAATGGTTAATAATATTATTTATTGTAGTATCAATTATCCCCATTGAATTCTTGATTGAGTATTGGTCACATGGTTTACATGAGCTAGAAGCTGATAATGTCATACCATATTTTATGCTTGGTGAACATTATATTCTTATCGCGTCATGCAGCCCCTCCTGGCTAAGCTCAGGAATGTTAAGTAGCACTCACAGCAACTTAAATGGACCTAAAGCAATGGTCTGTAATTGCAGGAATTGTGTAGGACATTCTTACAGTTATCAAGGCCAAGCAAAGTATAAAACCTGAATATAGCTATAAAGTGTAGTCCGCATCTATTTTCCATTGAGGTTTGGCCCTCCACCAAGTTTTGTAAGTCGAGTCTGTCAATAGACCTTCTTAGTGTTGTGTCATAGAATGGTATACTTTTAGTTGGGTTATTCAGTCATCTTTCAATAATATGTTTTAGTGAATTTCATGACCCATTGCTTGAACAACACCCTGTTCATAATGAGGCTTTCTTGGACCTGTGCATTAAATTGCAATTTAAACGTAGCCACGTAGTCATTATACAAGATTTACATTCTTTTTCTTTTTAGCATCCAGTTTGTTTTATGCACATAAGAATGTACAGCAAACAAAATTAAGAAGTCTCAGGAACTTGGTGACCGATGGACCTTTTTTTTTCCCAAAAATACAGTACCGTACCAAGCAGCTGCCGGGAAGGACAGGTGCTGCGTGGGTTTAGTACGCAGCCCGGTCCTTTTTCCCCCTACGCTGGCCCGCCCTGCACGTCCGTAGGGGTGCGGGTTTTCTGGCCGGGATGCATACAGGATCCATTCCGGCGGCGTATGAATATGCTCACCCGCACCCCTACGGACGTGCAGGGCGGGCCAGCGTAGGGGAAAAAGGACCGGGCTGCGTACTAAACCCACGCAGCACCTGTCCTTCCCGGCAGCTGCTTGGTACGGCCCCGCACGCAGCATAGAGATGTACGTGCAGGCCGATTAGTTGTGAATGGGGCCCTAAAGCGGTAGTAAAATGACCTCAAATAAAAACCGGAACTTTGTCATAATGTGCTAGTATGCACAGCATATCCGCACATAATGGCAGACTTAACTGCAAAACCGATCCCCTCTAATGCAATTATTCTCCCTCTCCACCGATTCTTTGGCTCGGTTCTCTTTTGGGTTTGGGGTCCTCAGCCTAGTCATCGGTCTGCTGGCATGTGCACGGGACTTACTTCATCTTGGCATGCCAGGTCTGTGCACTGAGCTGCACATGTGCGGCTCTGCCTACAGATGTAAAACAAAATGCAGAATGGTAGGAAGAAGCTTTTATGGCAGAAGAGGTGTACATGGTCTCTTCTGCCATAAAAGCCTACCAATGGGCATTTAAAAAAAAAAAATGACTTTCACTTTAAGGAAAAAGGCTCTGTTGGCTTGGCTGAATTGTCCTGATCAAACTACCGTTAAGGTAACGTTTGCTGCTGGAATATCTGCTGAGCACCTGGACAAGATAAAATTGTTCATGCTGTGCTCCAATCTGATTGTTTAGTGGTTTGCAGTAATACTACTTTGTCTCTTCCTACTTTGCCAATTCAGTGAGGGTGAATATGATTGAAAAGGCTCATGAGAAAGTTGAAAGAGATGAAGATTGTAGTCAATTTTTTGTGTGTCCTTTAAATGATAACCAGTTACCTGTTCTGAAGTGTTTTGGGTAGAGTAGCTCCACTACTGCAGGCCCATTAATTTTATATGGTCTGTGAATGCACCCAAACGCAACAAATGTCTTGCTCTAGTTTTCAAACGCATTTGCACCTTTTATTGTGGTGTGCTGCAGCTTACTGTATATTTGTGTTGGATTGCAATTGACAATGAAATGCCAGTCACTGCATCACACATATAGTATATACTACATGCATTATGGGGTGAACGAGCTCTAAGTATGCCCTGGGAGGGTAATTTCATGATTCTAATCCCAGCAGTCACCTAAAATATTCCTTCAATAGGACCTGTGTAGCCTTAGCCTAAGAAAAATTAAAGTCATAACATTTAGGTGTGTTATCGTATAAGGTATTTAGTGGACAGTCTACTGAAAAGAGAGGAATTACATGGAAATTTTGTGTATTTTTTTGTGTAATATTAGAGTATTATATAATTGAACATCAGCTTGAAAAATGGGTAAAAGAAATATCCTTCACGATTATTACTTCTTTCATTATAGTGATGGCAATCTGTTATAACCGGTCCCAGCAAATCGTTAAATAGAAAGAAAGAGGCAGTTATGTATTTTTTTAGTTGTTTGTTTTTTTTTTCTTAGCCTTCTTAATTAAAGCTGAACTCCAAGCAGAAAAAAAGGCCAATTTCTTTATAATCATGAAAAAACATTAAATGTAATGTAAAGTGATCCTGTTAGGATTTTAAAATCTGACCCTAGCATCTCTCTGCAGAGCAAACCATTTATACCCAACTGTCCTTCTGCCCCCACCATTGCACTGGAGAAGGAAGCTTGCTGAAAGATCTACATTCAACACTTCCAGAAGTGTTGGGGGCCACATCCTCCCTCTGCTGCATTCTTTGGTTCCTTCCCTACTCAATACTGTGTCCTGTAGTGACAGAGGATCAAACCACAAAGTGCGGCAGGGATGGTGCCATCCAACACTCTTGGTAGTGTTGAAGGTAGAAAATCTTTCAGCAACCTTCCGTTTTCAGAGCAGCAGAATCCGGTGGCATGGGCAGTGAGACAGGTGGGTAAAAACTGTATGCCTTGCAGGACATGCTAGTTTCAGGTTAAAAAAAAAATTGACAGGGTCACTTTAAAAAATAAACAGTTAAAGTACCTGATCCCATTATTGTCTAGTCAGCAGGTTTTGGGTGGGTTGTTGACAAAGCTATACTGCTCTAACTGGCAAGTAAGATGGGATAGGAGGTAAGAAAGATCACATGTATTTATTTAAGTGGGCATGTAATATTGGTTTTCCTGGAGTTCAGCTTTATTTGTTTGCTGTTTTAGAAGAGTAAATGTATCTCCTATTCAAGTAATCAATAGAAAAGGTGGAATCTCTAAATCCTAATTATTTTGTGTTGATTTAAAAAAAAAATATATTTTTACATTTAATTTTACTTTTTTATTATTTAAATGAACACTATTTGTTTGCAATGTGCACAAACCTTATTATTTTTTTTCTCTTTGTATATTTGCTTTCTTTTATGTATAGTAGATATTTATTTTCTGTATATGTGTATAATATATCTTTAAATATTATTAAGAAACAAATGATACGTTATAAATGTAAAATCATAGATATAATTCTACTTTTGATATTTTCCCTACTGATATACAAAAGGATAGAAAGGTTGTAAACGAATCAGTCCGGTGTTTTGCCTTCAGTAAAATTGGGTGATCAGCAATGCTTTGGCTGGGGGGGGAGGGGTCTTCTATCCTTACGTGCCATCTACATCAAGCTGTGCTGCTGGAAGATGTCAGTCTGCCCAAACCTGGTATTTTATAATTTGCTGGGGAGTTAAAACATCAGAGGCTCAATTAGCAAAGCTTTAACACCATCCTAAAGGGAATTTATCAAAATTGGAGCAGACAAAAACTGGAGCAGCTGTGCATGGCAACCAATCATCTTCTCTCTGTCATTTTTAAATCTTTACTGAACAAACTGAAGAGAGAAGCTGATTGGTTGCCAAGTACAGCTGCTCCAGATTTTCTCTGCTCCAGTTTTGATAAATTCCCTCCATTCTGTTTTCAGCCATGTGAGGTTTTTTTCAGATATAAATTTACTGACTTATAACTGGAAAATAAGGAAACATCCTTGTGTGTTTGCTTTGTGAATTGAGCCTCAGATGTTTAACTGGGACTCTGGGGTAAGATAGTTGCACTTAAATTCTCTGATCTGAGATCTGAAATTCTTATGCTCCTCGGCTTTATTTAGTGGCGGGAATGCCATATGGTGGCATTTACCCAGGGTAGGGCTGAGCAGAAGATTTATAAATCGGCCCCTTAGGCCTTATTCACACCAAATGCAGACCAGATCCGGTCAGGTTTCTGCACACGCAGTGCAGTGGGTTGTGCCGCGTTTTAGACGCGTTTTGGATGCGTTTAGGGCCGGTTTTGGTTAAAAAAAAAAATAATAATTTAAGTTTAACATGGGCTTTCAGGCACTTGCATGCGTTTTTGATGTGTTTTTGCGTTTTTAATGCGTTCCAGACCAGATCCAGAGCAGGTAAAATAGGGCTTGCCGCAGTTTTTTCATCCGGTCTGGATCTGGTCTGGATCCGCACGCTGCGATGTGAACTGGAGGTCAAAATACCATAGGAATACATTGGACCCAGTTTTGATCTGGTCTGCACCTGCTCTGGTCCGGACCTGCTCCGCGCTTGGTGTGAACAAGGCCTAAGTCTTATGACAGGCAGAGTGTACAAGCAGAGTGTCCAGCTCAGGACTTTCAAGGTGACAGATCGCAGCACTGGTGCTATGTGAGTAATAGGTTCCTTCCTGAGTGCGCACATGCTGAAATCTCTTGAGTAGGGTTAACTTTAGAAATACATTTTAATATTTACTAATTTTATTGATCTAGAGCCTATCCTTGTGAAAATGAAGGTATAATCTAATAAACAGGATTCAGCAGAGCAGCATGACTTCATGGTTTCATATAAAAATCTCACATCTGTACATTTCTTTCTACCCATCTATGTACAACACCTAAAATGTCTGGTTCCCGAGTGGCCCACATCCCCAACCCACTGTGCTGAGATACACATATGCTGAATTCTGTAGGCATCCTGCAAATGGAGCTGCAGGCCAAAGAAACCCTTAATTGTTGTATCTGGAGTTTTACATCAGTTGAATGTGGGGTAAACTGACACCTCATCTTGTTCCTTTTTGAATGCCATTTGAAGACTTACTTTTAGCAATTCATCCTTTAAAAATAGTTTCTTAGGCTGTAAGCTGCACATTGGTTAGTTTTTTTTTGAAATTGTATTTATTTAATTGATTTATCCATGTGCCATTCCTTTTTCCGATAACCCAAATATCCATTTGGATTCATAGCCTGAATAGTGACTTAATTATTGTATCTTAAGATGATGCTGCAAGATCCCTGGCATTTACAAATATTCCCCTACCTTTCCTTATATTATGTGTCACCAACCTGCCACAGGCTTAGCATCAATCAGCTGTGTACCTGCTGCTAAAAATTGAAATCCAACCTGTGCTTTACCCAAAGAGAGCAAAGCAACTGCTTTAAATCCAATTCTGGCCTTCTTCACCCCCTTCCCAGTCCCCATGCCAACTTTTTCAGATATATTTAGACTGGTCACGTGCAGAGAAGGTCCTGGTCCTCTTCGCCTCTCCTCTGGTGCTGAGCAGTCCTCAATAATGCAGAAGGTGCCAGCGTCATTCTTTGCACCATTGTACTGTGAGTGCAGGTCACCATGATGATACCCCCTAAGGGCAGGTCATGATGGTCTGCACTCAAAAAAAGTGGGTTGAATGATGTTGGGCATCATCCAACTCAGAAGAGGCCTGGTGTTGGACTACGGAGCAGGTGAGTCTTTGGGAGATAGTGCTGGAGCAGACGTGAGTATTGGCTGTTTTTTTTTTATTTTTAGAAAAGCTGGGGTACAGATTTTAAAAAAGTAACAATGGAGATTGCTCTAGTGCCCCTTCCCTAGCATCCCAGCTCCATTCAGCTGGTAGGAATGAAGAAAATAGATGGTATTTCTGGGTGTGTAGGAGCATGCAATTCGCTACCCTTCTTCATGGCACATTGCTGTTGATTGGCTCAACGCTGTCACACAGAGGTGGGTAGAGAGACCCTCATCCCTGCGTAAGCTTTGTCTATTGCAATTCTGAGCTTACTCAAAGATTCTTCTCCCACTTGTGGTAGAGCAAAAGGAAGTCAAGTATATGCTGTTGGGGATGGGGTAATGATGTGAAACTCTTGCTTTGCTTTGCATGGGCAAAGCACAGGTTCACTCAGAAATGGAGGTCACATATAGAGAGACTGTTATCACACAGTAACAGATCACAGAGAACATTGTTGGTGATGAAACTTTCTTATAGTTGTTTACAAAACTACAGACTCCCAAACTGATGAGTGGCATTGTGTGGCAGGATGGGAACATATGGTAAATGACACTTCAACATTAAACAAAATTGCTTGGGGAAACTTCTAGATTCCAAAGTAATGCCCATGCCTCATTACAAAGCACAACCCTTAATTGTAGTGGTCACACTGGTGGAAGGATGTACGGGTTCTATATTGTAGAGCTGAATGTGACTAGTGTGTGAAGTGAGGAATTCTCCCTCTCCCCTTTTGTAATGTGTGTTACACCATGCTTCAGTGGCTCATCTCGAATAAACTTGAAACTATAATTACTGTGCATTGTGTTTAGTCAGTGGAAACCAGCCAAAGAGCAAATCACAAGATTGTATTTTTCAGCCTCAGTAATTCCCAGCTATGAAACAGGAACAGCGATATAGGTTTCACTCTTCTCAGCATGTGAAGTCCAGTTCTGTGGTAAAGTGCACCGGTTGCCTGAATATGGGGGATAGCGCCATTTGGTAACAGGTTATTATTTATGAGGGACAGCTTAAAGCAGAACTAGACCCAACAAAACAGTTACTTTCAAGGCATGCCAACTGTCAATGTTGCCAGTGTGCTTATTTTAGCTCTCGACAGAACTTTCAAGCCCTCAAATGGCAAGATGGTACATTCCTTGACTGTAAAGGACCAGAAGTTTGTATTTCAGCTTTATTTACCTGCCTAAAACTAGTTTACTTTCCTGGGGCCTCAGACAGAAATGGACTACTAATAGACTTTAGATGGGAAAAGTGTTCTGATTGGTTATAGTCTGTAACAGTTTGTTAAATACGTTCTGTTGCACTGAGAAGTAGCGTGGAAAGACACTGTCACCAAATCAAAAATGGCCTTTCAACCGCTTAAAGCCCAATTTCCACCTTTCCAGAGGTATTTAAAAAAAAAAAAACATATGCCAGCAAAGTACACAGAGTGGCATGAAGCAGGCATATCTAGTTGCTGTATATGAACACATTGTTAGCGTTCCTCTTCACATCCTCATGGAAATGGCCGCCTCTGTGCTTTTCAAGAAATCTGTGTATATTACAACTGAGCTCTCCCTGAACCGTCTCCTCCAATTCATTACTATTCATAGTGGCAATCACCCCTGGACAGTGTATTTTTACAATCCGACCCCAGTGTCAGACTAAGTTTCCTGGGTAGAGAATTCTGATTTTAACCCCCTGTGGAATTTTCCCCCCAACTTCCTGTTTTGTCTGACACCTACCACCTGGATAGGAAGTGAGGAGAATCTCCCCAGTAGTAACACCAAGAACAATGAAAACTAACAGAGGTTCTTATGCTTCTAGTAGAAAATTGTTCACAGATCTGTGTCCACGTTGTGGAGATTTCACCTCATTTCCACCTCAATTAAAAATTTGACGAATTTCGAAAACTAAAAAATTTATATTATTGCTAGATGTGGCCCTCAAGCACAGAATTGAGCGACGTTGTCCATACTTGTTTCTGCTGACTGCTTGTTTTCAGACAGTATGGCGGCCTCCACAAAGTTCAGGCCTCAGATGCACTTTATACATTAAGCTGATGTTTATGACCAGTAAATGTGTTCAAAGACGTAGGCCTTTGTACTCGTACTCATTACAGCTGCAGTTTGTCACTGCTCTATCAAATGCCCGATCTGTTTATCTATGTGCATCTATGATGCCTTTAAAACAAGATGTTCTGTTAATAGTAATTACATTTTGACCACTTCTTCTTATTGCACTAATTCTACAAAGACACTAGATGTATTTCTTAGTATGATTTGTTTAGTACCATTTTGTCTTTAAATAACTGACACACCAGGCCTAAAGTGTCAGTTGCCCATGGCAACCTATAATATATTTACAGAGTTATTCACTGAAGAGTTTGGGGAAGGCAGGAGAAGTAAACAATCTAGGACAACATAGCTGATTTGGAAATATTTTCCAATCCAGCTCACTTTCCAAATCAGCTATGTTGCCCTAGATTGTTCACTTCTCCTCCCTTCTCCAAACTCTTCACCCTTTTGTAAATAACCCTGTTAGTCTTCCATTTATAAGGGTGGGTCATAAAAGGAATGGAAGAATCTGATGGTTTCGGTAGGCAACACAGTCCTCCTATTACTGTTCATACATGAAGCCCCTCGGGGAGCCTGGAGGTAGGGAAACTAGTAGGCGTTGCCGATATTAACCAATCACAATCACACTGTCATATTTTTTTTTAGTGCCAGTTCGGAGATTACAATTGTGATTTGCTATGGGTATCACCCTCCATGTTTCCTTCCTTTTTTATAAAGAAGCCCTATTATGAGTATATTTTCATCCTGGGTACTTGAAAAATCAGAGGTTAATGTAAAAACATGGAATGATGTGATATTGCTTTCCTCTGCTTATAGAATGATCTATGAGAATGTGGTATTTTTGTTATTGCACAGCAGTGAGAAATTAACAATTTTGTCAGAGCGTTTTGTGTAAAAGATGAAATAAATGTTTATGTGCATAGTGCATGAGGATAAAATCTGCTTGTGCTTTATGGTACTCCTGTATATTGCCTTTTAGAAAATATTATATTTGTTGTTCAAATAGTATTGTGACGAATAGAAAAAATAGCAAATGAAAACCTTTAAGGACAACTCCTTGAAGTACATGATATCGGTTGGGGAAGATGAGGTGATCGTAGCTTGGAAAAAAGCTCTCACCTGCATGCCCTTCTATTGGTTTTTGGTTACATTGCCTTTGAGCTGTATTTGCCCTTTGTTGCTTTAGGTGCCAATCCCCTGGCAACATATGAAAATTCCCATCATCTAGCCAAAGAAGGTGCAGCTTAGAGGTTCTTGATGTCCAAAGATCAATCGAATGGCAGCATATGGGTGGGTGTTTTGTAAAGACTGTTTTCTCCTTAATCCTTAATCCTCCCCACTAATATCGGCCAAGTGAAGTTGTCCTTTAAATTTTCAATTAAAGGGATATTCCATTAAGGATTAAAACCACCTGCAGATGATTCAGATGTATTGGTGTAGTAATATGAAGAGTTTGCCACCTATCTCTGCTCCATTGTTAAGCAACGGCAAGAACTTCGTTAAAGAAACCTGCCGGTACTCAAATTGTACTGGACTGGCTACAGCACTGTATTGCAAGCCAATAGCTGTATCTCGCAACTCTTAAGATGACTTCTGCAGGCAGCTTTCTGGTTGGCCCTACTCTTAAGCATCAGTGTCCACACTCTTGATAGTGCTAAGAGCTTACATATTCCTATTGACCCATCACTTTGATGGGCAACCTTAGTGGCCAATTGGAAAATGCAAGAGGTTGGAGAAGGCAGGCTAACTATCAAAGCTATCAGCAAGTGTTAAATTGTGTATGTTCACTACTTCCCAGGACTGAGGGCATCTAAAGTCCTAATAATAAATGTTGTTCTTAAGTTAAATATCCTTTACATTCCATTCCTACACAAATGTAAAGTGCCATGGTATCTGACTGGATAGACTGCTTGCTCACATTCACCTTTATGATGAGCTGAAGGTGAAAATGGGGATTGTAGTTTTCAATTTCTTCAAATACTGGGAGCTTCATGTGCAGATGCCTCTATGTTTGTAACCAAGGAGTTCTGAATTATCTGGTGCGATTTATATATTTTTTTTCTAAGTGAAACGCCCCTTTAAGTGTGCTTTGTGCTGAAATGATTGTGCCTCTCTGCACAATTCAGTTCAAGAGGACTTGCAATGCTATGTATTGCAGAATCATAGAGTTTTATTGTCTTGCTGCTGAATTTGATTTACAATACAAAATATCTCCACCAGGTCATTCCGATTTTTGCATGCCACACAAATGCAACTTAACTGTATTACAGTAAATTGAAGAATTATTCTGTTGAAACTTGAATATTTTTTTTTTTCGCACCCGGAGCTGTAACATTTTATGGATAAGAAAAAAAAAAATCATTATTCAATGCTTTGTTTATTTTGAATAGTAATTTATTTCAATGCCATCTGTACATTATGTTCAAAAGTGGTAATGTTTGTTTTTGAGATAAAATAGATTACTATTTTCTCTAATTTTTTTCCATGAGATATTGTAATAAATCATTCTTTTTTCATGCAAAATTCTGCTTGGTGTTTTGGTTTTGGATGCAGTCTTCATTTTCACAGACCGATATTAAAGAGCACATTTTAATGCAGGTATATCATTTTTTTTTAAAGAAGGGTTAAAAACCTTGTCAGCTTTTTTTTTACTGTCTGCGTATCATTGGGGACATTTCCTTTCACTTCCTGTCCCAGAGATGTAAAAGGAAGTTGGAAAAATCTCCCAAAGTGATGGGAATTTCCCTCTTAGACAACAGACCCCATAAGATTTCCCCTCACCTCTTGTTCTATGGACAACCCTAAAATATTGTATTTCCCATCACTTTCTCAATGACAATAGTCAGGGAGGGTCAATATTCTGAGCCCGTGAGACACTGTATCATGCATATCTGTTGACAGGAGGCGTGTGGATAGTGATGATATCATAAGTCTGCTGCTGTTCCGTCAATGTCCAATCAGAGGCTGGGGGAAAAGAGGTGGCCAGGCTCTGTTGCTTAAATACAGTAGAGAAAATTTAAGGTCACAAACCTGGCAAAGCTGTGTAAATTACAGGTCAATAAGTTTTCAAAATATAGGCTTGTTTCACATTCAGTCCCTGTTCACACCTTCATGTTCTGTAAACGCTTGCCAGTTAAATGCGGCTGGGAAAACGTGCATTTTACATCGCGAATTAAACACATACAAACACGTGGTGAAAATACACGGTATACCTGTAGCAGGATCTGCTACATGAGCTACTTTCCCACGTTGTCGACTGTGCGGCACCCATTGAAATTGATGGGTGACGTGCAGCAAACCTGGGAAAAAACATGTGAACGTACATTCACAGAACCCAAAGGTGTGAATTGGGACTAAGTGACTCCCTCTTAGCTACTGGTGAAGTCTGTGTACAATTAAACATTTTGTGTATTTCTTTACAAATGACAAGTTTTCATAGGACAGTTTTAGACTGTTCGCTTCTAGTTTGTTTGCGAACCTTATCATGTGTGTCGTTGTGGACGTGGATGAAAGAAGACTCAAGGAGTGGACCTGTAGGCTGGTGAAAGAGCATTCTGTTGTCTCTGGGGAACAGCGTGAGTTGGGGCTTCAACGGACAGCAGTAGTGGGAGCAGCATCGTGTTATGGGAAGATGACCAGCGGGTTAATGAGTGTTACATGAGCACTATATGACCAACCTGTGTATGTGGTCATAAGTAGCCGGTGAGTACCCCTGCAGGTGGATATTTGGTAAAGATCATTCTTCCAAGAGTGCGCAAGCAAGAGTTCACAAACCTAAATCAGAAGGCTCTGATTTGGTATGTACAAACCATATGTATTAGCAACCAGCCTAATGGTTTTGCCACCAGAGCTACAGGTCCTCTTCTCTTTCAACCAAATCCAGTCGGTAGAATTTTTACATCTTAACTCTTTCATTAGGTTACTTGGCTAAATTTTCATTCCTTCTGAAGAAAAAGGAAAAGCAGGGGTAAGCTCAGCCATTGCTATTACTTAAAGAGGACCTGAACAGTGACCAAAAAAGGCAAACCGAAGATAAAGTTAGCAATATTTTTCTCCATTGCTGATTTACCATGTCTTGTCCTACACTCTGTCTCTGTGTATCGGTGATCATCTTGGTAGAGCAGCTTCTCTCCTCATGATTGGTGATATATTAATCAAGAAGCAGCCTGAGAGCTGCAGAAACCTCAAATTTGTCCAAATATTAATTTTTATTTTTCACAATAGAAAGGGTTTTTAACAAGTGAACAGCCTTATGCATTTTGAGGTTTATTCACAAATCCACCTTCCCATAGGACTGTAATACAATAGAGACAAGTTTTATATAACAGTAATGGTTGAAACTTCAAAGAAGTACTAAAACAAAGGGGGATTTACCAAAACTGTAGCAGACAAAACCTGGAGCAGCTGTGCATGGCAACCAATCAGCTTTTCTCTTCAGTTTCTTCAGTTAAGGTTTAAAAATGAAAGAGAGAAGCTAATTGGTTGTCATGCACAGCTGCTTCAAATTATGTCTGCTCCAGTTTTGATAAATCCTCCATTAAAGACTTGATCACTAAATTAGTAGGCTGTCAACTTTTGATAGACCCTTTAATTGTGATAAATACAAATTAATTTCGACACCAATCCTAACGGCTTAGCACTCGCCTCCTTTCATCTCCATACAATTTGGTTCTTGATTGGAATTGACCAAATGCAAGTATTGCATTGTGTGTAAGTGCTAGCTGTGCAGTGTCCGTCAAAGCAAGTTCTTATCTGGGTCAAGTTTGTTTTTTTCACTACTATGGGCTTACTTTCTTTATCCAAAGGGCGATTCCAAAATGATAACCACAGACAAAAGATAAGTTCATATTTACTTAAACTTGATTCAGTCATACAAGTCAACATTTATGCCAAAATAAACACACAGGGTAAATAATAAAAAAACAATATTTTTTTATTGTACTGCATATTGAGATAGTTTTGAAATTATATCTGACAGTCAATAATATATACTTCTACAAGAATGCTGACACCATCCCTAAAGCTTTTATATACAGTATAATTTGAAGAGCTCAGATACACAACAGTCAAGACAGCTCAAACTCCATTTTACAAATATATTATATTCTCAAAGATCAGAATTGAAACCCCGCACAGAAAAAAGACACAGGACATTCACTGTATACCTGTGTGTTAAAGGAAGCAGCAACGTAGATCATGACATTTATACACACTTGGAATATGTTGACCTTGGCGAATGTTTAAGGCTCCTCCTCCTCCTTGCAGATAAACCCTTTTTATTGCCTGACATAATACGCTTATGGAAGACTTTTTTTCTTCACCATTCTGTGTTATTGGGATAAATTGTCAATGCGAAGGTGGTGGGGATGACCTAATAAAGCCTAACGGAACTTTCAGCTTAAATCAACTAGATATATTCCATTAAACAGTTTGTTTTGTTTAAAAAAATATTGTCCCCTGCCAGCATGCTGCAAAGAAGGACATTTGTTCCCTGTGTGGAAGCAGTGGTCTCCTTGCGGAGGTTTGATGAGCCTTGCTGACTCAGTGCTAAAGCTCTCCCATCAGCAAAGCTCATATTCCCTGCTGATTTGAGATCTTTAACTTTGACTTGGCAGGGGTTTCAGACTTTTGCAGAGAGACCAGCATGCTGCAGAAAATGACCTTTTCCCTCTGTATGGAAGCAGTGGTCTCTCTGCGGAGGTTTGATGACCCTTGCTGACTCAATGCTAAAGCTCTCCCATCAGCAAAGCTCATACTCCCTGCTGATTTGAGATCTTTAACTTTGACTTGGCAGGGGTTTCAGACTTTTAGAGACTAGCATGCTACAACGGACCTGGACCATCTAACTTTTTTTTTTCTTCTTGCATTGTGGTTGTTAGCAGCCTGTTCTTAATGAATAGGCTTAATGCAATGCATCTTAACACACAAATCTGGCACATTAATGTACGTGTGGTAATCAGAGTGACAGTGTGAAGGGAGCCTAAAGGGACACGCTACCCAAAAAAATGGTATTTCAGTTTCAAATCAATGTTAACACCTTACATTTTTTTTTTAAACCTTTGGATAGAGTGGGGAAGAGATAACATTTCTGCAGCATTTTTCTTTCTGTCTGTGACCCCGTTGGGGAAATTTCCCCTTACTTCCTGTCCCTGTGACATCCGTACACGCAATTGAGAGGTAGGTGCTGTTGTCACGGGAAGAGGAAGTTACAGGCAGTAATAAAAACATTTTAAGAAGGATTAACCTTTTCCTTATAAACTAAAAAAAAAATGTTTATGTTTTGTTTGTGTCCCCGTTGGAGAGATTTCACATGATATGGAATACAGTGCAGTATCTATTCTCATATTAAACTCAGAATGATCTTTGATTGGTTAGAATGGTCTGCTGTACTTTGCACATTCCTAATTGTAGCAGGCTAAATGTATATGTGTGTTCAATAAAATAACACTACCGGAGCTGAAATAATGCCTTGTAAAAATGTTTTTTCTGCGGTACAATTTGATTTCTGTTTTTCGATCAGCAGATTATGCTCCAGATTCATGAATAGTGAATAAGCAGACCTACAAACTAATTGGAAAACTCCAGAAAGGATCAAAATCACCTGTAAGCTTACATAACATTAAATATGTACATGTTTTATTATTACGGTAAGCTATAACAGTGCCTGCATTCTGCAAGATATTTACATGCAAGCTCCCCCAGCAATGATTTTGTATCCAAGTGTTTGATGAATGTTTACTGTGGACGATATTGCATTGTGTGTGATGGCACATGGAACAAACCTGTTGTCAGAAATATAATCTGAATTTAGTGAAACAGGACCATCATTTGTGGAACTCTGTATAAAGGTATTAGGAGATCACTTTTCATTATGTATGTTTTATCACTTAGTTTGGTTTTGTTCTCCTGTATTTATCACCTTCAGCTCATTGTAATCATAAGAAACAGATGTTGCAATCTGAAGGTTCAATCTTTTTAGATCTGCCAACAACTATAGAGTACAAGGGAAAACCTGACTGGATACATATTGGATGGATTGGTTCGGTAGGCCCTCATATTACATCTAACGTAAATTGTAGGATTAGACTATAGGGTGTACAGGCCAGCTTTAGGAACTTGATAAAGAAAACCAGTATAATGATGGTGCCACCATCTCTCTGGGTTATGTAGCCTATTTTATAGGGAAGACAAACCCAAGCAGCCAACAAGTTTTGGGGAAAAGTGGAGAATGATATGACATTGCATATAACTACAGGGTGGTTAAATTGCATACTGCTGACCTCCGGAGCTGTCACCACATTAAGCAGCTGAAGTAATGTCACAGCCAGATAAGATTTCCTTTTGCATCCAGTGACGAGTATGTTCTTCAGCAGTGATGCCATGCCGGTGCCCAGCTGCCTCGTGGACACTCTTTTCTTTTCAAGGATTTGGTCCATCAGACATGACGTAGTAAGGTGAGTGGCTCAACCACCATGGCTCTGGAGTGTATCACTCCCAGTGGCGAATCTCCATTCCAGCTGATGATTGCTATCAGCACAATGTCCGGATCCAGTTGATGAAATGTGCCATCTCACCAGTGTCTCCAAAGAATCATGCATCTTCATGTTGAGGATATGCTGGGTGCTGTGTAGCTGCTGAGTACTCAGGAATACCATTTCACTTAACTACTTCCAGCTGTGCATACTTTTTTTCAACTAGGCTGCAACTTTTTTATCCGTTAAATAATCTTGGTGACACCCCCAGATCCAGGGCTCCATCCACCTTGTATTTATGTAAATTCTCTACAGCAACCTATCAAATAAAACAGCCGAGAGAACGCAAAGGTAATCTGTAATACAAAGCAACCAGTCAGAACTCTGCTAGCTTAGTTTTCGTGTTACAGTTAGTGTAATTACAACTCTTAAATGCTGATTTCTGATTGGTTGCTGTGGAGCACTGAACACCATTGCTCTTGTCTGTGCTATTTATAAAGATGTATTTGGTAAATCACTTTTCTCCAATTACAAATGTGGCCAAGACCAATCTCCCATATAAAAGAGGAGCATTGTATTTGAGTAATAAGTTAGAGGATGCTCCCAATGATATATTAAAGAAGGCTGTAAAGTTAATTACGTACCCCATGACTGAGCTGGGTTTGAAATTATAGACCATTTTCATTGTTGTGTTTTAAGTAATCAGCAAAGTTCCATTACACCCAATACAGATATATCCAACCTGAGCAAAATTAAAACATCTAATAGTTTATCTCATCTCTAGGAATTCCATTGTTGAGCTCTTTGAGCTTAAAGTAGATCTAAACACAATCTCAGTATAAGCTTCAACATTTTAATGTAACTTGTTTAAACACTTCCTGTAATGGGGTGACAACTTTCAATTGTGCTACCGCATTGTCACACGCACCCCTTGTAGAAACTCCAAGCAGCCATACTGACACACATTGCACAGACATGGTCTACAGTTGTCCATATCAAGAGGCCGGTACAGTGCAATGATGTGCAGCTGATATTGGAGCTAGTGCATGTACACAGGAAGTAGCTTAAAAAGGGTAAAGGAGATTAGCAAAAAAAGGGATTAAATGGTAAATACAGTATTTTTATGGAAAAAATTGAATTGTTTGTGATACATGGTGCTTCAACAAAATATAGGCCATTCAGTTAGGGTTCAGATCTACTTTAAGTTCCCAAGTCAACAAATTTACTGTATTATTAAGGGGCCTCTATTTTCTTGTTTTGGAGGATTTAACATAGGGAAAGAGAACCAGATGGGACTGGGCAGGAATACCAGTGCTGGGAGATATCATTACTGGAGCCCTTTAAGAGAAATCAGTAACTGGAGGGTGATTTAGCGCACCAGGCCATAGTGATAAATGAAATATTACTTTAGGGTAGCTTGATCCTTCATAACATAACACGTCATACAATACAAAAATGTCTGTTAGGCTGCAGCTACATAAACGGCATTGCACATTTTGTGTAAGTTCATAGGTTAGGGAATCTGCCTTTTCAATTTATAGGAAAATAATAGGGCTGCCATTTCTGGCCTGTTAAAAATGCTGTCACATGACCAGTAATAAAAGAGACAGAAGCACTGCTCTCTAACAAGGCTGCAAGGAGGGAAGAGCTTGATTGATACATTGATACATTTGGCAGGGATAAAAACTTTTGATATGTCATAAACACAATTTTACACATTTGTACATAGAATTTGGCTTATTATATTTAGTATGTGTTGAAAGCAATGCCTTCTATACCGGTATGGCACCTGATATGCAGAATAGTCAGGACTTAGCAAAGTATACCTCATAGTGGAAGCAAAAATTACAACTTTAAAACCAGATTTGCCACATGTGGAGTCATTGGCTTAAATTTGGATAGAGTGAGGAGCTAGTCAAGCTTCCGGGGTGCTGGCCAGTTTCTACATTAGGAGTTCACCATTGTACCACTGTAGACTGTTCACCCACTTTATTGACAAAAGAGGTACAGGTGTGAGGAGGATTATTCAGTATATACGAGGTTTTTATTATTGTGAGATTTTAATTTGTCCTGGTGACCATTGTCATCAGGACCGAAAGTCATGAGCTATCCAAAATGTTGCAGCTGTCACTGAAACAGAAATAGGGGGGAAATCCTCAATGGGGGCATAAGTTCTGGTGACAATAGTCTAAGAACTTATTTCACATTAATTCTGAGAGATTTTCTCTAACTTCCTTTTGTTGAAAACAAAAAAAACAACAATTTCATACTCCAGAATTGTAAAGTTTTGGCTTCATATATACTTTGAAACTTTAACTTTGTGTTTTGCGTCTAGTACTGGTTGGGCAGTATGTCGGCACCAGTGCCTTGTAGTCTTTTGTTCGTGATTTTTTCCTGTAAATTCTATCTGCCTGGATTTCTCTGGTGTAAACACTTTGAGTAACTGACCCAAGAAGAAGCATGCAGACAGTAAAGTCACAATGGAATGAAAACTTGTGGCCTGCATACATCTTGCAGGTCAGTGACTTAATAAGTACTTAAACTAATGGACCGGTATAACCGTCCGGCAGCTGGCATTTTTTAAAGGAAAGGGAAGCAATTCCGGCCTTGATGTTTCTCTCCCTGCAGGTTTTCTTGAAGTGTCAGAGTATTTTTCATTATAATAGAATCATTAAAGAATCTGACTTAGCACATTCTTGTTCATAATTAAACTCATGTTTCTATCCCATTTTTTTCATGTTATTCTCTTTGAGCCCGCACGGCCTCGAATAAAAAAATGTTCTTTTGGCAGACTGTATTTATTTATTTTGTCGGTTTGGTCCCACTTCCACCAAGGTCTGTTTCATTTACCATAAAGTCTTCGGGTTCTGCCAGAGATGCTTGTGCACTTTGCACTACAGAGGAAGTTTGTATCTCTATATTTTCTGGTTCAGTTATTGTAGAAGCTTCGGGCTTCTTTACTGTTTCTTTGTCGTCTGATTTTTGCTTTTCTGTAGAAGAAAACCCTAGTTTTGGAAATTTATACCAAGGAACCTTCTCTTTGCTTGATGGCAAGGATTCTTTTTCAGGCTTAGAAACTTCTGTTTTTTGTTCCTCGTGGTCAACTTTTTTGCTTTCACCCTGATCTAATGAAGAAGAGAAGCCAATGTTGGGTATCCAGAGCCTAAATTTGCTTGGTGATTTTGGAATAGCTTCCTTTTCTTTTATGGTTATTTGCTCTTCCTGGTTATTCGGAGCTAGTTGTTCAGTTGTTTCAGGATGTGCAACTTCTAAATCCTTAGCATGTATGGGGAAACTGATGGCAGTTGTGTGTGTGGGAGACTTCATCTCAAATGCAAATGTCATCAACTTTTCTATGTGGACTTCAGGGGATACTGACAGCTCACTTCTTATGAGTTCATCTTTGGATTTCTCCAACCTGGTTTCAGGAGATTGTGAAGCTTCTGTATTCATTTCCACAGAAAGCCCTGGCTTGTTTTGATATCCGTCATCAATATTCTGATTTTCTAAGTCTTTTGTGGTTATACTAGTGCTGACCTCAGGTAATTTGACCTTGAAAAGTGAAAATCCATAAGCTGGCATTTCAGAGGTAGAAATGTCATATTCTTTAACAATTCCGGAGGTAAAAGAGGATGACTTGATGCTCTTGCTTTTTGGCTTGATTGCATCTGGGGACACATTATCATATTCACTATGAATGTCCCCTGAACTACTGTCTGAATATAACTCTATGTCGCTCTTACCCATTGATTCCTTTGTTGCTTCTGGAGAGGGGGCTCCAAATCTAATGTAGCTGATGTGGGAGAGTTTGATTGTCTCATGTCCATCTACAGGCTGACTTTTACTTATAGATGTGCTAGAATCTGCAGTAGCCGTTTCTGTTTGTATTATATTTTGGATGACTTTCTCATGCTCTTTAAGAGAAACAGATTCCAATATGCTAACATGTTGAGGTTCTGCATTCTCACTGGTCTCTTCTTTTTCAATTGCTGTAGCCCCTTCTTGATGTGGCCTTATCTGATCTGTTTCACTTCTCTCTACATTTGCAGTATCACTTGACTCCAATGCTTCAGTTATGTCCTGGACTGATTGATTTGCTACACAAGTAATGTCTACAGCTGGCAATTCATCTTTACTGCTTAGGTCATATTCTGGAAGATCCAGTCCAGGCCCATCATGCCTACTTGTAATATCAAAAGATTCTTTTTCTCGGGGAGCAGAAAGCGTTAAAATGGGCATCTTTACTTTGGAGAAAGATATCTTAATTGCTTTCCTTGTTGGCCTGATTTTGGAACCGCTAACGTCTTGCTGAGAAGAAATAGAAATGTCTTTTAGCTCCTCCGAAACAAATTCTGGATTTTCAGCCTCAGGTATGTAACCGCTCATGTCTATAGCTTCAGTTTTACGAAGTGGTGTTTTGTATACCTTGCTAATGGCATGCTCATCTTTAATTTCTGTTGTGTGTACCTCATCATGCGAGTCTTGGTGTGAATCTGCTGTCTCAGAAGTGACATCCTGAGGAATGATAGCAGAAATCAATGGTGTTTTAAAATAAGGGAACTCAATCCTGACCTCCTCGGCTAATTCATGAATTATTTGCACATGTATTTCACTTTTTTCTATTTTCTGAACTCCAGGCGACCCAGGAGAGGCCCCACTAGTATCATCCTGTACCTCAACTTCACCATCCTTGCTTTCAATAACTTCAGAAATATTAGCATCCAAACACTCCGCCGCTAGATTGGTACTACCTTTAGAAACTTTCATAGAAGGCTTAGAAAAATCAAGTTTAGGAAGCTTTATCTTTGCTTGTTCTTCTTTTGTGCTAAGTAGACCTGCCTTTACAGTTTCACCTTCTATTCTACTTTCAGTTGCATCCTTTAATTTTCCAGTATCTTTATTTCTTTCAATTTCAGTAGGTAGCTCTTCTTGTGAGGCTACTTCGTCAGTGTCTGGCAAATCTATACTCAGTGACTCACTCATTTTTTCTTTCTTTCCTCTTAAACTAAGAGATGGGAGTTTAAAAGATGGCAACTTGAATGGACTTCTAAGTTTTTCTTCAACTGGTGGCTGTTTTTCATGATCTGCCTTTAGTTTATGATTCTCAGCATCATCTTGGAGTGCACTATCTGCTTTCTCATTTGCACTTCTACCAGAATCTAGAGAAGTATCAGATGTTTTATCAGTTTTACCAAAAATATTCATCTTAAAACTTGGCATTTGAAATTTCCATCCTGGAGATTCCGAAGCTTCACCAGCAGTTTTAATCACCTCTTTTTCTGTTGACAGCTGTCTTTGTACATTTTCCTCAAGCAGGAAGTAATCTAATTTAGCTTTTGTAGACTCATCATCTTCAATATGAATGCTTTCTCCCATAACAGCAACACTGAGCTTTGGGGTAGAAAACTGAGGAAAATGTATTCTGGTTGACTCAGTAACTGGAGACTGTGCTACACTACTGGCATGTAAGCTATCACTGTGTGTTGATTCTGTATACTCAGAAAGAGCTTTTGTATCAGAAAGACCACTAAAACTTGTAAGAGCATATAAACTTTCTTCAGATTTTGATGTTTGTGTATGGATAACATCAGACATTTCAAGGGTAACTTCACTTTCATCTGCAGACAGAACTTGGTCAGTGATACCCTGTGACAAAAGATTGTGTTCGTGAATACCATCTGTAACAAGCCTTGTTTTAGTAATAGAGTTGTCAAAGGACAATTTAGATATTTGAAATTCTGGAGATACTTTTTCTGGATATTCATATTCTTCATCGACCAATTTAAGCTGCTGTACTTTAAGATTGATGCTTTCTATAGTTTTCATTATATCTTTATTTAGCTGGTGCTCAATGTTTCCATCTTGTTTGGCTTCTTTGGCATCTGACACCATTGTCATGTGCAAAGTGGAGGTATCAGCTGCCCCTTCTTCCTTTTGGGACAAAGAAATATTAACAGCTTTAGGACTCCTGTGTATTTTGTCTGTGAAACTGATATTAGTAGTGGGGCTATCTTCATCTGAAATGGAAATACTTTCGTGGAGAACAGTAACGCCAAACGATGGTAGTGACAGTTGAGGAAAGATTATCCTTCTTCGTCTCTCTGAAACGGACAAATTAGAAGCATGCAGATCAGCAGTGGATTCATGATGACTGGGTGCTATATCAGTAGAATAAAACTTCAGCTTTCCTTCCCTTAAGGATTTTAACTTACGATCTGAAACTGGGTCCTTTTCAAAAGTTTGCAAATTAGTAACTTTAGTATCTTCACTGGATATATTAATACTTTCTGCAACAATACTAACACCTAATTTGGCCTTTGAAATCATTGCCGACTTAGAACTGATTTTTTCACCTTCAGAAAACCTTGATTTTTCTTTGTTATCCATTTGCTCTGTAGAATCCATTTCCAGAACACTTTCCAATGTTTCAGTCTTCAGTTCAGGATCTGTTACAATTTCATCAGCTTCTAACTTTTCCATTGAAATCTTCACTGGCATAGAGTTCTCAGTTGACATCACTGATGTTTCTTGTTGACACTGTGATTGTAAATCATCTTCACATTTTACAGAAATATCCAAAATGTTGGTTTCATATTCTAATGAACTGACTTGTAAATTCTCTTCTTTATTTGCCACAATTAATTTTGTTTCAGAAGAGTCTGTGACTATCTCACGCCTGTCAGTGGAATCGATGAAAGAGATTGTTTTGAAAGCAACACTGTCGCTTTGTTCTGCTTCACTCAGGACTGGAATTTGGAAAGACGATAGTGAAACTTTCCAAGCACTTTCCATTTCTTCTATGCTTCTGTCTTGGCCCTCCACCACTACGCTCTCCACTATTGTTTTGGTGATTTGCACACGTTCTTCTGACTTTGGTGATGATTTGGCTGTTTCACTGGTATCACCAATAGTGGTTCTAGCCTCTGATACTACCTCTGTCTCAGTTGTTGTCTTTCTTGCAGGTTCTATAGATATTTCTTTTGATGCATCTTCTGCTTTCATTTCTGATGTGCCGAATAAGGAAAATGTTGGCAGCCTGAAGGATGGAAGCTTCCAGCCTTCTGATTCTGTTTCTGCTTCGGGAGTTTTCACTTCGCCTTCGGAAACTGAAGTCTCTGCTTTTTTATCAGCCGTGTCTACCATATCTTTGGGTTCTTCTTTATCTGCTTCATATGCTGTTTTTTTGTTTTTTACAGTTGACATTTCTACTGTGGATTTCTCAAGTGTTGTTTCAGCAATGGTTTCTGGAGCTGCTTCACTGGGCTCATCCACAGAAGATTCTGTTGAAACTTCTGTGGCACTAAAGAGTGGAATTTTGAATGTGGGCAACTTCCATCCGGATGATACTTCCTCCTGCTCTACCACTGCAGATGTTACTTCGGTAAAGACCGTCGAGACCTCCTGTATAGCCTCTTCTTTCTCTACGCCCTCTTCAGTTTTAACGGCTACTTCCACCGTGATGGTTTCAGGTTCTGGTGTGCTGACAGTTACTTGTTCTTTATAAATCGACACTGTCACTTGGGTTTGTGGAGAAACTTCTTTTACTTCACCCTCTTTCTCTACATTCTTAATTTCAGGGGTAGTGAGATGGAACTCCAGTGGTGTAGAAATGGATTCTACACTAGCGGTCTGTACAGTTGTGATGGTTTTCTCAACCTTTGTGATCTTTTTCTTGTGCTTTCTCACTTTGCCCTTTACTTTCACACCATCAGTAGGTGATTCTTTATCTAAATAAATCGCCTCTGTTACAGTTTCCTGTACCTCAATTTTCAATTCCTTATCTGTGTCACGCTCTTTGGGTATTGGTGACTCTTCAGATGCCTCTGACTTTACCTCTTCAGTGTATACTTTTTCCACAACTGCTCCCGTTATGTCAGATTTGGATTCTTCGGTTGTGGGTGCTTCAAATGAAGATTCTAATTGCACGGGCTCCACCTCCTCTTTGCCCTCTGCTGTAAGAATGTCTGTGACAATCTCACGCCTGTCAATGTCATCGATGAAAGAGATTGTTTTGAAAGCAATACTCAGGCTTTGTTCTTCTTTACTCAGTACTGGAATTTGGAATGATGATAGTGAAACTTTCCAAGCACTTTCCATTTCCTCTATGCTTCTCTCTTGGCCCTCCACCACTACGCTCTCCACTATTGTTTTGGTGATGTGCACACTTTCTTCTGACTTTGGAAATGATTCATCTGTTTCACTGGTATCACCAATAGTGGTTCTAGCCTCTGTGACTACCTCTGTCTCAGTTGTTGTCTTTCTTGCAGGTTCTGTAGATATTTCTTTTAAAGCATCTTCTGCTTTCATTTCTGATGTGCCGAATAAGGAAAATGTTGGCAGCCTGAATGATGGAAGCGTCCGGCCTTCTGATTCTGTTTCTGCTTCGGGAGTTTTTACTTTACCTTCAGAAAGAGAAATCTCTGCTTTTTTATCTGCCATGTCTACTTTATCTTTGGGTTCTTCTTTATCTGCTTCATATGCTGTTTTTTCTGTTTTTACAGATGACATTTCTTCTGTGGATTTCTCAAGTATTGTTTCAGCAATGGTTTCTGGAGCTGCTTCTCTGGGCTCATCCACAGAAGATTCTGTTCTAACTTCTGTGGCACCGAAGAGTGGAATTTTGAATGTGGGCAACTTCCATCCAGATGATACTTCCTCCTCCTCTACCACTGCAGATGTTACTTTGGAAAAGACCGTTGAGACCTCTTGTACAGCCTCTTCTTTTTCTACGCCCTCTTCAGTTTTAACTGCAACTTCCACAGTGATGGTTTCAGGTTCTGGTGTGCTGACTTTTACTTGTTCTTCATAAACTGACACTGTGACTTGGGTTTGAGGAGAAACTTCTTTTACTTCACCCTCTTCTGCTACGGTCTTAATTTCAGGGGTGGTGAGATGGAACTCCAGTGTTGGAGAAACGGCTTCTACACCAGCGGTCTGTACAGTTGTGATGGTTTTCTCAACCTTTGTAATCTTTTTCTTGTGCTTTCTCACTTTGCCCTTTACTTTCATGCCTTCAGTAGGTGATTCTTTATCTACATCAACCTCCTCTGTTACAATTTCCTGCACCTCAACTTTCAGTTCCTTATCTGTGTCACGCTCTTTGGGTATTGGTGACTCTTCAGATGCCTCTGACTTTTCCTCTTCAGTGTATACTTTGTCCACAACTGCTCCCGTTATCTCAGATTCGACTCCTTCAGTTGAGGGTGCTTCAAATGTAGATTCCAAATGCACGGGCTCCACCTCCTCTCTGCCCTCTGCTGTAAGAATGTCTGTGACTATCTCACGCCTTTCAATGTCATCGATGAAAGAGATTGTTTTGGAAGCAATACTCAGGCTTTGTTCTTCTTTAATCAGGACTGGAATTTGGAATGATGATAGTGAAACTTTCCAAGCACTTTCCATTTCTTCTATGCTTCTGTCTTGGCCCTCCACCACTACGCTCTCCACTATTGTTTTGGTGATTTGCACACGTTCTTCTGACTTTGGTAATGATTTGGCTGTTTCACTGGTATCACCAATAGTGGTTCTAGCCTCTGTGACTACCTCTGTCTCAGTTGTTGTCTTTCTTGCAGGTTCTGTAGATATTTCTTTTAAAGCATCTTCTGCTTTCAATTCTGATGTGCCGAATAAGGAAAATGTTGGCAGCCTGAAGGATGGAAGCTTCCAGCCTTCTGATTCTGTTTCTGCTTCGGGAGTTTTCACTCCACCTTCGGAAAGAGAAATCTCTGCTTTTTTATCTTCCGTGTCTACTTCATCTATGGGTTCTTCTTTATCTGCTTCATATGCTGTTTTTTCGGTTGTTACAGTTGACATTTCTTCTGTGGATTTCTCAAGTGTTGTTTCAGCAATGGTTTCTGGAGCTGCTTCTCTGGGCTCATCCACAGAAGATTCTGTGGTAACTTCTGTGGCACTGAAGAGTGGGATTTTGAATGGGGGCAACTTCCATCCGAATGATACTTCCTCCTCCTCTACCACTGCAGATGTTACTTCGGTAAGGACCGTCGAGACCTCCTGTACAGACTCTTCTTTTTCTACGCCCTCTTCAGTTTTAACGGCTACTTCCACCGTGATGGTTTCAGGTTCTGGTGTGCTGACTTTTACTTGCTCTTCATAAACTGACACTGTGACTTGGGTTTGTGGAGAAACTTCCTTTACTTCACCCTCTTCTTCTACAGTCTTAATTTCAGGTGAGGTGAGATGGAACTCCAGTGTTGGAGAAATGGCTTCTACACCAGCGGTCTGTACAGTTGTGATGGTTTTCTCAACCTTTGTAATCTTTTTCTTGTGCTTTCTCACTTTGCCCTTTACTTTCATGCCATCAGTAGGTGATTCTTTATCTACATCAACCTCTGTTACAAATTCCTGCACCTCAACTTTCAGTTCCTTATCTGTGTCACGCTCTTTGGGTATTGGTGACTCTTCAGATGCCTCTGACTTTACCTCTTCAGTGTATACTTTTTCCACAACTGCTCCTGTTATGTCAGATTTGGCTCCTTCAGTTGAGGGTGCTTCAAATGCAGATTCCAAATGCATGGGCTCCACCTCCTCCTTGCCCTCTGCTGTAAGAATGTCTGTGACTATCTCACGCCTGTCAATGTCATCCATGAAAGAGATTGTTTTGGAAGCAATACTCAGGCTTTGTTCTTCTTTACTCAGGACTGGAATTTGGAATGATGATAGTGAAACTTTCCAAGCACTTTCCATTTCTTCTATGCTTCTGTCTTGGCCCTCCACCACTACGCTCTCCATTATTGTTTTGGTGATTTGCACACGTTCTTCTGACTTTGGTAATGATTTGGCTGTTTCACTGGTATCACCAATAGTGGTTCTAGCCTCTGTGACTACCTCTGTCTCAGTTGTTGTCTTTCTTGCAGGTTCTGTAGATATTTCTTTTAAAGCATCTTCTGCTTTCAATTCTGATGTGCCGAATAAGGAAAATGTTGGCAGCCTGAAGGATGGAAGCTTCCAGCCTTCTGATTCTGTTTCTGCTTCGGGAGTTTTCACTTCACCTTCGGAAAGAGAAATCTCTGCTTTTTTATCTGCCGTGTCTACTTCATCTATGGGTTCTTCTTTATCTGCTTCATATGCTGTTTTTTCGGTTGTTACAGTTGACATTTCTTCTGTGGATTTCTCAAGTGTTGTTTCAGCAATGGTTTCTGGAGCTGCTTCTCTGGGCTCATCCACAGAAGATTCTGTGGTAACTTCTGTGGCACTGAAGAGTGGGATTTTGAATGGGGGCAACTTCCATCCGAATGATACTTCCTCCTCCTCTACCACTGCAGATGTTACTTCGGTAAGGACCGTCGAGACCTCCTGTACAGACTCTTCTTTTTCTACGCCCTCTTCAGTTTTAACGGCTACTTCCACCGTGATGGTTTCAGGTTCTGGTGTGCTGACTTTTACTTGCTCTTCATAAACTGACACTGTGACTCTGGTTTGTGGAGAAACTTCCTTTACTTCACCCTCTTCTTCTACAGTCTTAATTTCAGGTGAGGTGAGATGGAACTCCAGTGTTGGAGAAATGGCTTCTACACCAGCGGTCTGTACAGTTGTGATGGTTTTCTCAACCTTTGTAATCTTTTTCTTGTGCTTTCTCACTTTGCCCTTTACTTTCATGCCATCAGTAGGTGATTCTTTATCTACATCAACCTCTGTTACAAATTCCTGCACCTCAACTTTCAGTTCCTTATCTGTGTCACGCT
>NW_017306280.1:2565824-2576904 GCF_000935625.1 Nanorana parkeri | reverse complement strand
ATGCTTTTTCCACAACTACTCCCGTTATGTCAGATTTGGCTTCTTCAGTTGAGGGTGCTTCCAATGCAGATTCCAAATGCATGAGCTCCACCTCCTCCTTGCCCTCTGCTGTAAGAATGTCTGTGACTATCTCACGCCTGTCAATGTCATCCATGAAAGAGATTGTTTTGGAAGAAATACTCAGGATTTGTTCTTCTTTACTCAGGACTGGAATTTGGAATGATGATAGTGAAACTTTCCAAGCACTTTCCATTTCTTCTATGCTTCTGTCTTGGCCCTCCACCACTACGCTCTCCACTATTGTTTTGGTGATTTGCACACGTTCTTCTGACTTTGGTAAGGATTTGGCTGTTTCACTGGTATCACTAATAGTGGTTCTAGCCTCTGTGACTACCTCTGTCTCAGTTGTTGTCTTTCTTGCAGGTTCTGTAGATATTTCTTTTGATGCATCTTCTGCTTTCAATTCTGATGTGCCAAATAAGGAAAATGTTGGCAGCCTGAAGGATGGAAGCTTCCAGCCTTCTGATTCTTTTTCTGCTTCGGGAGTTTTCACTTTACCTTCGGAAAGAGAAATCTCTGCTTCTTTATCAGCCATGTCTACTTTATCTTTGGGTTCTTCTTTATCTGCTTCATATGCTGTTTTTTCGGGTTTTACAGTTGACATTTCTTTTCTGGATTTCTCAAGTGTTGTTTCAGCAATGGTTTCTGGAGCTGCTTCTCTGGGCTCATCCACAGAAGATTCTGTGGTAACTTCTGCGGCACTAAAGAGTGGAAATTTCAATGTGGCCAACTTCAATCCAGATGATACTTCCTCCTCCTCTACCACTGCAGATATCACTTTGATTGATCCATCTGGGATAACTTCTTCCGTTTTATCATGTACTGTTGTAGTTTCAAGCCTGGATAGCCCTTCTTTTTCAGAAGTCGTCACTGTTAGTTGGATTTGAGGACATACTTTTTCATTTTTTATTTTTTCAGCTTTTAGATCATTTTCTGCCATGGTTAGATAATAGCCCCTCTCTGTATCATGTGTCTTTATCCTACTTTTTATTTTTTCACCATAAGTAACTTCCTTTGTTGATTTCAAAAATACACTCTTAGTTTGATCTGTTTTCTCTACTAAATTAGTTTCTCTTGCTAGCTCTCCGTTTTCAAAGTCAGTGAATGCTGACAGACTTGAAATTACATTATTCATCTCTCCAACGGCTTGTTTTGTGCTGTCTTTTGCATTTGATAAAACAGTCTCCACATGCTGCCCTTCTTTTGCTGTTTCTGTGGTTATCAAAGTAGTCTTAGTATTAACCACACCAGCATCAATTGGTGGAAACATGTGTTCAGATGCACCATGTTCAGTTTCCTCTTTTTCCATACACAGGCCTACCATTGTTAAGTCTGAGTTTTGACCTTCATTTACTGCATTGTCTTGTATAGTATTTATCGACATTTTTGCTTTAGATTCCTTAGTGAACACAGTAGAAAATTCCAACTTTGGAAGTTTCATTTTTGGCATATGGGTCTTCTTCCCAGTTTTATGTTCTTCTATTAGTACATTATCATCTGTAGTTGGATAGTCAGCTTGTGTCATATGTTTCTGGAATGCAAGAGTCATATCTTCTAACTCTTCTGAGCTTTCTTTGCTTTTAATTTTCTTTGATATCAAAATATTATCATAAGTTTTTTGAAATGATGTGCCTGCTTTGCTTGTCTCAAGTGAAATGTCCGTTAATGTTTCCCCCATTTTGTTTTTATCCCCTTTCCTCCCAAAAGTAGGTCTTTTAATTGAAGGTAATTGAAATTTCCAAATAGTAGATGTTTTATCTTTTTTCTCAGCGTAATCTTGTGTGAAATCCATCTGCAAAGTTTCTTGGTCACCACTGGTTTCTCCACTTGCATCTAATGATGAGGAGTAAATCATCTGTTTTTCTTGATCAAAAATTCTGCCAGTTTGTTCCTCTGTGTTTTCAATGGTTTTCAAACTGATTGTCTGCATCTGATAATTTGGAAATTCTATTTTATTTGAAAATTCTTCGGTGTTTTCATCTCCAGTTGCATGATAATCTTTACTGTCAGTTAAGTCAATTATAGCTTCCATGAATAAATCTTCAAATTTTTGAGGGTCAAGAATGTGACCATAGGCAGGTTCTGGCACTTCTTTTGTTTGTTCCACATCTACGCCTTCAGGATGTTTCACAGCTTGTTTAGATTTTTTGGAAGTTCTTACAAGTTCCAGTTTAGGCATTTTGATTTTGGCAAGATATCCTTTGCTTTTAGATCCCTCAGAATATTTGTATTCTTCTTCAGTGACACTCCTATCTTCATCTGGTGAGTCACCTACTATGACATCATCAGACTGCGTTTCTCCAGAACTGTCAGTTTCCTCTTGCTTTTTAGCCATTTGAATGTCAGATTTCTTTGAATGGGAAACTTTTCTAGACTTCTTTTTAGACTTTGTAGTTTTAGTTGTTTTAGGGTTCTGCTCAATAGAAATAGTCTTTGTCTCATTCTCCGGCTGCCCAACAAGTGTTTTTACTTCAATTTTTTTTTGCTTTATGTCTATATTATCACTATAAATGTTCCTATCCTGAATTTCAGGTAAATCTGCACTAATGTATGTTGTTAATATTTTTTCTTTAAATTCCCTTGTTTCCCTGTTGTCCGCTTTGACTGCCTCATCTTTTAAGTCGCTGTCTAATTTTAAAGTTGGTATGTCATCAATATCTTTCAAATCAGGCTTCTCCTCTGTTGTATATAATTCATATAGCTCTAGCTTTGGCATCTTAGCTTTTACATGTTGCTTCTTTATTAAATGAAACCCAGATTTTTCTTTATCCAGTGTCTCATCTAAACCCGCTGATGTAGGAATGGACTGGTTCTCTGTTTTAGTGTCAGAATCCTCCTGATTTTCTATCTGGGAATCATCTTTCCCTTTCTTGGTTTTTATCTTCTTCTTCTTTTTGCTCTTTGTTATTTTTAAGTCTTTCAGATTGTTGTCATTGTCAGTCTGTTCTAGCACAGGATGCAACTTTTCCATGTCCGTTTCATCACGACTTAGTCTGCCCCTTAGACCACTCATACTGAATGATGGTAGTTTTACAGATGGCAGTTTGAATGGGCTGCCATACTTTTCTATATCACTGTCTTCAGATGTTAGTTCAGTCTTTTTGCTCACTTCCTGTGTGTCTGACTCTGGAAACTCCCGGGAGTCAGAAGCTGCTTTGTTTGTGCTTGAAATTTCAACTTCTGCTGTATTGTCTTCTTTTGGTTCATATTGACTCCCTTTTGTTTTTGGTCCAGTCAGACTGAAAGGTGGTATTTTAAAAATGGGAATTTTAAAATGTCCATCTACCTTTTGTGTAACGTCACTTATTTCACTGCTTACATTTGTCTCTGTGGCCACTTCTTTGCCATCGATTCCATCTGGAACTTGATCTCTGGTTGACGTGTCCACTGTCATTTTTTCAGATGTACCCAACTTTGGAATTTTTATAAAAGGCATTTGGATTTTCCAGTTCTTTGAATCTTTGTTTCCTCTTGGTTCCTCAGGAAAAGTATCCACAGCTGGAATTTCTGAAATGTCATCATAACCTACATTTTCTGTTGTATCTGAAATAATGTTGTTAGTTTCTTCAAGATCTGCATCACCTAATTTTGCCAGCCCTAGCTTTGGCATATGGAAATAAGGCAACGTGATCTTACCTTTCTCTGTTTGCACATTTGTTATATCAGTAGCAATATCCTTTGATATATCTTGTTCATCTGTATCCAAAATATTTCTCTTACTTTCTCTTTCAAAATCCTCTGTTGTTATTTGAAATTTTTCATATTCTAACTCATTATTTGCATATTGTATATGTGTGCCTACAGTATAGTGTCCCCTGTGCCCTCTACGTTTTGGAAGGGAAACGCCAACTTTTGGTAACTTAATTTTTGTTTTATTCTCTATAGTTTGTATGTTGTCAGTATGTATGTCTTTATAGTCAGAATCTTTGACATCTAGGATTTTTAACTTACTATCTTCATCTTTGATGTCCCAGTGATCTTCTTTGACTTCCATCTTACCATCTGTATTATAGCTTGCTCTTTTTGTAAGTGAACCAAAAGAAGGAAGTTTAAATCTGGGCATTCTTAGATGGCTTTCCTTGTGTTCATCTTCAGCATCTTTTATTTTATATTCTAAAACTACATCTATACCGTCCTTGTCCTGAACTTCAGTCAATTCATCTGCAGACAAAATTAGCTTTGAAGATATATCTACGGCTGATTTTTGTACAAAATCATCCAATGCTTCGGGTTTATGTGTATCTAAATCTCCTTTTTGGAGATTTGCTGTTGGAATATTGAGCTTTTCAACAGTTAATACATTTGCATGAGTAACTAAGACATTTTGCTCTGCATTAGTACTAACAGTTTTATCTTTTCTTGAACCCATTTGTACAGAAAATGGGATTGATTCATCTACTTCAAACTGTCCCTCCACTGTTGGAACAGACATTTTTGATCTCAGTTTCCTGATTCCAACTTTGTGACCTTTTATGTCTACAGATTGATCTTCATTTACATTTGCGTGTGGAGCTATCTGACCATGAATATCTACAGATGAATCTTTTTTATACATGTACACATTTGCAGGATCTAACGGTTCTTCACTTTCAGATCTAACTGATTTTCTGTAAAGTTTGGGCAGCTTTGGCATTTTTATAATAGGCATTTGCAGCTTCCAACCTAACACCTCAGACTGTTGGTCAGGGGGTTTTTCTTTGATAGAAGACTCTATGTATGTAAGATTAGATTCTTCCTGCTGTGAGACTACAAAGGAGGGCCCTTTGAAAATGGGTAGTTGAAGATTAATGTCAGAGCCATCCGGCAATTCTTTGACACCAATAGCAACTGAGTTTTTATCAACCAAAACATCTCTATGTTCAGATTTTTGCAAAAGAGTAAAATCAGTACTTACATTTTCTAATTTCTCTGTCTTGAACTGGGTTTCATAGGTATCTTTGTAATGTTCTTTGTCCATACCTATGCTAAATGAGCTTTCACGAGTTCTTTTCTGTTGTTGAAGAAGCTCTGTAGATTTCCCCAACTTTTTCTTCTTTTTGTTCCTTCTCTGTTTAATTCCTGAAGGTTCTTCTGTGGTCGGGCTTGAATCGTCATCAGAAATCTCAAGCTGGCCTTCGCTTGTCTCAGTAGCTTGTGGAAAGTCTTCTTTTGTTGTTAAGTGAGTAACTGGTATTTCAGTTGCAGCTGCTGCAATGTTTTCCCTAGATGTTCTTTCATATCTCCTTTGGATTGGTGACACCTTGCAGGGAGATGGTAGATTTTTTTCTTTTACAATTATGATTTCAACATCTGGATGTAAATTCTTCCTTTCCAAACTGCCTGTTTCTCTGCTAGAGGAAGAGATTGTGGAGTGTAACGATAAGCCTTTCTTCATCTGTGTTTTTGGAAGGTCGTGGTGTTCTACTCTAACACGTACACTGCTGTCCAAGCTTCTCTTCTCTTTTGATCTATCATGAGGTTCTTCTCTGTTTTTCACTCCAGTCATCTGTTGGTTGAATGTTGTTGTCCCACTGTGAATATCTAGTCCTGAAAACTCTTGGCCATATTGCTTTTCTTTCTCCGTGACAAATAGTTCATCATCATCCAAGTTAGCCTCTGTCACCTTTGAAGAAATTTCTAGAGTTTCGTCTTCATTGGTCTCTGAGGTACTTCGAGATCGGCGATGGCCTAAAAACCTTGTATTGGCCAGGGACTGAAATTTAGGCCAGGAAAGCCTGTCTTTCTTTGAACGTTTCTTCTTATGTTCTCTTCTTCGGACTGTGTTTTCTTCTGTCTTTTCAGATGCTATGGTAGAGTCATCCTTATCCTAACAGGCAAAAGATCAGAATCACTATTATAAGGTTACAGTCATTTTAAAGACATATGTGTTTATTACATATATATGCAAGATGTCCTGTTTCACAATGACCCTTTTCACATTTTTCACACAAGGATGTGTTTATACATCTCATATAATTTAAGCAGAAATAATAATACTTACAGATTATTTGTAAAGGAGTAGATATAGATATTAGGGTAGAACTATCCCCCATTTTAAAAAAAAATGAAAACCATTAAAAAACATAATAGAGGATGATATGCATTATGATATTGTGTATTATGTTTGCTTTCTAGGCAGTGTCGCTACACTACACTCAGGGTAGCTACAAGAGAAGAAGGAGTGGATTTGGATGACTTTATTTATCGCCTTTTTTGAAATCTGATACGAGCATTTGAATGATTACACACCCAATATATTATTGCTGGGATCCATGTGGAGAATTGTAAAGTCAAATATTTGTAGTTGGAGTAATCCAATACATATTTTTGGCAAAAAAATATATAATTGTTTGCAGCTTAAGTGGTACTCTTACCAGAACAGGGTTAGGCAACCTCGGCACTCCAGCTGTTATGAAACTACAATTCTCATGAGGCACTGCAAGACTGACAGCCACAGCATGACTCCCAGAGGCACAGACATGATGGGATTTGTATTTTTACCTCAGCTAGAGTGCCAGGGTTGCCAACCCCTGCAATAGAATGCCATGACATTCTTGTGTTAGAATTGTGCACCTGACAGCCTTGCCAGCTTATGTGTAGGAATATTACATAACAACAGTGTAAATTCTGCCACAACCCCCCTCTCCCTGAATCCCCCCTCAGATCTTTCTTTTTTTTTTTTAAACCTATACTTTTCTTCCTGAATTTTTTTTTTGGCCGGTCTGGTGGGCAGTCCTTCTTCCTGGACTGTGGAGTACTGTAAACTCAGGCTGTGAGATGATGCACTCCTAGGGAGTCCATGAACCCATGGCACTCCTGACAGCTATGTCCTGAAATCACTGGTGCTGTGGTGTCCAACAGATGGCGCAATTACATACACAAAGCAAAAATGGGGCACCGGCACTCCAAATGTTGAATTGCGCGTCTTTTATTGAGGAAAGTGGAGCATATCCCAAATGCAACATTTCGGGGTCACACAGGATCCCCTTCTTCAGGCAAGACATGTGATGACAACATAGGCTCATAAGAAGAGACATGGAACATTGGACAGAGGAAGAAGTGTGGAACAGTGCTGGAGCATGGAGAAGATTATTATTATAATACAGGATTTATATAGCGCCAACAGATTGTGCAGGGCTTTACAAAATGGGGGAGACAGTACAATTACAATACAATAGCGTTAGGAGGGCCATGTTTGTGATTAATGCTCGATAAGTAGTGCTTTTAATACAGTAGGAAGGGGGCCTATAACTCTAAAAAAAACAATTGCATTCCTGCATAATGTTAGCAACACCTAATTCAGACATGAGCATGAAGAGTAATGAAGGAAGATGATAACTGGAGGGATTTTAGATACAGATGCGGGAGCCAACAAGGTTTGATTTTATACTTAGTCTTGCCATTTTATTCACCATCCAAAGTGAAAAGTTTACTTTTGGGTGGCAGTCCCCTTTAAATGAATGCATGTGTATATGGTAGTAGTCTACATCTTTACTAAATGAGACACTGATTGCTACAGAGAGGATTGTACCTGTGAAGTCTTTTCTTTCTTGAGTTGCACAATAGACTGCATTTTCTCTCTGTCCTCTTTTCCCAGTTTGCGCTTCAGCAGGAACTCCACTCTGCATGACTCAGAATGCTGAAGGATCTTAATGGCATCTTCATATGTGATGTTGTCAAAATAGATTGTCGCACTTAGTAGCTGATCTCCTGCAGGGTGTTGAAAATAACCATATGAGTTTTTTGTTTTTTTTAACTAACAAAATTCTTGTCTATTAGAGGAAGTGAAATAGTGTTACCTTCTTTAATACAGAAGATATTTGATTGTGGAATTTGATTTGTGACTTGTGAGACGATTATGCTTTCAGTGCCACCTCCAACTATAGTGAAGTCTTTAGCATTGGGCTCCACTTCGGTGCTTAAAGTCACCTCCATTGGTTCCTAAAAGATAAACAAAAGGATTGTTGAATTATTTAATTAGTCTGTCTCTTAAGGCACCCATAGCCACAAAAAGAGTGACTGACCTAGTGGGTTGCTGTCAGAGGGATCACTGCTTTCCATTTGGTCAAGCACATTATTCCTGTTTGTAAACTCACTACCAGATCCCTGATGCCTGGGGGTAGGAAGGTGGTTGTGGGGTGTTGGATTGTGCATTCAACTCCAACATCCTTTGTAGGTCTATGGGCATCTTTAAAAGAGAACTATGGCACAACCTTTTTTTGCCATATTTCTGTTTAGGGTCACAGCAGGACCTTTACTAATGTCTTCCTGTTACCCAAAACTCAGCATATAGCAAGCTTCTTTTTGAAGCAGAATGGGGTGTTTTTGGCCCCATAGACTTCAATGGAAGTACCTAAAGATGCCTGAAAATAAGCGGTTTTCAAGGCTAAACCACCTTTGCCTCCCATTGGCTAAAACAAAAGTCCTCAAGTCTGAATACACTTGAAACAGACATTCAAAAACACACAAATAAAATGGTCCATTTATGTATTTATAAAAGTTGATTACACCCATCCTCCAAATGCCTCTTCTTAAGTGAGAATAAAATCAGTTCATTGAATCTTTCCTCATAGCTGAGCTCCTATATGTCCCTCATTAAAAACAGGCAAGCACTAGAAATCAGTATTTAAATGTTGTGCAAATAATAAACTGAATGGTTCCTTTAATTTTTTTTAACACCTATTCATTCATAGAATAAATACTTGGTGATCCTGCCAGTCCACAGTCCTTCCTTTTTATGCTCAGCTCACAGGCAGAATGAAAGAAAACTATTAGTAATTTACATGGCAATTGAGATGCTATTAGTAAGCTTTAAACAGCTTTTTTGAGGCCTTTAAAGAACCCTTTTTCCCATTTTGGGATGTTAAACATTAATCATAGCAACTTCATTAAATTTACTTGGAGCACTTCCATTATGATCTGCATTTAACATCCCCAAACTGGAGATGAAAGGTGCTTAAAGACTTCAAGAAAGCTGCTCGAAGCATACAAAAAACAAATGCCTTGTAAATTCTAGCTATACATATTTCTCTCATACAATCTGAATGGTGTGTGTATATGAGACCTATGGATAGCCCTACTACTTACAAATTGTGGAAAGGAGTTAAGATTCTCACATATCTTTCCAGAGACAATCTAACTGGATTGAGGAGAAACCTGCAGATGAGTAAAGAGAACCCAAATGGTTCACATGGTACATTTTTTTAGGACAGTCATTAATAAATTGTACGTACGTCTGAGTCCGCCATTTTTGCAAAAGGATGTGAAGTACGTATAATGGACGTCTTCCTTATACTGCTGGAATGTTCGGAGTCTGCATATATGGAACTGCCCTGTACAAACAAGCATATCGCTTTAAACATTTGTTTTCTACAAATGAGTAAATCTGTGCACATAATTACACATAAGGGCCTAATAATGTGTCTACGGGCTTTTATCCCCTTCAGAACTGCTTCTATTCTGGTACAAGTCTGGTAGTGCAAAAACAGCTGAAGCAGGTCAACTGTACCTGCAATGAATTTTGAATGCTCTCAGAAGCATCTCAAACTGATGTCAAAAGCAGGCTGCATTTGTCCAGCAAATCCTCCCGACACTGGCCCCTAGTCTGAACATAGCTCTCAATGCATGCCAGCTCTCATAGTATTAAGATCAATAACAATTCTTATTTCAGAGTTTCTTTAAAGCCCGACCGAACCATCACTTTAAATCTGCTAACTACATTCTTAGTGCATCAAACAAAAGGTGCTCATTGTCCCATAGTTAATTTTATTTCTAAAGCAGCCACATCCTGAGTAGAAAAGCCAGTCCCTTGCCAGCAGCTGCAGAGTGGGATCCTTGCTCTCTGTAGGGAAGCAGTTGTCTCTCTGCATATAGACTAATACCAGTGGCTTCTTTCTCCATACAGCTACTTATATACATGCTGCCGGTGGCTTTTCTACCTATAAATCTAATAATATACATAACGTACAGTAATAGCAGTGGCTTTTCTTTCCAGGAAGCTTCTAGTTTACATAATCTCACTGGCATTTATAACACAGGACAGGAAGTGCAGAGCTCTATAGCTAACATGCTAAAAGCTTTTTATTCATCCTGTGCTTTTGGCATTTGTTAACAATTACAAAGCATTATACATTCTCTTGTAGTAATATTGTGAATCATTTGGACATTGCAATAGACCACATCCACAAAGGTGATTGACTACATTACTAAATACGTTTCTGAATGTTTTGCTTACCTCCGGGTCTATATAATACTCATTTACAGCATATTCATATACAGGTGATGATCCCTGAGGTCTAGGTCTCACATTTTCAATCTCGACATCAATAGTCTTGAATGAGAAAAATGGTAAAAACCATTAAATTTATATAGGTTAAGAGTACTGATCAGGTTTATTTCATTTTTACTTCACATCTATATGATGTCAACTGTTGGGTGTTTCACAGAGTACCTTGAACAGTTCACAGTAATCCAAAGTCATAATCACAATCACATGGCTAGGCATACAGCTTGACATACATATAATCTAGTGCCATTTGTTAAGCTAAACATTTGTTAAGCTTAAGAAAACCAGTACAAACAAAGAGATGCTTTCAGAAAATATATGGTTTGGGGGGTCTTTTACAAACGCTAGCAACGCAGCAGTTGAAAATCAAATCAATAGGAAAAAATTGCAGAAAATTCAAAAATGGCTTGGCCAGCTGATTTGAAAAATGTTCCGGAGGCCTTGGCAGTGAAAGGGTTAAGGGAGAGAAGGGAAATACTACAGAGTGTAATTTGAGTCTACTGGGGCTGCTGATATCACATTCAAGATGGCGGGGCCCAGCAGCAGTCTCAGGGCTTTGAGTTATCTACAAAAGGAAGACTAATAACATCCGTGAAATACATTCAATGCACATAGAATTTTATGGTAAGATTGTTGTCGAAATGAATGGTCTGGCAACAATTAGGGCCTCCATTGAATAAAATCTTCTCTCTTGCAGAGTTACAGCCTCTATTGAAATGTTTACAATCCAACACTGTTGCTGCCTGTCCCCATCAA
>NW_017306280.1:2524018-2565775 GCF_000935625.1 Nanorana parkeri | reverse complement strand
CCCGAAGGGCCACTACATCAATAGGGTGTCTTCGCCACAGGGGGCAGCGGGTAGATGCAGGATGCGACACACGCGGAAAAGTTGGTTGCTGAACATTCTAGCAGTGGCTGTAACCCTGCAAATGACTTAAGATTCCATTCAACCGAGACAAGCCTAGTTAATCACTTTAGCCAACATGCCACCCTGTTGTATGAGCTCAATTAAAGTGAAAGAGCTAAAAATTAGAAAATTCAAACATATGAGTCTGATAACACTTTACGGAATAAATAAATAATCATGAAAAATAGTAGATAATCATCTAAATCGATATATATAGAAAAATGTATCATATTAGCTATTCATAAAAAAAATCATAAATACTTTCCACCATACAGATAATTAATTAGTAATAAACAGGAACATTATAACTATCAGAAAAAACATGCATATTACAAAAGGGAAATGTAAGTCGCACTGAACACAGGCAAGTTACACAGAATTCAAATAATAGAATTTGACTATGGGATTGCCACACACCTTTCAGCTAGATGGAAGCGTTTCATAAGGTGTGGTCAGTTCATTCTGAAAAATATTGACACGCTAATTGTACTGTAAATAATTACAGTGCAAATAGAATCGGATTTGAATTCCCATGTCTGTCTTATATCATTAAATGAATTCACTATGGGTTATTTATACAAAACAAGACTACTGTGCAGCAATTTACAACGGAGGAAAATGTAAGGGCATTTGATGAATGCATTGCAGGGAGTTAGTGGATCAACTGTATCCAAATCAAGTCAATTTGCGCCTCAGAAATTCCACCTTCCACCACCTTTTCCACTCCTTCCCCTTGTGTTTCTGCAGGTTCCTAGCTCATCTATGGTGTAGTCAGTGTTCAGATGGGAGGAATGTAGATCCAGCTGTATGTCCAGAATGCAGTATATATGTACATTGAGTGTTATCAGGAGCACATCATGTAGACAAAGCTGCATTTCATAGACATAGCTCTGTCTACAGATCTTTAATAGTAACCTACTGAAGGTGGTCATAAAAACTCCAGCTAATACCAAGCAATGCCCCTGATTCAAACATTTTTGTGGAGCCTTAGGCTGCTGTTGAACTACCCAGAGGATGATGTTCAGTGATTTCAGTAGCGTGGGAGCTTATTATTGTACAGAGATTTTCATACTCAGAGGTATCTTGGGCACATGCGCCACTATCGGTGGACACAAAATAAAAATTGCCAGGGGCAAGGAGAAGAAGTCTTGTGGCAGTAGAAACTTTGCATGTCTTCCCTCCTAGCAATTTTTTATTGTGGCACCTATGCACTGTACTGTACATTCCTTGCTCACTGACCTGGCACAAGTATGCAGAAAATGACCTCTGATTCTGACTTTCCTGATCTGCATATGTGTTCCAGGTCAATGGCTCGAAGAGTCTGATAAATAACAATGGCTCAAAGGGTCTGATAAATAACATGTATGCACACTGTAAATATCTGTGCGAAGAACGTTTGCAGTGCATTACTGCCACTAGATGGAGCCAAAGAGCGTAGGAAATTCATCTAGTGGCAGTTATGTGTTGTATATGTTGTGTGAACATGTTATAAATCAGCCCCAAAGTGCATAGGCCAGCACAAGAATCAGGTAGGTATCATTTTCAAAAGGAAATCAGTAATGGCAACCCCCATATTCTACTCTTACAGGTTTACTTTAACATTGCAATGGACAGTATCCAACCACCCAGAGACTCATCAATTGGCTGGTGGCATCCTAAACATATAATCTTGGCCAAGCCAATTATACATTTAGCTAAATGTAACGTTGAGAAAGGCGAGAGCTCCCAGCACAGCTCAACTTGGTGGGAACCATATGACTTGCTTATAGACTTGTTTCCCCATGAGCAGCCAGCCAGGGGGCATCTGCTACTGCTTGGACAAGGGACTGCCATCTTATCTTGCCAAAAAGGGCCACATTGGAGAGGGCTAACGGATTTATATGGCCAGATTTATAGAAAATCTCAATCTTTATGTGTTTCACATCTTACTTTTATGGAAACAAATTTAGTCTAGTCCATATACGGCTTTTACATTTATGAGCTCCGTGAGGTAATCTTGCATATACAATATGTACATTATTTCCCAGGACAGTTGACCTACCTCTTAGCGGACATTTATTGTCTAGGTGCAAAACCAAGCAAAGGTCCAATACATTGCATTCAATCAGTAGAGGGAGAACATACAAACTCCAGGCAAATAGTGTCCTGGTCAGGATACAAACCAAGGACCACAATGCTGCAAGACAGAAGTACTAACCACTAAGTCATTGTGCCGCCCATTTTTATGGCTGTGGACTTAATTTCACAGGGGAATAGCCAGGAGTGGGTAGATGTCAAGGAACAGAGCAACTAAAACTACCTATGAAATCTGTACTTGTGTTTGTCACTCAATCAGATTCATGACCATTTTATTACATTTTCTTAGAGCATGTCTAATATGTTTTATGGATTACAAAAGTTCAAGGCAGGATGAAAATGGTTGCAAGGTGTGTGATATACAGTAGGTGTTATTCTAAGCATTGTGCACAGGGCATAGAAACCCTGAGATAAACTTCAGTTCATTGCTATCCAACAAAACATGGTAAAAGTATTACTATACCGTGTCATCGTCATCCAGATCTCCATCTGGCTCTTCAGACTTCAATGGTTTTTGGGAAACTAAAACATAAAACAAAATGATTATTGTATTTTTTTTAAGCAACATCCCATTTTCAACTGAAACATTACAACGTTTTAAGCGTCCTTCAGACTGTGCCATTCTGTTGACTTGGATTATCAAATGGAAGTTACCATGTGGTAGCCGGCTGCATTAAAGCAACCCACTTGTTTAGAACATACTGTCAACACATGGCAACAGAACTAAATCTAGACCTGCACTTTAATTGTAATGCAACACACCATAATGCACAGTAAGTGCGTGGGCGGGGCACTGCAATGCAATCAGTTGGTACCGGCTGTGCTGTGGATTAGGGTGCCACTCCTAAAGACACAGAATGCCGAGCGTTACTGCAACACATAGGTGTAAAGCCAGACTTCAAGGATCTGAAGTGTTTTGACCAGCAAGGGGACGATGCTGTGGATGCAGGAGTTTTATTAAAGAGGGACTTTACCCATATCTTTGAAATGACGACAAATATGCATTTAGAAATGTTTAGTAATGACAATCTCCAAACACATACTTCTAGATAATTGCAGACGTTTTATTCTTTGTATACCTTATTTTTCTTTTCCTCCCCATTCTTCTCACAGTGCCCATTTATACTAAAGGGCAGATTTATATATCTCTCTTTACTTCCCGGAACTCTGGCACATGTGACTAGGACATGTGACCATGTACATCGTCTCTATCTGCATCTCTAATGCCCAAGGGGACCAGGAAGTGGAAAAACAGTAATTGTAAGTAGAAAAAAAAATATGTTTAACTAATGAGATCATTTCATATCAGCAAGCAGAGCTGCATTTTGCTGTGATTTTTAGTGAAAAAGGTTAAAGAGCTGCTGCCAATGACATGATTGCTGGTCTGATATGAGCCTAAACCTAGCCATACACCAGTAGAACTTTGTTTGAAAATTGTAATTTTCATTACATTTGTTTGATTTTTTTAATGGTTAGTTGGGTCTAATCAATGTTCATTTTGACCGTGATGAGGAAAAACTAAGGTGCAGGATGGAAAATGTTTCTTGTTATCTGAATGAGCAAAATTTTAACAGTGAATGTTATCTTCGTTCTGGAAAAATCATACATATTGTAATGCAGATGTGCTACACACAAAAGACACCTGTACAATACACCTGGACTTCCATCCACCTAGCAGGTCTGAACGAAATTTTTAAGGGCTTTCGAGCAATCTCCTCATTGAGCCATTAGTTGACTCATTGATGGCAAGATCGAAAGCTCCGATGAATGATTTCGAACGAATGTTTACTGTAAAAAGATCTTCAATGCAACAACTTACCACTAGGTGGTAGCAAACAATTACAGACCATGGCAGAGCTGTGTACATTTTTTTTGATGATATCATGAATACTTTTGGCTTCTGACACATCATAAGACACATTCTCATCAATCAGAATGTAATTAAATTTGCCCTCGAGCTGCAGAAAATATTTATGAATTAAATATTAATATAAAAAATAACTTTTTGTGACTTTTTTGTCCTGTTTTGATCTAAAGTAAACATTAAACCAGAAATTCCTGCCAGATATCTACATACACCATTAAAGATATGTATATGTTTATAGATGTTTTTCATGCCAAGGCATTTGTAATTCTTTCATTCCTGGTACTGCGGCACTATAAACCCTGGAGGGTTACACCACTGTTTTTTTTTGTAGCTTTCATGATCAGCTGTCTTTTGACTAAACTATGAAGCAGCAATATCACACTTAACTTTGTGCTCCCTCAGCTCCCAGTGCCTGAAAACATGTTAGATTAACAGCAATGTGTAATGTAGCAGAGTATGAATGGCTCACAGTCTGATTTAAGCAGTACTTTTATATATTTAATGATTTTTTAAAAATAATATATAACTAGACTAAAGGGTGTAGAATTGCAGTGAGCTAAAGCTGAACTCCAGGTATAAAGTATTATGCCTACTTACATAAGTCCTCTGACTGGCCACTGGGAATGCTATAAATCACTGTATTCGCCAGAGCTGCTGCAGTGCTCGCCACAATGTTCTGTGACCTGAATGGCCCTCTGCCACCGTGGTCATTCAGAGAACGCCTAGTATTTTCATCAATGAATACAAGTCGTTCTATGATTGGATGAGGGGTGGTGACATCATGATCTGCACCCTGTCCAATCAGATAACATCTTTTATGCATTGATAAAAAATACTAAGCGTTCTTTACATTTCTGCTGTGCCAGGCAAACGACCCCCTATGTTTTCAGATTAATTGGAAGACAAACAATACAAGACAAAATACATGTCACAATAAAAGATTGTGCTACTCAGCTATGAACAGGAACAGGGTAAAAAGAGAAATTGCATTAAATTTCTCTTTTTAATGCACATGCAAATGAATAGTATAAAAATATAGTGTTGTTTGGCCTAAGTAGTGCTGTAGACCGATTACCCAGAAACTATGCAGTGTGGTAACCCTATCACTGAACAGAGGCAACATATACTGTAACTAAGCCCATGTCCCCTTCAGAAAGCAAAAGCAGACTTACTTGTCAAGGCAATACAAAGGGTAATTACTACATGCTGAATTCAGAAACCCGTAATAGCAAACCAGATGTCTTCTTTCACTGATCTTGAGTTGCTTTGAACTATTTCTGGTTGTATAGAGAAGTCAGATTCAAACAAGCACCAGTGCATCTAAGCCCCTAAGCATACATGAGCGTGAAATAGGGGCCCTTGAAATGCCCTTTAAACACCCTAGTGCTCCCAAGAAATCCAAACATAAATCACAATTAAAGGCTGTTTATTCCCAATGTTTCACAGTAAAAACAAGTAATTATATTAATGTGCTGCCAAAAATCATTTTTACCTGTCTAAACCAAAAGAATTGTTTTCCATTATCATTAATGTGCACTCCCGCAGTCCAAGTCCCCAGGGTATGGTGGTACGACCTTTGCAGTCTAAGAGCGTCATATATGTCCACCTTGATCGTTTCCAAGTGGCTAAGACATTGCCCCAAGAGCACCTTAATTTTAAACTTTAGAGTGTGAGGAGAACCTACAAATGACCCCCCCAGCTTTTACAATGCAGCAGTGAATGAACAACCAAGCCGTGTCTAGCCATATCCAAGAACCTCACATCCAGTGGGTTGAGCAATAAAGTATTGAAGGCTGTATTCATATTACATATGAAGCAACCCATGAATATGCCATCCAACATTGCTACTAATGGGAACCTACCCGAAAACTCTTTGCCATGAGCTGGTATCTAGAGGGCTAATGATTACTAGACATGTGCACTGCCAAAAAATTCGTTTAGTTTAGTTTCGTTTTAAATTCGGATTTGTGTTATTTCGTTTTTCAGGATTCGGGTGTGAAAGTCAATTCGGATTCGGAATTCGGATTCGGACGAAATTCGGTAGCGTTACTACGAACGTTCGTTTCGTTTCTGTTATTATTCGTTTCTTATTCGTTTCGTTCGTTTGCAGCAAAAGTGACATTTAAAGGGGGGAAAAATATTTTTCTCCTTCTCTAATGTCACTTTGCTCCAACAAACGAAACGAATAAGAAACGAATAAGAACAGAAAACGAAACAAACGTTCGTACGAACGCTACCGAATTTTGGAAATGGAAATTCGGATTCGTTTGCATTCGTTATGTCTGTAATTCGGAATTCGGATACATCCAAATGTCCGAATTTCCGAAAATTCGTCCGAATTTCGATTCGGAACGAAACGAATCGCACATGTCTAATGATTACACCAAGTAAGCCTGCTAGCTGACCTACTCATTTGTGCAAGACAGAGATATACTTAGGTGAGTAATACCATATACGCGACACAATGGTGTTCTTTAGTCTACTCTTAGAAGGGCTGTTGCCAAATTTCAGAAAGTTGATGTTTGCAACATCCACACTATTATTATGTTTTCTTGGCTGCACTTTCTTATCAGCGCTTTCCGTTCAAGGCTACTGTCTCCCCAGTCACTGCTGTGCAGGTGTGAACGTATTACGTCAGTTCATTTGTAACTGCGGTGGGAGAAAAAAAACGGATGCCCCACTTGTGATTTGCACAAAAGAAGAGCAGCATACAGTGATTTGTTTTTTGTGGTCGGAGGGTGCGCTTGGTACCAATATTTTTCGAAGACTTTGTTTGCAGTATGGAGAAAGTGTTTTGTCATGACGAAGTGTGTATGAATGGATAGAGAAGTTCATGGAAGGTCGCACAAGTGCCATCAAGACGGAGCCGAACGCATCCAAGGCTCATGACAACATTGAGCGTATACGTGAAATGATTCTGTCAAATAGACAGGTGACAGGGGATTATGTGTCTTTGGTCCCCTGAATGCTGCTCTACAAGGGCGAAGATTCACCTCTGATTAAGAAGTGAACACAGCGGTGCATTCGTGGCTCGCAGCTCAGCCTAAAACATTTTTTAATGAGGGAGTACGAAAGCTTGTTGACAGACGGGCAAAGTGTATTGAAAAGCAAGGAGATTATGTCGATAAATTATGTATTTGTCTTTTCTAAAATTGATTAAAATTAATTCTACAGCCAGAGTGCGGATAATTTCTGACTCATCCCCGTACATACAATACCAGTGTTTCTCAACCTTTTTTCAGTCATGGCACAGCTTAAAAACATGAAAAATCTCAAGGCACCCCAGACTAAAATGTAATGGGTTTAGCCGGGGCCCCATGCAAAAACACAAAAAAATAAGGTTGTCCCTTCACATCAAATTCCCCAATTTCACATCAGAGATCCCCTTTTACATTAGAGTCCCCCCTTTCCCATCAAGAGCCCTCAGCACCCCCCCTTCACATCAGAGTCCTACCATCACAAAATCTCGTGGCACCACTGAGAAGGACAGAAGGAACTCCAGGGTGCCAAGGCACTCTGGTTGAGAAAGGCTGCAACAGACACCAATGTTTTCCTCAATGACGTCTTGAATTCAATGTCGATAATAAATACATAAATGTTTGTTTTTTAGAAATGCTACTGTGATTACAAATGAACAACTCCACAGAATACACATTTTTTGAAGGCTGGCCTAGGCAGGCTGTGCTGAGGATACAGAGCTCAATAAAACACATTTCAGCTTATATAGGACAAATAAATTAGCTCATATCTAATGAAGTGCACAGACTTAGTTAATAAAGAAAAGAGGAATGAGAAAATGTTAGTCACCTGTGGTAGCCAATCAGCAATAACATTGATAAAAGGCAAAATCAGATTAGCTAGTGTATCTTTATTATTATTCTACATAGTGCGAGTTAATGCTATAAATGTAAAGCCCACTTCCAGCCTTTTCTTTTTACAAACCAGCCAAGCCAGTTTTCTCAGTAACGGTGGTGGGTGGTCTTTACTTCTGGACAGGATTGCACATGTACTGGTGTGCGAATGCCATTCTGCCCAGGAGTTCTGTCAGTCCAGGCCAGTGTGATGACATTACGCCAGGGGGGTGTCCATGATGGCCTGGGCTCAGAGAAAGTGGTTTGGATGATGCCGGGCTGGAAGGAGGACCATGGAAAAGAGGTAGTATAATGGCAAAACTGCTTTCTTTATTTGAAACAGAACACATGGATGGTTAGGTTGGGTTTTGGGGCTATAACTGTTAAGATTATTAAAATAATACATGCAACTGTGTTGTACAACATAAAACAATTCTGTAAAAGTGAGCATACATAGACAGATCACCAAGAATTCAGCCCTCTAATTATTCTAGCTAGCTATGACCATAGAAAAAGATGTAATAATAATAATAATCATAATAATAATAATACTAGCAAATCTTTTCCTACCTCACTAGGTCATATGATAATTGCGTAATCCTTCACGCCTAAATCTGCTGCCCTTACATAATATTGAAAGAATGCCATATCATTGTTTAATTTATAATATAATCCAAACATAGCTACTGACACTGTGCCAGACGTCTCCTTACTCCTGGTCTTATGATGAGCAAATAGTTGTGTCCTTTTATGTGAAACTGTAATGTAAATACTTAAAACAAATGTGGATGCCTTTTCCGCTCTATTCCGAGAACTTATTTTATACCTAATCTTATTTATATGTGTGATTTGCAGTTATAATGGCATCACCTAGCCAATACTAGACAATGTATATGATACAAGAGCTGGATAGAGAGAAATAGTAAAGAGATCCATTGGACCCTTTACTATGTCATTTGTTCCCTCCTGCTTTTATTTAAAAGCAGAAGGTACAAGGAGTTATAGGGTGGAATTCCCCACCTCCTTTGATATCAAGCCCCATAGGAAATAACTGTAGTTATTAGACGCTATCCAATAAAAGAAGTATAATACTTCAATTTTAGGACTACATCATCACAGTAATAGGAGAATCATTCATAATTCTCTGCGTGCTCTGCTACTACATAAAAACAGGGAACCCAGTGGATCAAATTGCTGACTGGAAGTCAGTGGTAAGGATGAGGATTCTACAATTCATTAGACAGCATGGTTCCATTCAATGGGAAACCTGCAGACACTAGTGCGTAAGTAAACTGGTAACAGGCTCGAAGAGCCCCTCAACTGATCTATATGGCAGAGCAGATCAGTGATCTACAATGGACATCAAATTGTTTCCTTTCAGCCCAGTTCATGGCAAATTCAGGTCTTAGTCGGGGTATACGGGGCCCCTCCGTGCTTGGTGACTACACCACACGTGACTCTATGCACCAATAAAATAAGTCTTCCCCAAACACAGTTTCACACAATGAGGAATTGCAAGACAAGCCCATTACTGCATGGTATAGTTATCAATCAATCATCTTTCAGAATTCAATACAGTTTTCAGTAATGGATCAAGACTCAACTGTAGCTAATCTGCATGGAGTTATGGCAATCCACATATCAATGTCCACACTACAGCTCACTCATTTTTCACTTTGTGTTCTTCCATTTTACCATCTTCCTGAATTTTTTTTCATTGTTCACAAGGCTTGTTTCCATTTTTGGAATAAATATAAAGAGTTGCTGTAATTGCGCAAACTTCTAAAAATATTTAACAAAAACCAGATGATGTTGGTTGATATATTTGGAAAGCTCAATAATTGACAATAAACCAATTTTTAGTAACAACTTCACAACAGCTGAGATACTGCTTTCCTACCTTTGGTTAAAAGGGTAAGACCTCCCCAGACTAATATATCAGTTCTGGGAGGGCGATGGAGAGTTGAACCATTTTCTGGCTTTGTAAAGAACTCTTGCCCAGGGAAAAATGTCCACCAACAGGGTTTCCATACCTCCAACAGTCAAACATATGTAGAAGAATGAAAAACTAGTGTGTGACAGTCAGCAGCAGTGTCTGTTGTCTCACTAGGAAGAACAACAGTTGGACAAAGTTTTCACACCTGTCCAGGGCTACCACATCATGAGGAGTTTAAAATCTCTAATTTTCACCTGCATGGTCTTTCCACCCAAGATTGGTCAGCGGGGCACTGCAGTAAACATGAGTTTGTTGTCCATTCACCCAGGTACCAACCAGATCATCTTATGGTTAATGACCAACATTAACCAGCCTTAAAAAGACTGATCCAGACTCCTCAGCAGAAACTGAGAAAATGTGACCAATAATTCCCCACTAGTCACATGACTGCTATGGGATGCAGACTGGAACATAATTTTTTGCCAAACCAGTAAGCAGTTCAGAAGTGCAATTATGTTTTAATTTCATGGAGCACTGTTGTTACTGTAACTTTAAGTGATGTTGTATGCACAGATTCAGTTTGAAAACGACAAAGGTGCACTGATATTTTCTGAAAATTAATTCATAAAGCAAAGATTTGATAGATGTTTGGAGAACAGGTCCAAGTATCAGTGACCATGAATTAGAAATTAGTTATACTAAAACCTAGATAGATACGTGGCAAGCAGGAGATTGTTATACTGACCTTGAAGTCAAGGCTAGCAAGAACACAAAACAATCGCTGTTTGGTACGACTTAGTCCTCCTAAGCCGTACGTATTCCAATTAGTTTTAAATTGTAACATAATGATGTAGCCTTGGTCAAGAATATGGATGAGCCGAACACCCCCCTGTTCGGTTCGTATTCGAACATTCGAATGGCCGAAATGTTCGAATATGAAATCAAACTCAATGCAAGTGTATGGGGGTCGAATGTTCGACCCCCATACAGTTGCCGGTACATGTAATAAATACAGTGTACTGGCCCCCTTACCTCCGCTGCTGTCCCGGCCTCCGGTCCCCTGGTCCGTCCACTCGCTGTCCCGGCCTTCGGTCCCCTGGTCCGTCTGCTCGCTGTCCCGGTGGTTCGTCGGCTTTTCTCCTTCAGTCCGGCCGCGGCTCCTCTGCCCGCCCCCCTGCCTCCACTTCGTCTGCAGGCTGGGAGCCATACCTTCAGGCCCCTCCTCCGCTGAGCCCTGATTGGGCAAAGTCTTGCACCTGACCTGTGGTCAGGTGCAAGACTTTGCCCAATCAGAGCTTCAATGGGCATTTTGTATTATGGAATGTACGCGGTCGAACAGACCGCGAACATCCCATAAAGTTCGGCGCTCGTCGAGCGCTCGAACTGCCGATGTTCGATTCGAACTCATGTTTTTCAATCGACTTTTGAAGAAGGAGCAGGACCGGCAGGAAAGTGACAGCTTCCAATAAGATGTAGGTGCTGTTCGGGTATTCAGCAGCCGTTGCCCCAGCCAATAGCCTGGCAGATTTGCTGCAGGAGCATTGAGTGTTCAAACACACAAGGACAGCATGCCCAGGCCTATCTGGCCTTGGAGATAGGTGCTTGGACCAGACTACCATCTGATGGAAAGTCCTGCACTGAGAGACATAGTGCTAGAACTGGCAGAGAGCTTGCACAGCCCAAGCTGGGCAAATGCTATGGCCAGGAGGCTAAATATTGTTTTTTTTCGGTGTGGTGTTGACAAACCCAAGGGTGGCCACCACACTCTATTTGTAAGGTAAATGCCCAGGTGCTCATCTACATAAATATCCATATAAATCCAAAGTAGGTATAGAGGCACTTACGGGTCTTGCAGAGGAGATAAGTCAAAGCAGGTTGGAAGATTTGTTAGATTAAGGACCACACACTACAGTGTGGCTTTGACATAAATGTGCTGCAAATATATGCTACAACCACATCTGCTTTTAATATGCAGTATTTATGCAGTGCCACTGTTGGCCTTCCACCTATGTACAGTGACTTTGAGTGATAGTGCAGGACAGGATGTTAAATGTCTAAACTCCAGCTTGGGTGACAACTATGACTCCCTCCATAGATACAGTGGAGGAGTAAACATAGCCATGTTGGGACAGGAAATGTGTTATTCAGAGAATTATTAGGTGGAAAAAAGCCTGGAAAAAAAGAAAATGAACGCAGCCAACACTTTGAAGGAGAGGTAAGCGTCAATATTTTACATTTTGGGTTTTGGGTTTAGATGTGCTTTCATTTACCCATGGATGAGCACAGGTGGACAGAAGTGGGAAAGAAAATAGGAAAACATTATCAGTCTGTACAAGAGATGTAGCTAGCTCCTTATACACCTGAGGCAAGAACAGAAAATTGTGCCCCCCACAACAGACGTGTGATGTCACCCGACCTCCCGCATGCTGGGGGCCAAATCCAAAATGGCATAAAAGTTTGTTTTGTTTGACAAAACTAATGAAAACATTTTTAGTTTCTGTTCATTTCTGCAAAACAAATTTTTAATCTTTTCATATATGTCTTTTCATAATTATATATTATTAATATATTTTTTACTGTGGGGGGGGGGAGGCTTTGGGGAAATATCAGGGGTCTGAACAAACCCCTGACATTTCCCTTTTGAAATAGAAAAAGAAATGGAGGACACAGAGTCCTCAATCTCTTTTTCTGCAGCCTCTGTGCTAAATGAATGGAAAGTATTCAGTACAGAGGCTTCCCATTCATTCAGAAACTGGTGATAGTAAAATATTTACTATCATCCAGTTATGAATGGATAGAAGCCTCTATAGTGAGTGCTTCCACCCATTGAAAAACTCATAAATGAACAGGAAGTGATGTTAAGCACTTCCTGTTCATTCATAACTGGGGACACATAGTACTATGTGTCCCCAGTTATTTACAAAAACTGATCAGCTGATCACTCTAGGGTTTGCTCTGCATAAAGAGGATCGGTAAATATCACTGATATTTACCGATCCACCGCTCTGCCATCCTGAGCGCTGAAGCCAGCCGGGGGGAGGGCGAGAAGGAAGCGCTGAAGCCAGCTGGGGAGAGCGGGGGAGAGCGGAGAAGGAAGTGCTGTCACTTCAGGATGGCCGAGTGGTGAGGAGAGAAAGAGCCGCTGGCCATCAGATCCTGGCCTAGCGGCTTTTTCTCTCCTCACCACTTGGCCATCCTGGATGACAGTTCCCTCCTCCGTCCCTTCCAGCCGGCTGCAGCTCTCCATTTCTCATCAGATCCCCGCTGCCTCTGCCCATACAGGCGGGGGAGAGCTTCGGGGATCCGAGGAGATGCTGGAGCCTGTGCCGCCCCTCTTCTCCCTGCCAAGCAGCGGCTGTGTTGGCCGCCTGGCGCCCCTGTTGCCATGGGGCCCTGTGCTTGCCATGGCAACAGGAGCGAGGAAGCGCAGCCAGTCCGGCCTCCTCACTCGCCTCATGGTAGCTACAGCCCTGATCTTTACATTTTGAGGATTGCAACAGCCCCAACCACTGGTCACAGGAGCCATTATGGTTTAGAACTTGTTTGAGTGCAGTTGAGAGGAATCACACTACTTTCTGAAATGAGCATCCTTTTCTTCTAGTTTATATTAGTAGAGTAGTATTTTTGCATATAGAAAGACATGTTGCATGTTGCCATCAACAGCACCCTCTTGATTTTTTGTTAATTACTTTTTCCTGCACAGGAGGGGTGTCATCTGTCAGAAAGAGAGTCATCATAACTCATAACTTTGCCTCGGGCAAAAAGATGTCTAAATCCAACCCTGAAAACTCTGCCAGAACTTGTACTTGCAATTCCAAATGCAGAGTAACACTGATGCCATATGTGATATATTTCATATTGTTAGCAATCTTAATAAATACGCTCCAGTTCCAAGAACCTTTGTGTTTTTTTCCTTTGCACCCTTGTGGTTTGGTGCAGGACGAGGTGTTTCCTACAGTGTTACTTCTATTGTTTTCACCAGGATACCTTGAGACGTTCAGCATTAGTCATACAAAGTATTTTGGCTCAGGTTGCAGGTTTATGTACGGAGACAAGTAGCAACATTCTTCACTCGTTCAGCAAAGTCACAAACTTGTAGGGCTGTGGTAGTGATAAATCAGCTACATTCCACTAATCTGCAGGGGTCATCTTTCACAACAGTGTTTTTCACGTTTCTCCTCCCAGATTTAATATTTAAAGCCCAGCTATCATTTTAAATCAGCTTAATGCATTCCGGGTACACCAGAACAAAGGTTTACAGTTTGTCTTCTTTAGAAAGCCGCCACAGCCCGAGTAGAAAAGCCTGTCCCTGCCAGCATGCTGCAGAGTGGGACTCTTGCTCTCTGTGTTTAAGCAGTGGTCTCTCTGCAGAGGTCTGACATGCCCTATTTAACATGATGAGAATCTATCTGACCAATAAGGAAGCTTGGGAGTAGGAGGAGCTATGTTTACATTCATGCTTGCTCTCTCTGTGGTAGCAGTGGTCACTCTGCAGAGGTCCGACATGCCGCATTTAACCTTATGGGGTTATCTTTGACCAATAGGGAAGCTTGGGAGTTGAAGGAGCTATATTTACAGTCTTGCTTGCTCTGTGTGTGGAAGCAGTGGTCCCTCGGCAGAGGTCTAACATGCCCTGTTTATCGTGATGGGAGTCTCTTTGACCAATAAGGAAGCATGGGTGTAGAAGGAGCTATGTTTACAGTCGTGCTTGGAAGCATAAATAAAGATGAATGGAAGGGTTGAAATACTTACCTTTCCTGGAGAAAATGCAGCTTCAGACTCTCTTTAGTGCTGGTCACATAAACAGCCAAGCCTCTTTGTCCCACGATGTCTGTTGAAAGGGAGGATCAGCCAGTCTGAGCTTTGATACCTCCCTTCAACATAGATCACATGACTTAATGCCCAGGCATTTAGCAATGTGAGCAGCAGGAAAGCTGTGTCAAACCTTATATTACTCTTTATTTATCCTTCCAAGGAAGACTGTGAACCTAGATCAATGTAATATTTTGAACGTTGGTCCACTTTTAATACAAATAGCACTTATTAGAGCTCTTGAGTAACTAATATTTTAATTATCTCTGTATAAAATTGATATCAAATAGAAATAGGCAAATTCCAGTAAGAGACCACAGGAATCAATAGAGGATCACAACTGATCCTCTCTTACTTCTAATTAATGTCTAAAATGGTAATTCCACACTACGTATTCACTATTATAGACCTGACTGTCTGCCAACTATCTGAATTACCCACTATCGTGTTATGACTCAGCTAGGAGGATTCTGCATCAGAATCACCAGTTCTACACACCTGCCATGGCAAGCAAGCATAGATGATTCTACCTCACAATGGGAATCTCTGCCAATGTAGGGCATGCAGCAAGAGATACAGATGATTGTAGTCATCCTGTTGTGTCCAGGGTTGCTCATCTGTCCCTAACCCATGTGAGATTACATGCAAATGCTGTTAGCCTCTCATTGATTTGTACAGGCTGGTCTGCCACAACTTTCCACGACCTCCTATCACCCCAGCCGTTGGAATTCTCTGGAATTCTGCCACTGTTGGCCCTAAATGCAGGTGTGAATGAGGCCTAAGTGTTAGCAAGGGCTTCAGTGCTATGGATATGTTGCATGATAGCTGGATTCAGACCACATGCATTGCATTTAGCGCATGTTGACGTGTTAAAGTGATAGTGTGCTGTTGTGTGTTGAGTTGGCTTTTGCCATAATAGGCAAGTATGGTACACTTACAAGTGCTGACTGATGTATTTTCAGTCCACCGCTGCTGTCTCTGCAGTGCTACCTCTGGGTTCCCGTGCATTCATTTTTGCCCATTGGGTGGCCACAAATGTAATTCCTGCACATATGCACAGGAGTTACATCCTCCCCCAGCATTAGGCCCATTACTGGCATCTCAGAGATTCCGCAAATGATCTGAGTTTACATTGCACGGCACATGCATTATATGGTGTACACAGAAATTTAAAATTCAGCGCGGGAAAGAGGGAGAATTTGTTTTTGCCACAGAGAGTTTGCATGTCTCTTCTGCCAAAAATGTTGCCCTCCCAGCCATGTTTATTTTATTACTTTACTTCCACTTTAAATGCACTTGAGTTAGCGTGCACCATTGTGTTTTTGTGTCTACAGTCTAAAGGTGCCCATACACTGTACGATTATCGTACGAGAATCGCAGGAAATCCCGCGATCCTACGATAATTGCAAAGTGTATGGAAGGCGGGCGGCCGTTTCTACTGTACGGTCGCCCGTCTTCCGTCGAAAAAGCAGGCTGGAAAACCCGCCAGGAATCGTACGATTCTTGGCAAGTTAGTGGCCTGCTTGTTCGACAACTGCCGAACGGGCCGGTGTGCGCACGCGCATCATCGGAAGCCCGCCCCTCATTGCAGTCATCGGAAGCCCGCCCCTCAGGGGGGAGGGCTTGCGATGATCACAAGTACGATCTGCCTGTCCAAGATGGGCAGATTGTACGTTTTTTAAATTACTTTACAACCATCGCAAGACTAAGGTCTTGGAAAGTGTATGGACACCTTTAGAGGAAGCTGCGGTTGAAGTTAGGGTGAGTATAACTTTTTTTATTTCAGCTTCCTAGGTAAAACTAGCACTCAACCCTTGCAGTGCAGAGATAGACTTCTACTTTAATATTTCCATGTCACATTATCTCCGTGTTCTGCCTTACAATATCTAAACTGTCAAAACCATGGAGTTGGAATTATACTTTCATGAACGGGGTTATTCTAATTCATGACTGTTGTGCAGCATTAGCAGGGAGACTATAGGGGGGACAATGTACATGCGTATCTTGGTTAGTCACGAGGACAATCTGCATTATGGGAAAGTATATAATGTCGTGCCGTGGTCTCTGAGCTAACAGAAAGAACACAATGCCATCTATTGAGTTTTGTTTATTTGCATCACAGATACCAATGTGAGCTCTTCATGGTTTAAAAAGAAATGAATCCTATGACAGTGGATGTTGCAATCGAGGTGACAGCTTGCATTTTTGGATTCTAATCCACTAAACTATGACACTAACTAATCCACTAACTACCACACTAAATAAGTCCTAACTTTCAACTATAATAACTAAATCATCTTTAGGATGTATGTTGCATTACTAAACAGATTAAAGTGGATATCCCCCCCAAGCTAAAAATCCTAAGCATGCCCAACCCATAAACATGCCAAAGTTTGAAAAGAAAACCAAAAAATAAAGACTTGGTTTAATTAAATGTGACTATTTTCCACTTCCTGGTCTTCTTAGACACTGGTGACATAGTCATGGCCTCACAGGTGCCCCCTGGGAAGGCTGCATCATCAGTGCCTTCCAGGGAGATCTTGTTTCTAAACTGTGAGGACGCGGGATGAAAGTTTTTTTCACAGATGAGTGTCATACAGCGCATGCGCGAGATGAGGAGGAGAATTCTGGCCACCAATTATGTTATTCTTAAAAATGGTGGTGTGGAGTGTGGCGCGGACAAAAATGATCTTATAAGAATGTGGCAAGGGATTAAAAACAGAGGTGCGATGATATATGTAAGTGGACATGTTTTAAATCATTTTAGATGTTGGCGGTTTCTAATGAGGGAAGGCGGGAGGTCCGCTCTAACCCTTTTGATGCCAGGCCAATATTTTCACATGCTAAAATCCACATTTTTTCGGCTACAATTACTTACATTCTCAAAACATTATCTGGGTTATTTACAAAAGGGTAAAGAGTTTGGAGAAGGCAGGAGAAGGGAACAATCTAGGACAACATAGCTGAACTGCAAAGTGAGAATTTTTCCAAATCAGCTATGTTGACCTAGATTGTTCACTTCCCCTGCCTCCTCCAAACTCTTCACCCTTTTGTGAATGACCCTGTATATATTTCCTGAAAACATGCGACCTATCAAATAATAAAATGGTAGTTTTGTTATGTTGCACAATATTTGTTGCTGCTGTTGATCATGTTAGTTCATACAAACACAATATAATTCACAGTTTATATATAAAATATAAAATATGAGGTTATGATAATTACATGGATGCCAAATATGTCAAATTGTCACTCCACTCAAGTAGACTGAGCACTAACAGTGCCCAATCTGCTTTTTAACCAGCCAGAGGCGCCAAGATCTGACGACCATGGAAGTGCTCAGAGCTGAGTGCTTTTGGGTTCTTTCATTGTAGAGGACACAGAGGAACAGTTGTTCCTCACCATTCAGACAGGCCTGGAGCAAAGAAATTAAGAAAAAAAAAGAAGCAAAAGGCCTACATGACAAAGGTGGGAAAGGGAACCAGCGTAGGAAAGGGTTAAAGAAAGGTAGAAGTAAGGTAGGGGAGGTATACTTACTGGACAGGGTGATAGTGGTCTGCCAGGAGGGGCTTCAGAGGGTGGTCAGCGTGGAGGAGTCTCAAGGGGTCCAGTTTATGAGCAGCAGACAAGAGGCGAACATCCCTCCCATCCGCCCTGGAATTGTGTTAGTGGAGGCTGGCTTGTCACAGCTGTGGCTTGGAGGTTTGGATCCTTGAAGGCATTTGTCTGTTTTGGGGTAACTTGACAGGGGAACCCATCTTTGGTGTGGGTGTCCATCTGTGGTGGTAAAGTCAAATGGTTGCAACCGGGTAATAGAGACCAATGTGGGTCAATGCAGTCCCAGAAGTGGTGTATGGCAGCTGGGGGCATTCAGATACAAGAATGTGTCCGCAGATACTGGTTTGTTTTATAGCCAATAGTACCTTCAAGGACCTTGAAACCCCAAAATTTGATACAGCATGGTTATTTGTTGTTGAGGCTGCTGTGCCCATTTGAACTCTATCTATTATGAGTAGTGTATTATTCTGATACGGTTTGGACTGGGGTTTTAATGGTAAAGGGGGCTGGAGTAGTTAAAGGGGGACTTCTGAATTACCTTAGTCATGATATTGGAGGGAGTCACATGGGGGAAGGGGCACACCTATTGCTGACTTTAAAAATGATTGAGTAGCTAACAGTAGAGAACCATTTTAATTAAAAGCCCACAGCCTGCAGCACATTTTACTAAATGCCGCTGTCTATCAAAGGACAGGAAAGAACAAGGGCAGGGCTGTGAAAAACCACATTATTCTGTATATACTGATGTGCTCTGACCCTTATGCAATATAGCAGAATACTGACATACTCAGAGGGAGGTGTTGAAAGCCTAGGAACCTCTGAGCTGTGCAGCCAGCAAATATCAAGCCAAGAGGTCAGATATAATCCCAGGTCCTCCTATGTGTCTGCACTGAGGTGGGAAACCTATTTATAAAGCCACAGAACATGTCATTTTGGAAGTATCCATGCATTATATTTAACTTGCAATGGCAGAGCATTTGCATTTAAAAAAAAAAAAAAGATACTTTAGTCCTCTTTTCAAGTAGTGAACTGATCAACCAATGTTTCTTAATCTTCTTCTCAAGTACTCCCAGCAGACCAAGAAAAGACTAATTATGGTAATTGATTGAGTGGATAATTATTCCACATAAGCACTGACTAATCCAGGCTTGCCGAAAGGAGAGGAGTAATAAACGCTAGAGTATCTTAACTGGCCACTAAAATTAAAATACCAGGTCACTGAATAAGAAAGAATGCATCTGAGGGTAGTTCCAGGCATATAGGCAAGAGTAGGGCCTGTAACTTCTATTGAGATATTCACAATGAACTGCTTCAGGACGGGATTGGTAAGAGTATTTGCAAGCACCTATTCACCTGTAAGAGCCATAAAATAATCTGCATGTGATAATAGACTTCCTATGATTAAAGCTGGTAGTACTAATTCATTCAAAGAGTTGGCTCGCCTTGCATGTTATGGTTTGTAACTGATAATGAAGCTGTTTCCTGCCCTCTAAGCCTTGTTCACACCAAATGCAGAGCAGATCTGCATGGGTTTCTGCACACGCAATGCAGTGGTTAGTGCCGCGTTTTTGCCGCCTTTTTTTTATGCGTTCCGGGCCGTTTTTGGTTTAAAAAAATATACATATATAAGGACCTTAGACCACTGCAGCAGAGAGGGAGAGAGGCTTCAGGGACCGGTCTAAGGGCATGCCGGTTCCAAGCAGTGCAGGGTCGTCCCTATAATGAGGCAGCCTAAAGCAGTTGCCTCAGGTGAAAGCCAGCATCGTGTGAGTATACTTGTTATTTTTTAACCTAGACCAAAATGAGCACTTCCTTTAGTGCTCCAAATACTTAAATTAAATGCAGGAATGTGGTTGAAGAGCCTCCTAATAGTTATCCAAAATTAGATCAGGTGCAACCTTCACTACTGAGTGACACACCAAAAAATTGACCTCCGCCTCTGCTAAATTGGAGACTTCAACGTCAGACATAACTTATATATTAGACTTCAAAGCAGCTTCCAAGGGTAAGAAATGTTCAGAAAATTCCTTTCCAAATCATCATGTTATCAAGATGGCGTCAGTAGAAAATTGACAGTAACTACAAAAAAAGGAAAACCCATGGTTAATAGGAAACATTTGTGTTTTGAATTACTTATAAAGCCCAACTCTGGGCTAAACTTTTATTTTTTAAAAAGATGCCCCAGGCGCTGTAGCTCTGGCTACAATCCACACCTTTAATCTGGAGCTGTCGCCCCGCAGTACACCTTCTTGGCCACAAGATGTCCTCATGTTTTATTTTTGGGTCGCGACTTAATGACCAAGGACAAATGTGGGTCCTGAGGTTACACAGGTTGAGAACCACTGCTCTAATAGAATAGCATTGTGATGTGTCACCTGCACCCCTTACAGCGATTGGACCTTGATTAATGGTTGTGGCGCTCGTAGTGATTACACGGATTGCGCCGTGTTTTCCAAAATCATAGAAGACGGAGATCATGAACACAATCAAAAAGGACTGCGTGGCCCCGATATGTTGGCTAAATGACGCTTGTGACATGTTTCTTCAATAAATAAGCAAAAGAATCCAATGCTTTTTGACTGAGTGCTGGTGACCTTCACCTCCTATGATTCTAATAGAGTAGTAATGTTTAGTATATTATTATTATACAGGATTTATATAGCACCAACAGTTTCCTCGGCGTTGTACAATATAAGGAAGACATTAAAGTTACAATACAAATCGAGACAAGATGGTAAGGAGGGCCCTGCCCGTGAGAGCTTACAATCTAAAAGGGAGGGGCCAGTGATATGAAAGGTGGTAGCTGTGATGGGATGAATTGTTTGAGAACATGATGGTTCAATGGATAGGTTGAGGGTGGATAGGCTTCTCTGAAGAGCTAAGTCTTTAGGAATCGCCTAAAGGCAGACAGAGTAGGAGATAGCCGGACAGGTTGAGGTAGGGAGTTCCAGAGCATGAGAGAGACTCTAGAGAAGTCCTGGAAGCGAGCATGGGGGTATAGTATGCTGGATTACACTGTTGTAGAAGGAGGATTTAATGGCAGTTTAAGGTTGTTTTTTTTCTTTACAGTCACTTTTAAGTCTAAACACGGTATACATAGTAAAAGTAGTGGTGACATCATCACTGTGCTGTACATAGCTGATGCAGACAGCAGAGCTGTGGGAGGCACTAAACAGGCCCCACCCACTGCAGACTGCCTGCAGAAAACTACAGGAGGGGGCGGATACAAGGCCAGTCATCCTGCAGAAGGAGAGAGAGCAACAGTGAGCGGTCTTTATTACAGGAAGTGTCACACTGGATTACTGCACCGATCTGGAAAGAAAACACAAAGCTCACCAAGATTCGAGTAACACTTCAGGATTCTTGTATTTGAACAATATTTGCTTATATAAACGTTTGAACTTTTTCAAGCATAATATGCAATAGATTCTTTATACAAAGTGGATGATTTTATTTTTCTATAAGAGGTGTTTTCCTTTAAACCATTTCTTGATTTCAGGGTGTTCTCTACTCTACACAAAATGCTGTGTGTATATGAGCAGCCAAAATACAACTGGAGATACCTTTAAGCAGATAAAGGATACAGTATACACACATGAATATAAACATTCCGTTTGTCTACAGTTCCCCAAGGCAACAACATAACTGAGATATTTCTCAATCTGTGCAATGGTTACTTCAGGCGCCCGTGTAACCGAAAAAAATGAATATGAATAATACTGATCACTGCCCCACCTTACAAAATCACATTTCGAGGAAAGGTGGAGTTTGGCCCTGAAAGGAATTCAATCTTCTATATTAAATGCAGAAAGTGATAACCATTTACTTAGGTCTTCCTGTCATCTTTAAAGGAGAACTATGGGGTTAATGCTTTTCCCCATAGTTCTCCTTAGGATAACGGGAGGACACAAACTAGCGTCCTCCCGTCACCCTAGGCTCAGTATACCGCGAGCTGTAGCTCACGGTATACTGAGACGCTGCAGTATACCGCGAGCTGCTGCTTGCGGTATACTGAGATGCCGCAGCTGAAGCGGATCCCAACAATTGTGCCGGGATCCGCCCAGCTGCGTGACAGTCAGTGCTGGTGGATCGGAGCGGGGGAATCCAGCCGTGACAGGATTGAGAGGTGAGCGAACGCTCCCGATCTACTGAGACGACCTGTGACAGTCTCATTGTCACAGGTCGGCTAGAACTATGAGGTGAGTGAAAAGCACTCGCCTCATAGTTCTCCTTTAATTTACTGTACTGTCAGAAAAAATGTTAGGCCTCTAGGGGGAACTAAGGCTCGTCTCTGACAATATCCAGCTTCCATGTGTGTTCTACACTGACTGGCACATAATACAAAGGCATCCAACCCTGAATCCTACAACCACCTGATAATGACTCCATTCTGCCATCACCTGCAGAGAAATGATCCGCTGCTTTTATAAAAAAGATGGACGAGTAAACCATGGGTGTAATTGCAGATCACGGGGACCCATTGCAGATTTTTTGATAGGACCCACCTGGCAAATTTTCCACTGTCATTGATCTAACAGTATGTGCCAAAATCAAGGAGAGGGACAGCAATGCAGGAAATTAACTTGTAACAGTCAAGAAGAACCCCGGGCAAAAATATTCTTAACCCTTGCAGTGGGGTTATGCCTGCGAGGGTTAAGTTATATTCACCCAAACCACTGAGCCGACTGGCTGCTACCCTGGTTGCTGATACCTGTCTCTATCTCTGCTGCAGCGTCCACATATCCTATACACTGTATAGACTGTAATGACTCAAAGATCCTTAGACCGCTGCAGCAGAGGGGTGCAGGGTAGCTCCTCTGCAAGGGTTAAAAATATTTTTACTTTTAATTTTTCAGCTAACTACTCTGTCCGTGGCTCACCAGACTTTTTTCAGCTTCTTAGATTTCTAAGCCTCAATGTAAAGTCCTTCCACCCCTTTCACTGCCGCAGCAGGCAAGTGCTGAAAGAGGTGGTTCAGTAGTCATTAAAGATAAAAATATGATACTATGACATAAACATTAGAACTCCTGCACACAATCACTCTGTAACCCTGATAAAAACAACTTTTAACTGTGGGGTTGTTTTTGCACAACTACAATTATCAGTTTTTAGCTGATGATTTTTACAGCCTGAGGAAGGCTGTATTAGCCATACAGGGTTAATTTCAGTGCTGGCCGGGATGACCAGAAGCTCTGGGGGTAACATCTACACTACTAAAACAAATTATCCTTACTGCACAGCCTGCAAAGGGGATCTGTGACAATGATTCTGAGGTCTCCTCCTGTATGTCTGACATCAACTGTTCATGATTAAAAATGTAACTGGGGGTACAGGGTCAGTGTCAATAGTAACTGCTGCAATCCTTAAAGTGGAAGCAAGGTTAAAAAAAATGCAGATCGGCAAAGATTCTATGTCAGAATGTAAGCCTGTCATTGTTTTTCTATACACTGAGCCATGCATGTGCAACTCAGCGCACAGACCCGGCATGCTTAGATGAAGTAACTCCTGTGCACATGTGCGGGAGCTACATCATCAGGGCCTGGCCAATCAAACGGCCAGAGACTGGAGACCCAGAAGAAGACCAGGAATAGATGGAAGCACCAGCGAGGGAGGAGTGCAGCGCTGGAGGGGATCGATTTAGCAGGTAGGTCTGCCATAATGTGCTAATATGCTGTGCATACTAGTACACTATGACTAAAACCTCCAGGGGGGCTTTTTTCTTTTTTTTTACCCTCTTTACCCCTCCTCACTTATAATATATTGTGGTGGGTATGTGTTATCTTAACGTGCCCACACATTTTCTTAAACTGCCTCAGCAGCCCACCTTGATGGGGCCCCCTTTCACTCCAAGCAAAACAAATGGCAAATGCACTCATCAACTCATAACCAGCTTTCAAGCAAGGTGCACCTTGCTTGAAAGCTGGTTATGAATTGATGAGTGCGTTTTCTTGCTTGATTTGGTGCAGTGACACACTGGGGGTCTCAGCTGATGTGCGGGGTCCCTTGTGTGTCCCTGTACCTTTAAGAAGGTTGGGCTGCCTCCTGGCGAACCTGCACCCAATTTTACCTTTTGCTACATGTGCTCCAAGATGGAGACTCTCATAGGTTAGCGTTAGGACCGCACTACACAGAGGGGCCTCGACGAGGCAGTGCGGCTTTCACATATTCTTCAGAAGACGTGTATCTAAAATCTCTGTTTTTAACCTAAGCGGTTAGACAGGTTTTTTTTGCATGTTGGCTGGTGAAACTTTTTGCTGTTGCCCTTTCGCTCCAGTTCCCCATAGCAGCCGCATGGGTTGCTACGGCAATTGTTACACACCGCTGGAATAAAAACATAGCAAATGTTCTGACACTTTAAATGCCCGCTATAATGAAAAATATCCTGGTAATTGTGTGTGAAGGGCAGTAAACAATAGCAAACAGGTGATTTATTTTTTTTGGTGGTAAAACACACTTTGGGTCCTTAACTGTGTACAATTTGTGGGCGCCCATAGTTTCACATCTTCATTACTAAAAGGAGAAAACAAAGACTGCAGATGTTACCATGCATGAGCTGCATCTTACCAGCCAAATCAGGAAGGCCTTGGCCAGAGGCAGATGTCTCCCACCTATCGCTCCCAGTGATAATCTGCCTGTTCGAGGCCACCCCAATACACAGCCGATATTGACACATTCCGTTAAAAGAAAAACAGGGCACTCCTTAAAACACATGTTTCAATCTTGCTAGTTAAAGAATGTGTGATTGCAATTGCTAGCAATAAAGTAACTAACAGCATTTTGATCTGGTTTAGTCTCCATAGACACGGCTCTGTATAATACACAAAAAAAATATTTGCTGTTTGGACAGTCAATCAGGGAGCGTGTATTGCACCTAAAGCAATAGATATATCCATATAACCTTTATAGCCGGGAGTGCAATAAACCTTAGTTGCTTTACCTATGTGTGTGCTACTGTCAACAAAATACATTTTCCTATTTTATTTTGATTTAGCTTTTCTGCAGGAGACAAATCTGGTTTAAATGTCTTTAAATAGCTGCAACACTTTTTCTAGGGATGTAGGTACAAATGTTATGTTTTGATGGGCGGTGGTACGTAGGTGGCTGGAGCTGCAGGTAGTTAATAATTTTCCACTATTGGTTGATGACCCTCTATAGCACTATGCTTCGTCTGTCATTGCTGTCAGGGACGCATCAAGTTCTATGGCCTTTAAACCTTGCTGGCTGAAAGAATGATTACCTCATTCTTTCCTGGATCAGTGTTTAGCCCTCGTAGACACAATGCTTTATGCAATAAAGGGCAACTCCAGCCAAAACATTGCCTACTAATAGGCCCAATGGGTATATGCCTAACTTGCAGGGTTATTCACAAAAGGGTGAAGAGTTTGGAGAAGACAGGAGAAGTGAACAATCTAGGCCAACATAGCTGATTTGGAAAAATTCTCCAATTCAGCTCACTTTCCAGTTTAGCTATGTTGTCCTAGATCGTTGACTACTCCTGCCTTCTCCAAACTCGTCACCCTTTTGTGAATAACCCTATTAGTTTTTTCTCTTGCAAACAATGCAGTGGTGTGCTGCAAACAAAAGGCTGCGCCAAGAAAAGATGGTCATTGAATGTTGCGCTTTGAGCACCCCAAATTAAAAAAATAGTCATAGTGACATCAACGTAAAACAAAAATGAAAACCCCAAGATACCACACCTAAAACAAAAACCTTTTTTAAAAGTGCAAAAATGTAAAAAAAAAGTCACCTAAAAAAAGCCCTATCAACAACAAAAAAAACAATATACCCTCAAAAAAAATGAACCCCCATATAATACTCATTGAAACAAAAGCTTCTCCTTTTTAGGGATACCCTGCTGCGAAAAAACTATGTTCTAAAATAAAGACACTATCAGTTTAAAATTATAACCACGGTACCCCCAAATAAATAAAAAAAACAAATACTATTCCCCTGTAAAGCCCCAAAAGACCCCCTTTTAATGAGAAGCCCCCAATAAGAATAAAAAAGGCCGTAAGAGGTTGATTGCCTGAATAGCAGCCAGAGAACCATTTCCTAACTGACTCAATCTGTCCTTTTGTAGTTTGTCAGCTTTCCCTATGCTTTCTCTGCAACAGCTTCCAATACACTAACACTATGGCTGCTCTGTGTCCCCACTTTTAGAGTGAGGGAGCTGGCTTATCCAACAGCATGGATTGGCCCTTCTAGGCCTGTTGGTCATAGTTCAAAAGCCATACAGTACAGTTTATAAAAATTCTTCCGGGTGAATCTTCACATAAATCATGAATCTCGAGCCTGCAGGATTCTCCTCAAACCCATGGTATCTACGAACCCCAACCTCAACCCCTGCAATAAGCTATGTACAATGTGGAGTAACCTATAGCAAAGTCGGTATACTGAGACGCCGCAGCTGAAGCGGATCCCGACAATTCCTCCCGAGAGGTGAGCGAACCTGGAATGTGTTCACCTCCCGATCTACTGAGCCAACCTGTGACAGTCTCATTGTCACAGGTCGGCTAGAACTATGAGGTGAGTGGAAATCACTCAGCTCATAGTTCTCCTTTAAGTTAGTGAAAGGGAGTGTGTCAGGGGGGTCACTTACCTTGATTGGCTGGGTTAATTTGTCCAGGAGGAGCATCCAGGGTGGTTAGATAAGGGGGAGGGGTGGTCCTGCAGTTGGGAGCCAGCACGCGGTTAGTACACTTTCCGCCCTCGCTCCCTTGGTTTTGTTTTCTGCTGTTTTTTTCTTTTGCTTTGCTTGTCGTTTCAGATGCTGGTATTGGTGGCGTTGCTTGGGTCTGCGCACGGCGGCCAATGGTGGGGTGACCTGGTCCGGATGCGTCTGTGGTGCGCGGTCCTGCTTGTTCTCCGGTGGGTTCAGCAGAGAGGTCAGAAATAGGTGTAGGAGGTCTCTGCTGTTACTTCCTATGTTGTCCCTGAGTCGGTGTGTTGCGGCTAGGGGGCAGTGGTTTTAAGGGGGTAAGCAGAGATCTTCTATGGTTGAGTAAGTGGTGCCTGCGCAGACCTCACGCCAAATAATAGGTTACAGATACATTGTTGTTTATGGTCATAATTAATGTTTGAACTAAAATTATATATTTAAATATATTTTGTAATAAAAGGCTGGTACAGCCATTTTATACCCAACCTGGTGTGGTCTATTATTTAATATGGGCATTTGTCATGGATGGGTTAGGGGCTGTAGCCAGCAGTGGGTGGTAGGGTAAAAAGACGGCTATGCCTTACCCCGTCAAGCAAACAACCTTTCTTGCTCTGACTGCTCTGTAGTGTAGTTTTCAAGTGCCCCGTGATTCTGCAAACTGTCTTCTCTTGTCCAGTGTACTATCCCAGGGGCAGCAAACAACTCACCACAGCAAGCGTCATGCTGAACACCACACTAAAATATTAAAGTATTGTTGTCCATAAATATGTCAGCATTATGAAGCCTGCTGAGGTTGATAAACTAGCTGGACTAGAGACCTGAGTAGGCTTCATGACCCTGTCATAATCTCAGTGTGAGGGCTCCAGGACAGCTTTGGGGCTCTCATCCCAACACCTACATGTACACATGCTTGTAACTGACCACTATAGGGAAGGATCAGGATGACAACCACATGCTAATGTTAAAATTACCAAATGTTTCAATGGACAGTTCTAAGTTTTTAACTGGAGATTATTATAAGTAACCATGTTCTTTGTTTCTAAAACTGTGAACGTGGGATGTGCTAAAATCCATTCATTCCTTCCTGATGAAAAGTGTCATACTAGTTATTAATGTTTTTAAAGAAGAACTCCAGACAAAACTTTCTTGGCGTAAGGGGTAGAACCACTCCCAGGTTTTTATTGGTGTCTATGCTTCTAAAGTTAAGATCATAATCACAATACATCATGTTAGCCATTATAACTGGTATGTGACAATCCCAAATGTTATGGCTGTTCCCAGGATTTGGAGGTGAGTGGATATCCTGCAATGAGTATATCTGTACCAGTGGCAACTGTTGTTCAATGATAGATGTGTAAGTAAAGCATTGGCCCCAGATTAGGACATGTAGGGATTTAATATGAAAATGTAATTATACTTCAGTTAAAGTGGACTTTAAAGTGGACCTTGCATGTAAATGAACATCCCCCTTATTGCTGATTAAAAACACTAATCAAAAGCCATAAAACAATGGAATAAAAATGCAAAAACACTCATCTTACAGCTCGGCATACGGTGGGCTCACTAAGAAGAGAGTGATGTCACTGAGCCTTCTCCTGGGATCCTGGTAAAGCCAAGGATCCCAAATACTTCAAGAACTCACTCCTGCACAGTGCTGCTTTCCCACAATCCACAGTAAAGTCTATTGTCATCACTGGCACCTGCAGGAAGCAGCCAATGTAGCTAAGGTGGCTTAACATTTATAGTGAAGTGTGGGGTGTGCAAGTGGACCTTGCATTTTTACAGAAGGTGTGACTTCAATATAAGTGCATTAGTAAACAGTAGTCTGACCTCCCTAAAGTAACCTACAAAGCCCCCACACACCTCTGAAATACATCTCTCTCTCTGGGCTCACTGCACAAGGGAAAGCACCCAGAGACTATGAGGCCACAGATTTTTACTTAAAGTGCACTTGTCATTTAAATAAGCACGTCAGGTTTAGGTAAGTACTGTATATATAGCGATTTACACATGTAAATTGCATATGGTGAGTATAGATAGTATATCACCAGCATAGTGCCCCTGGAATGTTTCATGTTAAATATTGACAACTCTTCTCTAGTGTACAATGCAAGAAAGACGAGTACATGATTGAGGGTACATGATCGAGGGTACATGATTGATTGAGGGTACATGATTGATTGAGGGTACATGATTGATTGATTGAGGGTACATGATTGATTGAGGGTACATGATTGAGGGTACATGATTGATTGAGGGTACATGATTGAGGGTACATGATTGAGGATACATGATCGAGGGTACATGATCGAGGGTACATGATCGAGGGTCTATGGGTACATGATTGATTGAGGGTACATGAATGAAGGTACATGATTGATTGAGGGTACATGATTGATCGAGGGTACATGCCTGATTGAGGGTACATGATTGATTGAGGGTACATGATTGATTGAGGGTACATGATTGAGGGTACATGATCAAGGGTACATGATTGAGGGTACATGATCAAGGGTACATGACTGAGGGTACATGATCAAGGGTACATGATTGAGGGTACATGATTGATTGAGGGTAAATGATTGATTGAGGGTACATGATTGAGGGTACATGATTGAGGGTACATGATCAAGGGTACATGATTGAGGGTACATGATTGATTGAGGGTACATGATTGATTGAGGGTACATGATCAAGGGTACATGATTGAGGGTACATGATTGATTGAGGGTACATGATTTAGGGTACATGATCGAGGGTCCAAGGCTGAGGGTACATGATCGAGGGTACATTCACACCTATGACTTTAAAAGCGTTAACACAGCGCATGGACACAGGTAAACAAAACGCATGGAAATAAAGTGTACTAGTTCACGTCTGAGTGATGCATAGTCCACTTTTTATTGACGCATCAATACGCGATATAGGGTCTTTTGATGACAATGGCATCACATTAAAACACATGATCGTCAATAACACAATAAAAACAAATGCAAACACGCAGAGAAAAATGTGAATCTAGCCTACAGAGCGTGTGCATTATCAACGTGAACATTCACTTTAGTGAAACATTGCAATAAAACGCAACATAGAAAACATTCCTGAAACACCATCGAATCTTATAACCTAATATTACATGTTTTTGTTTGCAAACACAATATAAAAAAAACAAAAACATTTGTGAAACTCACCTAGTGAATCCCAGCATACAGCTTGAGTCACTGCCAATCTGTTAGCACGGGGGCTTCAGGAAAGTTTTGGCTGTTCATAAAACTATCTTGCTTGTAAGCCCCACTGCTGCTGGATTGCAGCGATCCTGGAAAGCTGTCGGGCCTTTTTGAGGCCAAATGATATGTAACAATCCAGGAACACTTTTTTGCAATGTATCTCTTTCAATCAGCTGTCCTTTAGACCCATGAATTCCTAGAATCAAGGCATCGCACACAAACTGCCTGCTGTGGGCTATCCCAATGCAGCACAGTCAATTGCATCTGTCAAAGTTACTTTCTCTTTATAGTTGGCTGGGCTGCTCTCCTCTAGAGGCACCAATAAGTTTGAAGGGGTGGGGTAAAAGTTTTGTGCTCGGAGAAAGCAATGCAAAAAAAGGAGAGAGTTGCGGAACAAAACAAACATCTCCCATTCTTGCCTGAGGCCGTGATGAGTCACAAGATCTACTGTCTTCAACAACTGACAATAGGCAGTATTAGTGATCTGATTAGCATGAGCTTTGCATTATACTCACAGGAAAGGAAACATGTCGTATGTGCGCAGGTACGAGCGATTGTTTAGCATGGATGATTGCGATTATTTCAGGTGGCTGACGGTCACAGTTGCCAATATTCTATATAGGTTGATCTTTTTGCAACTGAACTCTGGCAAATAATGCCCTTGCGTCCTTCAAGACGATAGAAAAAGGATCAAACTTAAATATAGTTCAACTGCAAAGTCGTAAAAGCTGTCTTAGCAGAGAGTTAGACTAGACATTAGAGAAAGGTTGGACATGTAGGCATGTTCTGACCACCTCGTAATGTCTTTTGGGTCAGTTTCCCAGAGATGTTAATGTAGTGCTCAACCCCCAAAGCAGATGCTGGATAGATCAGTCCCTCCTAGCCGGTCTAGGGTTTACTGTTGCATTGCTGCCCCAAAAGCACTTTCGGACCCTCCAGTGGCGACCAATAAAGACGATTTACGTGCAGATAATATGATGCTGATGAACTTTCATTGAAGGACTGGGAGAGAGAGGGTTAGGGCACAGGACGCCCAGGTTCTAGACTCCAAAAATGAAGGAACGGAGCACTTGCAGCCTTCACAGATAGAGGACCTTTAAAACTATGGGGTAACCTTTTTATCCCATAGTTGTCTTAAGGGTCACAGGAGGACATATTCTAACGTCTTCCCGTGACCCAAAGCTCAGTATATAGCGGGCTATTGCTCACTGTATACCGAGATTGCCGCAGCCGGGACGGATCCCGATAATGCTGTTGAGATCCACCCAGCTGCGTGAGTGACAGCGGGCTCTACCTATCTAGAGGCAGAGCCTCTGTCCCCGCCCACTCCCCGTCCGTTTCTCCACTCAGCGCTGGAGCATCAGAGCGGGGAGGGGGAGAATCCCTGCGGGGAGCCATGACTGACAGTCACCAACCTCTGCAGGGAGATGATTGGAAAGTGAGCGAGCGATGGTATGCGTTCGCTCACTTCCAGATCTATAGAGCCGACGTGTGACAGTTTCATTGTCACAGGTCGACTCGAACTATGAGATTGAGTGAAAATCCCTCACCTCATATTTCTCCTTTAAGCCAATTGCAGCAATCTGTGTCTTGAGCTCCTGACTGTGTAGTACTTGATATAATAGCTACTAGTCTATCTCAGAATAGGTCACCATGCTGCATTAGAGGATTAACTACCTGTTGAAGTTGGTCTCATTCATCTCCATCCTCTGCATCACTGACTGAGCCTCAGACCCAGGCCTCAGTCTGAGCAAATGGCTTCTCTTGCTAGGCAGCAGGCCTAGATGGGTCAGACAATCCTCAGCACTCTCCCCCAGGCAGGAGGCCCGGGAAGGGGGGGATAGGGACACTTACAAGGTCAGCCCCGAAAATGTATGCCCTCCTCCGGCATTCACCACTGGTCATGAACTTCCTAGTGATTGACAAGGGAGACGCACATATCCATAACTCCATAACACCATTATCGGTTGTTCTGCTCTATTGCAAGGGCAGACCCAGCAGCAGGCAGATACAAACAAAAAACAGTATGCTTAGGAGAAACCAAATGAGCACAGACTAGCAAATAAGGATCAGACTGACAGCAGCTAAATTTAAATAGTCACCCCTGCTTATGGCAGGGTGGCTACATTAACCTAGGATAAACTTTTATAGGATGATAATGAAGTGGCACACCTAGTATGCTGTGATAAAAGTGGGTGTGGTTAAATAGATTAAGGCACGTGGCTAACTTGAGTAAGAGGTGTGTCTTGCTTGTTAGTAGGCGTATGTAATGCACAACCCAAACTATAGAGTGTAGGGGTTGAGCGTATGTAAAATATTGAACCATCACTGGTATTACTAGGAAAAGAAATATGCTAAATTATTGGTGTCAGTGAATGCCCACTGGTATCCCTGGGTTAAAGAGCCCCCCAACCCACAATGGTTTCAGTGGGATGAAAAAGGAATTGGAGGCAATAGGGAAGGTAAACTGACAGTGTTTTATGGGAGTTTTTAAAGGAGAACTATGAGGCCAGTGCTTTTCACTCACCTCATAGTTCTAGCCGACCTGTGACAATGAGACTGTCACAGGTCGGCTCAGTAGATCGGGAGGTGAGCGAACACATACCGGGTTCGTTCACCTCTCTATCCTGTCATGGCTCTCTGCCGTGACAGGAGGAGGGGCTGGATTCCCCTCTCCCTGCTCCGATCTGCCAGCGCTGACTGGCGGAACGGACGGGGGAGGGGGCGGGTACAGCTGGCTCTGCCTCTAGATAGGCAGAGCCAGCTGTCACTCACGCAGCTGGGCGGATCCCGTCGTCTAAGTCGGGATCCGCTCCGGCTGCGGCGTCTCAGTATACTGAGCTTAGGGTGACGGGAGGACTCTAGTTTGTGTCCTCCCGTTACCCTAAGGAGAACTATGGGGGAAAGCACTGACCCCATAGTTCTCCTTTAAGGCAGCAATGGCTCATAAAGGTTAAGGAAACTCCTTTCAACTATCCTGGCCCTGGCTGCTTATTAGCTGTGAACATAAACGTAGATATTAATTATTATGAACATGGTGTATTCTAACGATCGCAATTCAGTTACCCATATATTGTAATGATTGTGCGTTTCTTGCCTGTATATATTCACAATTGTCTATTTATATATGTTGATATTTTGACTGTATTTAGATGCAAAAAAAAGCAAACAGCAGAGTAAAGCATTATAAAATGAGTGGTCAATCAGATTAGCTGCAAATGTTTCACCATCTATTATCACACTTGGTTAGAATATGGAGAGGTCTACAAACCATATCTGATTATCCAATATGAGACCAGAAGAGATTGCTTCGCAAAAAGAAAATAGGAAAACATTTCCAAATAATTATATTTTGAAATAACTCAAATATTTACTCATATCTATTGTATGTTTCTCAACAAATATCCCAATTCCTAATAAGTAACAATCAGGTCAGTGATGTCCCAGTCTCCTACCACCTACACCCAATTGAATTCAGGCCCCATTCACACCATGGCAGATGCTTTTCAGCGTGGTTTCCGTGCGATTTTTGAAAGGGCATTTTTAATCGTGTTTGAGTGCTGAAACACAATTAAAAACGCCCAGAAACGCGCTAAAATTTATATGGAAAACGCGCAAAAATAGTACCTCAGCGAGCATTTTAGGCGGCAAGCGGTTCAGATTGCGCGGAGCTGCGCGATTGTATGAACGGTCCCCATAGGGATGTATGGGATTGTTCATGTCGGTGGTTCAGCTTGGACAAATCCACGTGACCAAACCACCATGGTGTGAACGGAGCCTTAACCTCACCTACTTTTCATGATCCCATTCATCTTAAAGAAAACATTTTCTAATGTTAGAACTGTTTAGATGGATACATAGAAAACACATTTTCCTGAGTTGTTGTCGCTTGAGTGGGAAGTTCAAGGAGTCTATTTATAAAGTGATGGAGAATGTTGATCAGATTCAATTTGTTTGTTATGGACCAATAGCAAGATGCAAGAAGTAAGTAGTATCCCAAGGACAACCTTACAATCATAAAATATTAAGGGTTTGCACAACCCATGCAAGTACTCTGTGTTTGGGGGCTTCAGTAAGCTCAGAACGATATCTGTAGGTGCCTGGCTTTCAAACATATAAATAAAGCACATTTAATGTTAATGAAGTTTAACTTTTTAGAATATTGTAACAATGTGCAAATAAGCTTATACCAAAAAAATATATTTTTATATATAATATGGTTTTGTGACACTGTCTACTTTTAGAGGTCTAGATATGATACATCTATCAGAAAATAAAATAGTTGACAGCAATCAGGGCTGCAGACACTTTTATTGTTCATTTAAATGGCAGCAGGGAGCACCTCTGACATGTTTTTACACTTTTTAAGGGTCAATTTACCCCAGCACTATTGGGCTCTGTTAACTAACGTTAACGTTAACTAAGGTTAACGTTAACTAACCTCCTCAGGTTGCCTTATTATAGGGATGGCCCTGCGTGGAGATTCTGTCAGTAGCAACACTTCCTTTAGCAGGCTGACAGCACTAAGCCACTAAACCATTAAGCATCAAACCTCTCAATTACCCGCAGTGTTGTCAGCCTGCTGTGCTAGTTGCTTCAGATTGTATGTGGCTACCTATCAAACCTGATAGGCAGCTTACCGACCAATGGAATGTACTTGCACAGCAGGTAGACAATGGTGCTACTAATTGGGAGGCAGTGGCTTAGCTTTGTATCCACAAGACAGTGCTGTTACTAGAATCTCAAGGTAAGAAACATTGAAAAAGATTCACAAAAATTGCAAAAAGCTATTTACTTACAAACTCTCTATACAGAGGGCATGATGTCAAAAATACTGAAAAATGTTGGGCTTGCATACACTTTAGGGTAGCAGGTAGAAGGGCCGCCCCTATAATGAAAGCATCTCTTTGGGTCATGTGGTGGGGGACGGCAGTAAGGTTGCCACCTGTGCCGGATTCACCTGGACAGTCACGGGTTTAAGTCCTGTACTGTATGTGGTGTTTCCAGGTTTCATGCCAGCTGAAACCCATACACAGCACATACAGGACTCAAAATCCGGACTGTCCAGGTGAATCCGGGACAGGTGGCAACCCTAGGTGGCAGGCAAGCGACATGGACATTCTGCAGCACAATATTTGCCGCACCTAACAACTCTTAGCAACCTGGGATGCTCTGGCCGGCATCCCACCCCAGCTCCAGGCAACCAGTGACGTCAGTGAGCTGGGGGGAACACACCCCAGAACGTTCACCCCCAGCAACCCCCAACAACCCCCCGTAATGTTAACCACCAGCAAACCCCCACCCCCCTAATGCCCCTATGTGTGCATCAAATCACACATGCACAAAGGGTCTATACGGTGTCTTTCTCTCTCGCATCAGAAATTTAGGAGGTACTCATACTGTATATATCAATATCTATTTTTATTAAACTTCAATATTAGGGTTGTCAAATGACAGTGGGAGGTATGGCAGTCTTTACACACAGAGAAGCACAAATCATGTAGATTTAAGGCCCCTTTTACCGGTGTTAAATAACAAGTGAATGGTGGTGTTCCAAGTCATGTGGGAATCGGTAATGGGTGATAATCAGGGTGATGATAATGCATTATGATAACTAACAATGACGGTATTTAGCTTCTGAGATAGAGACTGGTTGTCATTTGTCTGCATAGTTCTGGCATGAAGTGAAAATAGAATTTGCTGTGAAATTAGGTACCATTCACCTTGCTGCTAGAAGGTGAAGTCTTGCAGGGTAAGAGGTAAGTCTGTGGTCTCCTGAAGGTTTGCTGGGTGTGAAGGTTTTATATGGGTCATGCTATCTAGGGTGAAAAGAATGGACAGTGTGTATATTAATGCTGAACTACAAGCACAAAGCTTTCCTTTAAATATATTCCTACATAGTCACAAAGCATATGCATTCACTGCTGTGCACCAAATGTCATTTCAAAAACCCATACATTTCCTTGTAAAATTAGCAGTGACATCATCACTGTGCTGTACATAGCTGGTGCAGAGAGCAGAGATGTGGGAGGGACCCAGCAGGCTCCACCCACTACAGCCTGCTTGCAGAAAACTACAAGAGGGGGCGGATACAAGACCAGTCACCCTGAACAAAGAGAGAGCAGCAGTGACCAGTCTGTATTACAGGAAGCTCCTGCACAGAGCCCAATGAGTTGTTTCACACCGGAATGTTGCGCAGATCTGGAATAAAGTCATAAAGGACATCAAGATTCAAGTAACAAAACACATGTTTCTTGTATTTAGATAATATTTGTTTAGCCTGAATTTCTGCTTTATGTTTTACAGTGACTCTGGCTACTTGCAAGAATCTCAATCTGTTGTACTGTTACAAAGCACCAAGCCTGCAGATAAAAACTCAAAGGACAGGAGCGCAACTACCAGGAGTGACGTGAACGGAGTGGATCTAGTGGAACTATGCGATGGGGGATGATGGTGGATCTTGGTGTGTAAAATCTGGGTGTATGCCGTACTGTTATAGTAAGCTGACTTACGGTTGGAAGCTTCTCTGTGGTCCGTGCGGCGCCCTCATTAGACAGATCCTGGGTCGCCGAGATCCGGTGGTGTCCCCGGTGGTATGAGTGGCTGATCTGTTGGGGGTGCGTGTCAGTATGGCCGCCCGCGTTCTCGGCTGGCCGGGCCGAGCCACGTCGGTCAGGAACGGAGACAGAAAGTGGGAGGAGCTATACCCGGCTGGGGAGCGCCGTGCGCCGTATGTCGGAGTGGATCGCAAAGTCTGTGACTGTCGGGTGTCTCCAGTGGCTACGCGTTTCGAGGGTTAACCTCTTTTTCAAGCCTCAAAACTACTGGAGATCGCGGGAATTCTATCTGATTTTAAATGTGACAGGGGGGAGGAGTATAGTTAACTTGAGCCCGGTGATAGGCTGCAGCTCGCATGAGGGGAGTGGATTAGTGGACTGGGTCCTCCTTGAGTGCGACCTGTCAATGCTCGAGCCGATGTGAATGTGTGTCCTTTGTTAACCCTTCTTACTTATCCGGGGTTGTCATTTGATCTGTATTTGTGTGCGTTGTGTATCTCGCCAGGTCTCGGGGAGCACAAGGGGATAACTATCCATCATTATTTGAATCTGTTCTCCAATAAAAAATTGCTCTTATGTGTGTTTTTTTTTAAATGTTTGTGGGAAAACATTTTTTATTAGTATTAAAAGCAAAGAGCAAGAAGGTGGGCTAGCTTTGGGTGAATAGCCCCCAAATATGAGTGCATGTGTGTTCACCCATGGGCATGTCTGTATACTCAAACATACACGTATGCATAACCATATATAACCATGGGGAACTTGTAGGGATCTATGTATATGAGTATGCACATGCATGCACCAACATATGCATGCAAATCAAGAGATGTTTTTTAAAAAATGATTTAAAAAATGATAAAAGTATTGAAAAACTACCACTGGGACAACCACCTCAATACTTTTATCATTTTTTAAATCATTTTTTAAAAACATCTCTGGTGTTGCATGCATATGTTGGTGCATGCATGTGTATACTCATATACATAGATCCCTACAAGTTCCCCATGGTTATATATACATGCACTCATATTTGGGGGCTATTCACCCAAAACTAGCCCACCTTCTTGCTCTTTGCTTTTAATACTAATAAAAGAGCAATTTTTTTATTGGAGAACAGATTCAAATAATGATGGATAGTTATCCCCTTGTGCTCCCCGAGACCTGGTGAGATACACAACGCACACAAATACAGATCAAATGACAACCCCGGATAAGTAAGAAGGGTTATCAAAGGACACACATTCACATCGGCTCGAGCATTGACAGGTCGCACTCAAGGCGGACCCAGTCCACTAATCCACTCCCCTCATGCGAGCTGCAGCCTATCACCGGGCTCAAGTTAACTACACTCCTCCCCCCTGTCACATTTAAAATCAGATAGAATTCCCGCGATCTCCAGTAGTTTTGAGGCTTGAAAAAGAGGTTAACCCTCGAAACGCGTAGCCACTGGAGACACCCGACAGTCACAGACTTTGCGATCCACTCCGACATACGGCGCACGGCGTTCCCCAGCCGGGTATAGCTCCTCCCACTTTCTGTCTCCGTTCCTGACCGACGCGGCTCGGCCAGCCGAGAACGTGGGCGGCCATACTGACACGCACCCCCAACAGATCAGTCTCTCATACCACCGGGGACACCACCGGGTCTCGTCGACCCAGGATCTGTCTAATGAGGGCGCCGCACGGACCACAGAGAAGCTTCCAACCGTAAGTCAGCTTGCTATAACAGTACGGCATACACCCAGATTTTACACACCAAGATCCACCAACATCCCCCATCGCATAGTTCCACTAGATCCACTCCGTTCACGTCACTCCTGGTAGTTGCGCTCCTGTCCTTTGAGTTTTTATCTGCAGTTACTAATAGACAGGGTCCTCTCCCTGTAGTGAGGAGCTTTGCACACCTACAAACATCAGCCATCCTATTGAAGTTTGCCCACAGGAGTGCGCTTTATCTTTTTTTGTGTTCTCCAAAGCACCAAGCCTAACAGTTGAGATCCTCTTCTGCTTCCAGTGCATCTGAAGGTGCTTTCTGCTTTGTAAAGTGTGTTGAGCTATGTGAGGGAATGTCACTACTGTGCACTTTGGAGAGGTGTGTGATTTGCCTTAAGGGTCTATATCAGGGGTAGGCAAACTCCAGCTGTGGTGCAACTACAAAACCCATGATGCATCTGCCTCTGGGAGTCGTGTCTGTGGCTGTCAGAGTCTTGCAATGCCTAATGGAGTTTATAGTTTCACCACAATTGGAGGGGAGCTTGCCTACCCCTGGTCTACTTGAAGGTTTGAAGCCACTTCCAATGGCATACCATTATCATGTGCATGTCCCATATCCCAGCCGTGTCCAGTGCCACCTGTGCAACTACAAAAGCCTTCAGTTAAGATAGTTATTACACTAGGGCCCTTCCTATGAGAGTAGCCTGGTGGCTAAAATTGGGAGAGCATGTGACTTCATCCTATGACTTCTAGACAGGGAGAGAGTATTTAGTCCAACCAGACTGACTTGGAGCTGATATAGGGCATTTATCTACTTGGTGATGGTGGGTGAACTGGACGATGAGGCATTGGACGGAAGGTAAGGTGGAAGGGAGACTTATTGCTTTCAATAATTGGAGCTGCACACCTCTGCAGGTGACCCATCACTAACCCCCTTGGACCTTTGATCACCATTTCAAGGTGTTCATGTTTATCTTATTCTCAGATGTGATTCCCTATATAAAGCTTTTAAAACATTTCTTAAAAGTTGTGTGTGTTGTCCATACCAAGAACATTGTTTTATTTCCTAAACTGCACCAGAACAGAAGTCGACATCTTGTTACTTGAGAGATAGATAATCCGCGCTTCTGGAAAGGAAACTAAAGTGGAAGTATATAATAAATTAAGACCTAAAGCAGCTCTAAAAAGGGGATAGAAGAATCCTATCAGCAGTCGAGAAAAATGTATATCAAAGCGCTAAAGGTGTAACAAATAAGAAACTTAGTATAACCAAGTGATATAATGAAATTTTAGGTTTAGGGGGTCTAGCCCTAAAACAAGTGATATCTTACATAGAATCATAAAAAATATATATGAATAAAAATAAAAATAAAGTTAATAATACAATAGTGCTGTGAAAAAAACAGAAATGATTGGGACAATAAAAAAGTTCCAACCACTGTGTAAAGACCTCGAATAGGTCACAATATATAAACGATCCGTGCAAAAAATAGGAATAAATTGGTCAACGAAAAATAAACGTAAAAAACGTGTACAAAGAAAATTGTTAATGATATATATTGATGGTGGTATGTATTTCGTGGCGGCGGTCCGACAGCCCCCTTGGGTGGGTACTCACCAGATGGAGTTGGATCAAAAGGCTTTTTGTTAGTGACACTTGAGCCTGCAATCGTGCTTTCAAGCTTGGACCCAGTTGTTTTTACTCTCAGTCCCTGCAAGGTGAGTGGTAGGTTTTTCTCCCTTGTAGCGCTGGCTGTATCCCAGAAGTAAAGCTGGATCGTCTCAGGCGCAGTGTCAAACGAAACTCCTTGCCGTGGTCTCGCAGTATTTCAAAGATAAAAAAAGGAGAGAGCCCTCATAGTGTAGCATGCAAAAACATTTAGCTTTATTACAAATAGTGACTTACACAGGCAAAAAAATCCGGCCGGCACAAGCAGCTCAGGAACAAAACTTTAAAAACCCTCGTGTGCAAATCTAGCGTCTGCCCTCTTTGACGCGTTTCGTCAGTTGACTTTTTCAAAAAGAAGGTTGCTTGCTTGCTTGCTTGAGGCAACACAAAGGAAAGTTATTTTCATAATGTTACTTCCGCATGGCCAAATGTAAAGTGTTGGCCTTATTAGGATTAGAAGATCATTGTTCTGTATTTATTGTGGTGTGGTGTTTATTTTCTAGGGATCATGAAATATTTAGATTGGTGTAGTTCTTTGGTTCTAAAACCTCTCCTTTTATCAAACGACTGTGTGCTTCATTCTCCCTCCATCTGCAAACATATGACATTCTCCGAAGTATTGACCTCCTACATCCCTTAGGACGATGATCATTATACGAACAAAGACTAGAAAAAAATGTATATTGTGGGATTTTTTTGTGTGTTTTTAATGTATCGGTAATATTTGCTTTGTGGGCACATTCATTTTGTGCCTTCAAACCAATTTTTTTAGAGAATGCAGCCAATCTATGAACTAGGAATGGGTGACATCATTGTGGCATGAATTCATATTTGGCAGCATTTCAAGATAGTTTCCAGAGATGCTTGGATGGCAAGCCAGTGAATCTCGGCCAGATGTGTACAGCAGTCCATGGACCAGTTGTGTCAAATCTCCTGAATGTGTTTATTAAATAGAGATGAGGGATCTGTCTGCCCATAAATGGATTTAACCCATACTGGGCTGATTTGTGAATGCTTGCTGTGGTTCCCCAATCCTCTGGGTAAATCCTTCCTCTCGTTAAAGTGAACTGGCAACAACAACAAATGTTACCTGGTCCATGATTTACTTACATGTAATCATACACTGAGTGGCCAGATTATTATGACCACCCCATCAGTACTTCGTTGGGCCGCTTGGTGACTCCACGAGATGTTGAAAGGTGATGTGAGGAATCTGACACTGCACTGTTGCCCTTCTGTTGTCTCGCTGACGGCCACAATTTGCACGTTCAGACCCAGATTTTCGGCTGACAGTCCAGTCTTTAAACACTTTAACAACAGCTGCTCTTGAACATTTAATGCATTCTGCTGTTTTGCTGATACTTGCTCCATGGCTCCGAGCGCCAACAATCATCCCACGTTCAAAGGCTGTTAAATCGCATTGTTTCCCCGTATCTTCAGAAAAAAAATCACTTCTACTGTCGTGGTAAACAAGCTGCTTCCCTATTTATAATGGTCTGGCCCTCTAGCAACTTCAGCGCAAAATTATAGCTAATTATAGCTAATTTGCCTACAAATGTCAGGTGGTCATAATAAACTGGCCACTCAGTGTAGATTTACATACTATAACTTCTCATTTGTAAGAAGGAAAGTCACCGCTCTTATAGTAATATGCAGCCTTACCTATCAGGGATTCTTTTATGGATTATTGTATTATTTTATTTATTATTTTCGGGATTATGTGCTTAAATTCTATTT